>NC_070629.1:13904184-14264184 GCF_947347685.1 Pleuronectes platessa
TAAGGTTATTGCCCGCAGAGAAATTCTGTTCCTAAACATCTGCATCTGTTTCTGATGCTGTTGTTAATTTTACAGCTTGAGCCGACACGTATATTTGATCTGGCCTTCCACAGTGGAGTAGGGTTGCATAAACCCACCGAGAGGTTTCCTCCTGCGACTCCTGGATGGTCTCTTTGTAGTGTTTCACACCCTCGTTCCTGTCCATGCACACCTTACCCACCAAGGCACGCTGTCCAAAGTCATCTGCAGGAAAAATAAGGATGATTGAGATCACTCTGAGTTAAAAAAATACAATCGCGCAACGTGTCACAGCTTTTTTCACTCTAGACGTATTGAGCAAGAAAATACGACTTGCTTCACCTAACATCATGACCATGATAACATGATCAAAACATGTGAACTAAGTATCTGAGAGATGTTTGATATACAAGGTCCCATTTCTATTGCTCCATTTTATTTTTATTTATTTGACTGTTTTAATGTTGTTCTTTTTGTGACGCTCAGTCATTTATGTTTATGGTTTTCTATTTCCTGTTTTATTTTGTAGCCCCGCTGTCACTGTCTTGTTTCAGCTTCTCACTTCCTGTCGTTAATTGTCTTCTCAATCCTCATGTGTTTCACCTGGTGTAATTGCCCCGGCCTTCCGGCTTTGTATTTAAGCCTCTGTTTCCCTTTGTCTGGTGTCGGGTTGTACTAGTTGTTTTCTCCCCACGTCGTGAGAAATGGTTTGTTTGTTCCAGCGATTTCGACCAGCTTCTCCTGCTTCCTCGTTCCTTGTTCTCAGTGCGCCTTGTCGCCAGTGTTACTTTTGTTAGTGTTCTTGTTTTGTTTTTGTCTTGTTAAAAGCGTTTTTGTATATTAAATCCCCTTTTGTTATAACCTCTGAATCTTGGGTCCATCTCCTCCTTCAAACCGTAACAGAACAACCCGACCAAACTATGGACCCAGCAGAGGTTAGTTTTTTTAGTTGTCTTTTCTCAAACCCTTTTGAGGGAACCCGCCTGGCTTTTGGTGGACCCCGCAGCCTTCAACAGAGGTCTGCAGTTGGTGGCGGAGGTCGGAGCAGTAACCCCGCATCTTTAAGGCCAGCTCGCAGGCGCCACCCTCCAGCCCCATCCGTAGTCCTGTACGCTGGAAGCGACAGGGTTTTTTGGGGACCCCGCAACCTCAAGGGGTTTCCTCTGGCTGATTGCGGACGTGAGAGAGGGGGGATCCACAGCCGAAGCAGGGACCAGCATGCTCACAGGGACCAGCCACCTACAGTCCCGACTGGGTCGCAGTCTCCAGCTCCACGCCGGAGGCTCCCAGCTGATGTCTCTCGTTCACCGACGTCAGTGGTCCTCGCAGCGGCGTCTGCTGCAGCACCGGCTCCAGTCCCAGCTCCACGCCGGAGGCTTCCAGCTGATGTCTCTCGTTCTCCGACGTCAGTGGTCCTCACAGCGGCGTCTACTCCAGCACCTGCTCCGGTCCCAGCTCCACGCCGGAGGCTTCCAGCTGATGTCTCTCGTTCTCTGACGTCAGTGGTCCTCACAGCGGCGTCTGCTCCAGCATCGGCTCCAGTCCCTGCTCCGCGCCGGAGGCTCTCGGTGGACGTCCTCTGTTTTTCGGCGTCGGAGATCCTCGCGGTGCCAGCTCCGCACCCTGCTCCCGTGCCTGGTCCGCGCCGGAGGCTCTCGGCTGACTTCCTCTGTGTTTCGGCGTCGGAGATCCTCGCGGTGCCAGCTCCGCACCCTGCTCCCGTGCCTGCTCCGCGCCGGAGGCTCTCGGCTGACGTCCTCTGTGTTTCGGCGTCGGAGATCCTCGCGGTGCCAGCTCCGCACCCAGCTCCTGTGCCTGCTCCGCGCCGGAGGCTCTCTGCTGACGTCCTCTGTGTTTCGGCGTCGGAGATCCTCGCGGTGCCAGCTCTGCACCCAGCTTCGGTCCCTGCTCCTGTGCCTGCTCCGCGCCGGAGGCTCTCGGCTGACGTCCTCTGTGTTTCGGCGTCGGAGATCCTCGCTGTGCCGGCTCCGCACACAGCACCTGTGCCTGCTCCGCGCCGGAGGCTCTCGGCAGACGTCCCCTGTGTTTCGGCGTCGGAGATCCTCCCGGTGCCAGCTCCAGTTCTTGCCCCACGTCCAGGGTTGAGGTCGGAGCTCTTGCCCTCTACCCCTGACTGGTCTTCGGTCCACCTGCCCGTGGAGCCCCCGTGCTGGGCTCTGGACCGCCCTCCTGAGCCTCAGAACTCTGTCCCGGAGCGGCCAAGGCGCCGCCCTCCTGGGGAGCTCCCGTGTTTGGCTCCTGACCGGCCTCCAGGTCGTCCAGCGGAGCCTCAGAACTCTGTCCCGGAGCGGCCAAGGCACCGCCCTCCTGAGGAGCTCCCGTGTTTGGCTCCTGACCGGCCTCCAGGTCGTCCAGCGGAGCCCTTGAACTCTGTCCCGGAGCGGCCAAGGCGCCGCCCTCCTGAGGAGCTCCCGTGTTTGGCTCCTGACCGTCGTCCAGCGGAGCCCTTGAACTCTGTCCCTGAGCGGCCACGGCACCGCCCCCAAGAGCCTCAGAACTCTGCTCTTGTGCGGCCACGGCGCCGTCCTCCCGAGCCTCTGCGCTCAGCCCCGAAGCGGCCACGGAGCCGTCGGGTTGAGACTATGTACTTTGTCCCGGGCCGTCCTCCTGAGGAGCCCCCGTGTTGCGTTCCTGTCCGGCCTCGGGGCCGTCCACCTGAGACATTATGCCAGGTTCCGAAGCGGCCACGGAGCCGTCGGTCCGAGAACCTGGGCACGTCCCGGAGTCCCTCCTCCGGTTCCCCCCTCCTCCCTCCCGATTCGGTGCTCGTTATGGACCATCTGGGATCCGGTCCTTGAGGGGGGGGTACTGTGACGCTCAGTCATTTATGTTTATGGTTTTCTATTTCCTGTTTTATTTTGTAGCCCCGCTGTCACTGTCTTGTTTCAGCTTCTCACTTCCTGTCGTTAATTGTCTTCTCAATCCTTATGTGTTTCACCTGGTGTAATTGCCCCGGCTTTCCTGCTTTGTATTTAAGCCTCTGTTTCCCTTTGTCTGGTGTCGGGTTGTACTAGTTGTTTTCTCCCCACGTAGTGAGAAATGGTTTGTTTGTTCCAGCGGTTTCGACCTGCTTCCTCGTTCCTTGTTCTCAGTGCGCCTTGTCGCCAGTGTTACTTTTGTTAGTGTTCTTGTTTTGTTTTTGTCTTGTTAAAGACGTTTTTGTATATTAAATCCCCTTTTGTTATAACCTCTGCATCTTGGGTCCATCTCCTCCTTCAAACCGTAACACTTTTCTGTATGATCAGTTTTTTTCTGATTAAAACACACAAGCAACTGGTCTTGAGTGCTATGTCAACCTAATCAATAATCTTTATAAGGTCCCATCAATTAAATCCTTTGTTCAGTTTTGTCCTTGTATGAGTATAATCAACAATCCTTTGCTAAATGCAGATCAATAACACATGTACATCATGTGTCTTGTGTGTACTTCAGAGTTCTCATATCAGTGTGTATCATTATAATACATTTATTTGTATAGCACTTATCTCAGCAAGGTTACAAAGTGCTTCACAAAAAAAAAAACACTGAATCATAGTGTATTGTTCAGTCCTTCCACAAATACTCTTATTAAATCTCTTTCGGTGTGACATACTGAATATATAAGGCTACGCACACAAAAGAGATGTGACTTGAATATAATCACATATACACACACGTATGATCATTGAATTGCAACAGTCCTCTGCGAAATGCAACAGCTGCTCAGAACAGGACAAAGGTGGGGGTTCAATGAACCTGGTTACACAAAAGGACTACGTAAACCTGCCAGTGCTCAGTATGGTTGTCATTATGGAGAAGTGAGGATATTTTTGTTAATCCTCGCAACAGCTATCAAAGGGTTACGACTTCCTTTTAGGGTCAGAATTAGGTTAGAATTAGGATTTGGGAAAAAACTCAGGTTTAGGTTTATTTTAGGTGAAAAGCACAGGTGTCTGAACGAGCACTCCGAGGGGCACAGGAGATTGTGGGTGTTTAAAAAACATTTGTGGAGTCCCTACAGTTACAGCTGGGTTAGGAATAGTTTTCGGGTTCAGCATTAAGTTGGGATGATTAGGGTAAGGGTGTAGGGAATGCACTATGCCAATGAGTGTCCTCACTAGAAGTACAAGAGTCTATATCTGTGTGTGTGTGTGTGTGTGCATCTTCTATAGTTATAAGGGGCAATTTTGGTTAAATACCATAACTGTGGGGACATTTGGACATTGGGATGCCATTTTGGCTGGTCCTCACAACAAAGTCTTATTCGAGGGTTAAGACTTGGTTTTAGATTTAGGTTAGGTTTTAGGGTTAGGCATTATGTTGTGATGGTTAACGTGAGGATAAGGGTCTAAGAAATTAGATGTGTGTGTATGCGTATGTCTACGTGCATGCCTGTGTGTGTGTTTGCGTGTGTCTGTTCAATGTTGCATAACCTCACATGATAAGGAACAAGGCATAAAGGTGAACAAAATAAGTGATCATACAGGACCCACAACCTCTGTCCGGCACATTGTCATTTCAGCTCTGCTTATAACACCACATGTCCAGCTTTAACACTTGGAAAATGACAAAGGTCCTGATATAACATGTACTGTGGAGAAACTGACATATGTAGAAAACGATGTGCTCGGTTTGACAGGCTTATATCACGTTTTTTTTTTCCAAGGGACATCTCTCTTTATGTATAGACCGAAAAAACTCAGGCTTTTGCTCCAAGTTGATCATTTTAAACTACGAGCTGGATATTTTGATGTATTTAAGCCTTTACCAGCATCATGTCACCTGAATGGTTTCACAACACGAATCAACATTTCAGTCCAAAGTCCACGTCACAGATAGAAAACACTCCGAAGAAGATTTAGGTCAAAATGTGTGTGTTTGTGTGTGTGTGTGTGTGTGTGTGTGTGTGTGAGAGAGAGAGAGAGAGTGTGTGTGTGTGTGTGTGTGTGTGTGTGTGTGTATGTGTGTGTGTGTGTGTGTATGTGTGTGTGTGTGTGTGTGTTTATGTGTGTGTGTGTGTTTGATGTCTTACTTGCAATCTGACCCAGCAGAAGTGAGGCGTCGCTGTGTATGGTAGCAAAGTAACATGCAGTGGTTGTTCCGTTTCTCAAGGTCCTTTTCTGTAATGAGCAGGAATCATATTACAGGTTAAAGGTTTAAATTCCTTTAATTATTTTTACATTGTTATGTCACTGAGTTGGTCACACCCTCGTCAACTCAGGGGTTAGCGTCTAATTGTCAAAGAAACCGCTTTGACCTTTTTCCCACAGCACAGGTTGACAGCCCCTTTGGCAATACCATAATTATTGCATTATGCCACTAGCAAGGCTCTGTTTGGGTTTACTGTGTGGCTTTAATTCACATGGATTATTTCATGAAACCAGGAAACTCACCACTACTCGGGTGTAGACCCGGTTGGCAAAGTCCAAATCCTTGAAGCGGGACTCCACAGGGAAGGTGTAGGTATTGAGCCACTGCAGCAGGGGCAGGTCCAGGGCCGTACCTGCGTAGCTGTACTGGGATGCATGGATGTGGGTGTCCACCATTCCTGGCATGAAGAATTCACTGCAGTGGAGCAAGCATGGAAATTGTTTAATGATTTTGCTTTTATGTCCTATGCAATAAACAACCTTCATATGGGGGAATGATCCACGTTCATCTTTGGAACTCAAGTGGTGAAGCAAATTCATTTCTCTTGCTAAACACTTTGACTGTCATCACCCACTGGAACAACCGCCCTTCAGCACCAGGCAGAGAATGTTCTAAAATGTGCACCAGGAGCACAAACATCTGAAGGATGCACTTAAATCCTGCGGATACCAAAACTGGACCTTTGTGATAATGGCAGCAGGCTTTATGAAGAACACCATCCCTTCGGGTCGGGCAGGTTTAACATGTGCATATGTCTGGAGCCTCAATCTTCAACAAGCATCACATTCCTGTGTTTTTCACACCCATGCAGGAACACCCTGAGACAAAAACTGGTTCATGCAAACCATCACACACCCACAAAACCGCAAGTGTGCAGTCCAAAGCAGTGAGGGATTCACAGACTTGTGTAACAGTGAAAATATCCAACATTACATAAACCTATGGCTCAACAATGAAAGTTCAACCCCCTTAGGTCATGACTCAGTAATTTACATACACCTGATGGATGAGTGGGACTTATTTAAATGACCGCAATGTATACAGAGGACCACTGAATCCAACAGACAGCATCACTAACCGACCAGGGGACATCCTTGAAGATGACGCCACGGAGCTTCAACAGCAGCTCTCCATCAGTCAGTCTGGGCTGAAGAAGCCTCTTGGATGAGAGGTGAAATTTTGAGTCCAAATGTCCTCACTATCTGTCAAGTCTAAGTGCTATACTCTCCAACTGCCTGAGGTCATTGCATAATAATTGCTGTGAAACACAAGTGTGCTTCTCCAGTGATTAAATCCCTAATCATACTCACTGTTGTGTCAGTTGCGTCACCTCAGAGGGACTGAATCCAAACGCCTGAGCAAGCTTGTGCAGATCGACACCTGTTCCAATGAATGCGATCTGAAGGTTGAATGGAAAGAAGCCAACAGTTACTGGAATCAAGCATAAGGACAAAAACCTGTTTGCAGACAACTATCCAGTAGCAGTGAGGCATTAAAACACCGGTCTACTTAATGGAGCATGTCAGCCTATACACCACTCTCTTGATGCTTCACTTCCTTTGCAGTCTTGATTGATTTGATTTCCATAATGTCCCCTACCATATATATAAATTATGTATTTTCCTTTGGTTTTTAATGATGTTTTATTGGTTTAAATCCCCTTTATTATAGCCTGGTTACAGAGGCTTTACTTCAGACTATCATTCATTTTTTTGTAAGTTTCAGAGCTTTTGGGATAAATTGTGAAAGCTGCTCAACGACAGCTCACTGTATAGGAGACAAAGTTTTAAGTAAGAGATCTCTGTCCGTCCAACTCAGCCGTCTGCCTACTCGTGTTTTTCACGCACAGACCGAATAGTCACAGTGAGTGAGCCAACAGATAACAGATATCAATAAAAAACCTACATACCAAGAGGTGACTGCGCGGCTTCTCTTATAATAATACGGATCATTTAATCAGATATTAAAAAAGACTGTAAAAACCTTTCCCTCCGCGTTCACTCCCAGGAGCGCGTCTTCCAGAATCTGCACGGCCGTTTTCTGCGTCGAGTGGATAAAGGTTCCCCTGAAGACGTGCGAGATTGCGGCGGTGGTTCTGTGAGCGTGCGCCATCCTTCCAGCAGATCAGCCCGAGTCCAGCAGTCGGTTACCTGCAGCGGCGGCAGCGCACGGGGGTTTTGAGCTTCGCTGAGCAGGACGCACGACTCCACCTGATTGCATCGACCATCCGCAGCCAATGAGGAGAAAGGGTGTCCGTGTGCGTGCGTGTTGAGAATACACTGGTCATTTTAGGTACAAATATTCCCCGGTCACAGATTTCCCAAGACTGAGAGGAGGCGGGTACAAGTTTTCTTTTACCGCAGATGCTGACGCGCAGGTGCCAGACGCGTTACATCGAGTTACCCTTTGAACTGTGGCTGTTCAGTTTTTATCACAGAGAGGTCAATCATGCAGGATTACCATGCTGCTCCTCTTGTGACAAGAAACTAAACAGCTCCCATGCGTTTATATGATCACATCTCTTCAGGTCAAATGAAGGGAACCTGCGCTCTGGCTGTCCAGAGCTCCTGCGTAAATGTATGTGGCCTAATGAAAGACCCCATTTTTAATATAAACAAACATGTCTGTGCATGGTAATCCATTCATTTCAGTTGTCATGTTAATGTCATGGTATCCAGGAAATGAATGAAAGTTCAGTATGTCCGCAGGTTTGCAGAGTCACTCCAGATCCATATAAAATTAATTAATTAATCAAATAATAAAGGACCTTTCAATCTTAAGCACAAGGTTTGTTTCCTCCAGAATACGAACATTTCAACACTTTCTTACTCTCTGCAAATTTTGGTAAGAATTTGAGCATGTTAAAGCCCTCCAAAAGCTAATTCATTTCCTACTCTTCTCCATCTGCATGCTGAAGTTTCCTTGGCAAGATAATGAATCCCTAAAATTGACTGGACATCAATCACCTATTAATTGAACAATATCTTACACTCTTTAAATCTAAAAACAAAAATAAATAAAAAAGAAGGAAAACAAATAATTACAAAAATTAAATTGAATTAAAAATAATTAAATAAAATGAATCCTGCTCAGGATGTGCACAGTCCGCTTCTCCACTCACCACTTTCAAATTTTCTGCTAATTTTGGTCAGAATTTGAGCAAAAGCCAATTTAATTGCATGAAAAATAATAATAATAATCCTAACAATTTCAATAAGGATTATTGAACCCAATAAGGATTATTGAAATTGCACTGACTGTCTGTCAGTGCCTGTCAGTGCTCGCGCCCTAATAATAATAAATTGTTATTTCTTTCTTTCTCACTGTCTCTTATTATTTATTTCGTTATCCCTTTCTTATGTATCTAAACTAAAAAAATTGAGTGGCCGTCTTTGAAGACAACACCTCTGTTGGTATGAAGATGTGATACACCTTCTCTGAATAAAAAGTTCTCTGTGTCCATGCATCTGTGAAAATCTATTTTGTGAATCTCATTTTTTAGTGAGTCTACTATGTCTATGAGTTTACACTGAGTCTACTCAGTGAGGGTCCCTGTCATCGTCACACGGGCATCTTTCTAATCCAGAGTTTCAATTTTCAAGGGGATCCTTATGTTTTTTAGTTGGGTTCCTGATAATTATCAAATTCCATTTTGGGTCGTCTACGAGAAGTCTATGAGTAGAAACCTTGATTGAGAACATTCTGTACCATGTTGAGTGGCAGCAGGGCGTCGAAAAATAAGCCTAAAATAAGTTACTTCTTCCTGAAAGTGGATTCGAATTTCACAATAACAAGGTCACACCCCAGTAATTTCCCTGTACATACCAGCTTGTTCCTCTTTGTTGTAATGCAGTTTACATATATGTTGTGAATATTGTAGTTCAACATGTTGTTTGACACCTTTCCCTTATATTAAGCATGTGACAGCACTTGACAGTATGGTATATTCTATGCAGCCGAGAGGTCGAGGTTGTTGTTGAAGTTGTTGATGATTGAGGAAGGACTCTGAGGACCCAGTACTTTCAATATAACAAAGTTTATTACAAGAAATTACAGGTCGGGACGGACATCTAGATACCCGGATATACACAAGCCAAAAGTGAAATCTGACTTGCAGGGGTCGAATGCACATTTACAGTTAGGTCCATAAATATTTGGACATTGACAACATTTTCATAATTTTGGCTCTGTACACCACCACAATGGATTTTGAATAAACAATAAAGGATGTACTTTAAGTGCAGACTTTCAGCTTTAATTTGAGGGTATTTACATCCAAATCAGATGAACGGTGTAGGAATTACAACACATTTTATATGTGGCACCCCCTTTTTAAAGTCAAAATCAAGCACAGCACATCAGCAGTAGTCTGGAGAAATACGTCAGTTTAATGGTGTGATAAAAATAAAATATAAAAGCTAAAATACAATCACAGCCAAGTCCATTTCCTTTTTTTTTTAAAGCTAACAGATGTGCGTTTCTTTACCCTACGATTTACCCTATACCTATAAACTAACCATTTCTCCTTGATTTTTATTTCATATAATTCATGTTATATATTTTTTGTCTTTGTTCACTTCTCAAAAAATATATTTCCAACCAAACACTATCCTCCAAAGGGAATCGTATTTAAAGAAACAACAGGTCAGTGTGTTTAGGAACTGGATTAAGGAAAAAAGGGTGTGGTCTAATAGTTCAAGGATTGCAGTATGTCAAAGTAATAACTTCATTTATAATGCCCCTTGCATTCATAAATTAAATTTGCATTATTAAAAACTAAACTAAAGGGCTTCATAAAATAAAATAAAAGATCCAATTAGACAAATATTATGAATTGTAAATATGGAAGCAGAAAACAAATCATATAAGCCATCAGTTGATTTTCAGTTAATGTTGACTGAGCGTGTATGTCTAATGTAACAGGACATGGAATTCAGGAACACACTAAAGATCAACATCAGAGGGCCTAAGGGCTCTTGTTGAGTGAAAAACGATTACAATGTCCAAAATGTAACAAGAAGAAATTGCATTATCATGAAAAGCTTTGTACGTGAGGGAACAGATCTTAAAATCAACTGGAAAATAAATTAGCTGTCAGTATAGAGTGAGAGAAACAGCAGTGAAGTGCTGTCTTTTCCTCATATTTGAACTCGTTTTGATGAAGTTAAAAATTACCTTATTTGGTATGATTTTTCTACCAGGTGAAAAAATGCTCACTAAAATGTGCTTCAAAGTTCAAAGGACAGTCCAAAGTCACACAAAGAACTTTTACTTTAAATTTAGTGAGGTGACCAAAAATAATCTTTATGTCCTGGTGAGCTGTGTATCTGCTATGTCTTTGTTACATTTTAAAAGCACCATTGTTAAATGTGGTTACCATACGCAGACAAAATATTACAAACATCATTATACTGCAATACAATTCAGTAGCAGCAACCTAATACAGCAAACAGTAACCGCTGTGGTTCGTGTTACAAATAGCCCAATGAGGAACTACAATATAGAAAATCATGTCTTCTCAAATTCGTCAACCTCACATGACAAAAGACACTACTTTTAGATGACACCATATAGCTTGCACGCCAGACAGCATTTCTGTGTTACTACGGGTTATCCATGCTGTGACAGAGGGAGGAAGTGGGAAAGTGGCTGAGTTCTAAGTTACCGTTTTGTCCCATAAAGGTTTGATTAACTCTCTAGATTAACTCTCTGCTGTAGGTGATCTTTCAAGCTGATTATTGAGAGTTGAAACGATGAAGCAGTGAGTAAAGTCGGTTTGAATAAGTAGTAAAAGTTAATGTGAGGGAAGTCAACTGAATATTTGTTGTTCTATTTAATTAATTGTATTGTAGAGGGGAAAGGTAGAATCCCAATGGCAGAAATGACCTTATTTTGTGGTTAAAGACAAAATAAAATACTTGACTAATATCAATTCTAAGGCGATCCCCTCCTACTGGAATCCTGTCACAGTAAGACTCAATGCGCAAGTAAAGGTTACATGTGATTACATACTGAAGTAAAACAAACCAGTGTGTCTTGTTTGTAGTGATGGATAAAGTCCAACATTGAACGTCTTTAGTTAGAAACATGCTAAACGGAATGAGATTAGATTATGTATAGGACTCAAAAAAGGAATAAAAAAAAGAACAACACAAAAAGAGGAAGAAGAGGAGAAATGAACAAGTATTGGAGCAAATGTAAAGTTATTTATTCCAATGGAATAATATGGATGTAAACTGTTTAAATGAGTGAATTACACTGTCAATTATCATCACACACAGCTCAACTATAAACAAACATAATAATGATTATGACTTAATTTATTGAATTTCCTGTACAGGCTCCGATCAAGGCTGACCGACCTAATCCTGGGAACTCATCACTACGGTGATATTTTGAAGAGGAAGGAAGAAATTCAAGAAGACAGACATCGGATGAAGTCATCCTCTCCATAGCCAGCGATTGATCTGACTAATGATAAACCAGCGCTGGTGAATGTGAGGGCAGTGGTATCTCTTCCTTATCACTCTGGTCAAGCCGCCCTCGAGCTGAGCTGGCTACTCATTCCACAAGCCTGGTATTGACTTTATTACCTCAGTAAAAAAAAAAGTATATTTAACTGACTTTTCATTTGCACTTTTAGCCAGAACTCCAAAGTTAACCGAGCACTGGTGATGGAACTCAACGTAAAAAATAGCATTATTAGTTAATTTGAGTGTGGTCACAAACTTCACAATTATACTGTGATTAGGTAACTATTTTGGTGATAAAAAGTCCATGTGGAAACCTCTTGGTTTTTATTCTTTAAAATGGACTCTGGAAGCACCTGGCCGCGCAGCAGACCCTGTCTGTGGTTTCTTTCGACTCAAGTCAATGTCAAAGTCTTCATCATCCTCATCGTCAAGGTCACCAAGGTCATCATCATTATCATCGCTGTCCATGTCCTTCTTCCCTCGTTCACTTCCTTTCTCTGTCTGTTCACCATCTTCTTCTGTCTCTTCCTTGTCCAGATGGGAGTTTATTCTACACAGGAAGAGAAAATCTAAATGAGGCAGTGTCCAATGTTATCATGTTACTTGTGCTCTTACAGCAGAGAGAGGAATATATAAAATAATGATGTAAAGACTGAACCAAGTTGTCAAGAAGCAGTTGTAATGCATCTCTTGGTCCACCAGGCTGCAGTCTTGCACTAGAATTTACTACATGTGCTTGACGAATATAAAAAGATTTAATATATGAACATAAAATGTCATTTAATCCCGCCTCCACATGTAAGGCCAACCAAGCAGCCTTTCTTACAATTGTTTAGTTCATATATAAAGGGAGAGCATTTAATATAAATGGTTTCCTATGAGTCGCTGAAGGCAATGCTGGTATAAAAATAGAAGCAGATGTTTTTAATGACAACAATTAATGTATGGCCAGAAAACAAAATAAAATCAGACATTAATAATTTGTAGTAGAGATGTTCAAAAACCGATACCAACCACAGAAAAGCCTCATATGCAGCTGAAAATGCCGGGTACACAAATCTAGGTACCGATCCAATACCACCTCTTTAAAGAAGATTTTTTTTTTTTCCAGTCATGTTCATACCTTTATCTTTGCAAACAACTACTGCTATTTTGCACGCAGTCTCGCATTTATTCTCTTGTTCTTCGCTCTATGTGCAATGCCCTTTACATGCTGCTCTGACATTAATTTCCCAATTTGGTGCTTTAAATCAATAAAGGACATCTATCTATCTATCTAAATATGTAATTTTCTTTTCTGCTCCACAACAGCAGTGGTGCTGCACTGCTACCAGCAAGAACCGTTTTTAGAAGGTCAAAGTAGAAGGGATTTGTGCTGTGTAGTGTTGGCCAGCGTAGCAGCAACTTTTGAAAACTCCATTCAAACAACGCAATTAATTCAAATTGTCAAGAAAGACAGTCCCAAAGAAAGATAGAAAACTGAAAAACGTGTCAAGATCATTGTTCTGGACGACCAACCCATGGCTGTTGTTGAATTTGTGGGGTTTCTCCGTTTAATGGAAGATTTGAAACCATGGCACAGTTTGGCAGGTCTGTTGCAATGGTGTTTAACATTATTACTGTTAAAGATACAGACAATGTGTAATTTTCTAAATTGCAGCTGCATTTTAACAGTTTGTGTTTAATTGGATGATTTATTTTTCTTTGAAGTTGCTGCTGAACTGTTTTATAATGTTCCTGTACTGTTGCAGCTTGCAAGATCTATTATTCTATAAACTGTAGCTGCACTTTAACAGATATCTAAAAGAGGTCAGTTTTCCTGTGTATTCATGAGTCTCCTTTTTCAGATATGACAAAACTAGATAATAAAAATAAGTTCTATATAGTTCGTTCTCTGTATGCATTTCTTTTTCTATGGGTTTAACCTGAGCTAGGCCAAACAACAATGATAGTAATCGCCACTTCCATACCAAGCTAGTAACATACAACTGTTGATTTTGTGAAGCAGTTTGTAACTTGTTTAGATAAGTGCTTTACAAATAAAGCTATGATCATTATAATATCAGGAAGGGGAAATGGCATCAGATCATTCGATTTGTACGGGAATACTTACGGAACAACAATGTCCTCCTTCTTCCCACACTTGCAGCAGATCTCCAGCTCAAGAGAACAGGGCTTACAGAGGATGTGGTATGCATCCTTCACAGTCTTCTGAAAGCATTTGACACTGAGAGAAGACCACATGAAGAGGGGGCGTCAGCTCACATGTTTGGAGTCAGGATTTGACTTAAGTGACAGATACTTTTCGATATCATGTGTGCAATGATCCAGTACTCTCACCATTTCCGGGGCTGTGTCAGTGACTTGTATTTGCTGTACTTGACTTTCCACTCGAGAACCCCTTTGCAGTGTAGACACAGGCCATCGTGGATCTTTGAGTTTGCCACCTACAGCGAAGACATATATACAATCACAATACGGTAACGGTTAAAGCTATAAAAATGACAATCTGACAAATCTAATTTGACACAAGTCGTGAAAACTCATCGCTTCATCAACTCAGATCTTGAACGCTCACAAACCTTCACTTGAGCAGTCGCTCCGTACTTGTTGTTTTTGTAGGCAATGGCGTTCTGATGCTTCTGGGCTCGCGAACGAGACACGTTACCTTTCTGAGAACTCATCTTATTTCCCTCTTTTCAGTCGCACATGTTATTTTCAACAAATCCCACAACCTCAACACCATGCCGAAACACACACTGACCCGGAAGTAGTCCGAGTAGGTCCCTCCCCTCATAAAACGTCGAGGGAGTCGGTCTATGGTCGAAGCACGGATCCAGTTTTTCAAAAAAACGAAACAAATCAAGGAAATTCTGTTTGTTTCGTAGAATTACGTTAAAAGAATCCACATTTTTGTTTAATTTGATTTACAAACACTTTGTCACATGTCAATGACGTCACCTACCAGGACATTCGGGAGCTCCTCAATCGATGTTGATTGGACGGTGCTCCACAATGGTAACCTTTCATTGGTTCTTCTCTGCGTCAATCAACGTATGAGTCAACCAGACACGGCCTATAAAGTCCCACACCTATTTATCATTGGTCAGTTTGTTTCCTGAACCTTTTTCCTATTGGTTCTTGTAGCCGTCAAGCACCGCCCCCTTATCTCCTCGAGTCAGGACAACAAGCAGCAGGGTGATTTCCACAGCCGACGCGGGGATGTTCCTGAGCGGATGTTAACACCGTGACTCTGTGTGGTTCATGTCGCTGCTGACTTGTACGGACTCCAACGTTTCCCCCGAGTCGGCCTCGCTGTCATCCAGGACCGTCTATTGAGGGAGCCGAGCGGAGGACCGACACTTCAGCCCCGGACCGGAGGAGGAGCCGCTACCAGCTAACAGAGACTCCCAGTTGTGGTGGATCAGTAAACACCGGGCGGAGGAACGAGGAACGATCATCTGGTCGAGGACAGCCGCGTCCAGAGGAGATAAGTCCAGTTGTCCCGGTGCCAGGAAAGCGTCTGTGACCACGGCGGCCGACACTGTCACGTCCGAACCGAAAGGAAAAACGAAAGCGGCGTCCAGCCTCCATCCAGGTAATGTTGTCATCCGCTCGCTGTTCAGGAGAAACACACACACATACATACACACACACACACACACACACACACACACACACACACACACACACACACCCTTCCTCGATTAGTGTCGCGGGTTAATTGGCCCGTCATTGAAAACCGCGTAGCCTCTGGAAATGAAACATCCAGACACCAACCGCAGCCTTGAGTCAGTGTAATCTCCCTATTACTTTACCACCATTTTACAATAAATTGCTGCGGGGCTCAAGCCTCCATGGCCGCAGGATTATGGGCTATTTTGGGGGGATATGGGAAGCAAATGGGGTCCGATGTGTGCTTGGCTGTTACACGCTCCTTATATGATGTCACATCATATTGTGCAACATGGACTCCTAGAAATGCATTCACCCGGAATCATATCAGGTCCAACCAGTTTATTGATATGAATAGGCACATGGAGTCACGTGTGTGTAAGTTAGGTGAGATGTGGGTTTAGTGCATCTGCAGGGCCTCACTGCTGGTAGTCCAGTGTTCTTGTTTAACTGCACCATGAAGACATATGTCCATTCAAAACCAAACCCATCACAAGGTTGTTGGGGAGGAAAAAATGTAAATTAGGAGAGTGATACACAAATATTATCAGACACCATGAATGTGCAGCTATCGGCTCGGGGGGAGTGAGTGAAATTCAGCATGCGAGATGAATCCTGAGGATGAAGGTCACCACACATTCTAGGTTAAATCTGAAGCTCCAAGTGGCCAGAGGTCAATGACTGAAGGAGGGAGACAGGCAGCAGCTGTCTGGGTCATTCATCGATCATCCACATGACAACAGAAATACTCAAATAAATATATGGACAAGGCTCCATAGTCTGAGATCTAACTTGAGTTTTTGGTACAAGCCAAACATTGCACACCAGTATTATAAGTAAATTCTGGGAGTCCAATACTGAGTCCGCCATGCTTGACGTAGGCTGAAATTTCACAATGGTCTTTAAAAGTCTTAATTCTAATGAGTTAATCTGCAGAAGCCCTGCAGTAGAAACATTTCCATCTCTTCGTTAAAGATGTGGAGGCTGCATCATGTTTTTGGATGCTTTCCTGCAGCACAACCTGAAAAGCTTTAGGAGGCTAAAATGAAAGAAACCTTGCAGGTATATCCTTGAGAAAATAGGTGGCTACTAGGGAGAAGGGTTACCTTCCTGCTAGATACAGTGCCTTGCATAAGTATTCACCCCCCTTGGACTTTTTCCCATTATGTACGGTTACTAACTGGAATTCAAATAGACTTAAATAAACTTTTTCCCGTTTGATCAACAAAACATGCATAGTACTTTGGAGGTGCAAAATAAATTTTATTGTGACACAAACAATAATGAGAACAAAAAAGTTGACATCTGTTGGGTGCATAAGTATTCACCCCCCTGTGTCAATACTTGGTAGAACCCCCTTTTGCTGCAATTACAGCTGCAAGTCTTTTGGGGTATGTCTCTACCAGCTTTGCACATCTAGAGATGGAAAGGTTTGTCCATTCTTCTTGGCAAAAAAGATGAAGCTCAGTCAGATTGGATGGAGACCGTCTGTGAACCGCAATCTTCAAGTCTTGCCATAGATTCTCTATTGGATTGAGGTCTGGGCTTTGACTGGGCCATTTTAAGACATTAAAATTCTTTAATCCAAACCATTCCTTTGTAGCTCTGGCTGTATGTTTAGGGTCATTGTCCTGCTGGAAGATGAACCTCCGCCCCAGTCTCAAGTCTTTTGCAGACTGCATCAGATTTTCTTCAAGGATTTCCCTGTATTTGGCTCCATCCATCTTTCCCTCTATTCTGACCAGTTTCCCTGTACCTGCTGAAGAGAAGCATCCCCACAGCATGATGCTACCACCACCATGTTTCACTGTTGGGATGGTGTGCTCAGGGTGATGGGCAGTGTTGGGTTTTCGCCACACATAGCGTTTTGCATTGAGGCCAAAAAGTTCAATTTTGGTCTCATCTGACCAGAGCACCTTCTTCCACATGTTTGCTGTGTCTCCCACATGGCTTCTGGCAAACTCCAAATGGGATTTTTTATGGATCCCTTTCTACAATGGCGTTCTTCTTGCCACTCTTCCATAAAGGCCAGATTTGTGGAGTAGACGACTAATAGTTGTCCTGTGGACAATCTCCCACCTCAGCTGTGGATCTCTGCAACTCCTCCAGAGTAACCATGGGCCTCCTGGTTGCTTCTCTGATTAATTTTCTCCTTGTCCGACTCTTCAGTTTGGGTGGACGGCCTCCTCTTGGTAGGTTTGCGGTTGTGCCATATTCTTTCCATTTTCTTATGATGGATTTTATGGTGCTCAGAGAGATGTTCAAAGCTCTGGATATTTTTTTATAACCTAACCCTGCTTCATATTTCTCCACAACTTTATCCCTGACCTGTTTGGTGAGCTCCTTGGTCTTCATGATGCTGTTTGTTCAGTAATGATCTCCAACAAACTCTGAGTCCGTCACAGAACAGGTGTATTTATACTGAGATTAAATTGCAGACAGGTGGACCCTATTTACCAATTATGTGACCTGCAAATGTGACTTGTGAATGCAATTGGTCGCACCAGATCTTTGTTAGGGGTTTCACAGTAAAGGGGGTGAATACATATGCACTCAACACTTTTCAGATTTTTATTTGTAAATAATTGTGAAATCCATGTAATATTTCCCCCCACTTCCAAATGATGCACTATTTTGTGTTGGTCCATTACATAAACTCACGTTGAACTAAATTTTAATCTGTGGTTATACCATGACAAAATGTAGAAAAGTCCAAAGGGGGTGAATACTTATGCAAGGCACTGTACCTGCTCCTCACATTAATAACAATAATAACTTGGATTTATATAATCTGAAGGGTTTCAAATGTGCATTTCAATTACGTGCAAACCAATATTCTGGTATTAACCTGATTAAGTCAATCGCCTGAATGACGCACTGCCATGTAAAGAGCTTATTTTCTGATTACCTAAACCCGAATAAGGTCATACACGGAATAAGCAAAAATGTCAACTAATACATGCGGAGTACTCTGAGCTAAGTCGCATTATGTACACAAAACAAGTATATGTCTGAATAGCATTATAACGTCCTATTGGAGTTTTCATAGCAATTGGCAACATCATCATCTACCAACTGCTTGATGACAATTGCCCTGGATTTGAGTGTAAAAAACTGTAGGACATATGTGGACTTGAGTCCTAGTCAGGCAATGCTCTATAATATTTAAACAGGAATTTGAATGGTATATTTTATTAGCAACACCATAATCGAAATAATATCTTATTCAGAATAAGGTCAATAGACTGAATATTGCTCTTCATGTAAATGTAGTCACTGATGGTGTCATATCGGTCAAGTCTAGACCTCAGGCTAATCAAGTATCTATGGCAGGAATTGAAATGAAGTGGACCCAATTAAACTTGACAGGTTGGAAGAAAAAGTGCTTTGTATTGCGGGGATACAGTCGTGTTCACATAGACTAATTGATGTATTTGCAGGGTTGAAATAGCAGGATGTAATGTCTGTCTTCTAGCACCTACACCTCTACACATTGTCATAACCTGCCATTATGATCACCCTATTCAAAAACACTAAATGAGTCCAATTTCAAAGTGAAACCAAGGGATACATTTAAAGCATACTCAACGTTTTGTTTATCCTGACCAACCAGTGTCACCAAAACAAGCTCTGCTGACATCTCCAGTGCTGGCTACTGCATTTCCAAAAGCACCTGGGATATCTCAGCGGTAGCCTTAGGTCCAGGTGCTGGATGGAACAACAAGGTCTTTTAAGTCTGAGTGGTTTTGGAGCCTCGCGGCAGAATGAGTACAAACCCTCAATTGGGGTCAGGACTATATTTTCTTATTATCCTGGGTGAAGAGAGCCATGCGTTCTGGTGAAGAGAATTGATGGTGTACCCTTTTTTTTAAAGACAGCAGCCTGGCCTTAGCCCTAAATTCTGTAAACCCCTGGGGGTGTTTGTATTCTGAGAAAGAACATAATCCACAAGCTGTATGGCACGAATTTGCTCTTGTGGTGTTTTCCTTGTGATCAGTCTGCAGCGGATCTAGTCACAAATTACAGTTGTCTGAGACAACCCAGATATAGTTGATGAGATTAGATCTGTTTTTCCCATTCTCTGTTCTTGAAGGACATTTTTTGATTTAATTCAGTAATGAAGTTTGTCTGCTTCTGTTTTAACTGTCCTCTCCCTCTCTTGCCACAGTTTGTTGAGGATGAATCACTTATCCCTCAGTGAGCTATGCTGCTTGTTCTGCTGTCCACCATGCCCCAGTAAGATCGCCTCCAAGCTGGCCTTCCTGCCCCCGGAGCCCACCTACAGCCTCATGTGCGACGAGAGCGGCAGCAAATGGACGCTGCACCTCTCTGAGCGCGCCGACTGGCAGTACTCGGCCCGTGAGAAGGACGCCATCGAGTGTTTCATGACGCGCACCTCAAGAGGGAACCGCATTGCCTGCATGTTTGTCCGCTGCTCTCCCAGCGCCAAGTACACTCTATTATTCTCCCACGGAAACGCAGTGGATTTGGGCCAGATGAGCAGCTTCTACATCGGCCTTGGCTCGCGGATCAACTGCAACGTCTTCTCGTACGACTACTCGGGTTACGGGGCCAGTTCTGGGAAGCCCTCAGAGAAGAACCTGTATGCTGATGTAGACGCCGCCTGGCAGGCCCTCCGGTCAAGGTAAGGAGAGATGATGATGAATTAAGAGGGGATGAGGGTAACCGTGCACGAGGGGAAGAAAAGAGTTATCGATTAGTTGTGGTGAATGCTGATATTAGAGCAACTTAATAGCATACAGAGGCTGTAATTGATTTATAATGGACTGGAGACTCAAGCCTCACAAATGTGGCTACTCTGTACCAAACAGCATCTATACTTTGGAGTAAAATAAATCTTAATGGTGACAAACATAAGGCATCGCATGAATTTAACTTGGTAACTTGTTCATGAAACACTTTTTGTCTTATTTGTTGAAATCCTCTTTAGGTCCCAATAGCCATCATTAAATGGTCATCAAAAAAATAAATAAAAGAAGCAGGTCTGTGGCCCTCAAAGGACAATGATAAACACAACCTATCACTTATTTCAGGCCAAATTAAATGATTGGCTGGCGTATCTGTCCGGCAACAACCGAATTTTCTTTCTGTGTGCTCCCCCGCCTGTACTCTCACTGAGCATGCGCATTCTAGCATTTGACGAGAGGGCCGATTGGAAGGGGTGTATCAGTGGCTTTTCCAGGATTACCAACCCCAGCTCTAATGGGGAAGGGAAGTAGCATATCCCCAAAAAGCAGGCAGAAACATTATAACCTTTAATCCTATAATTTGGAAGATCATAGTTCAACTTCTATCCTGATTTGTTGTTGTGATTTTTCCTTTGGATATTTAAAGTCACAAAGTATGCTGTAAGCATTGTGAACAGCCAAGAGAGAATCATATCAACAATCAACTTTGCAAACTTATCGTGTGAAAGTCGGCAGAAATGCAGGAGTTTCACGCTTAAATGAGAGCCACTGACATCAAAACAGATTTAAAGAAAAATCCAAGCAAGCCTGCCTGAAATATCCCAGGCACACAAAGACATAATAAGAGGATTTGAAGACTACAGAGTGAGCCAAGTGGAGGCATGATCAGTATTCATAATATCATCGTTGGTGATGTGGAGGAAAGAAAGTTCAGTAGCAGTGACTTGATGTTTTTGTAGGCGATTTATAAGGCGCATGGTTTCTATGCTTACGCCGGCCCACAATCTGTAGGTGTGAGTGGGTTCTCTCCTGCATGTTTGTGTTCTGCAGTCTATTAACAGACTATCAGTGTACTGATTATCAGCAGCCGACATTCGACTCCTATTGGCAGTATCTGTATATTCCTTTATCAGTATCTGTGAATTTCTTTAGCTGATGAAACTGAATAATAAAGCTTATTCAGCGCTTCTTTTTACAATCACAGTATTATTCCACACCGTATCTTTGTAATGATAATGATATAAGCACGTTTTTTTTACAGTGCAGAGGGCCTAGAGGAATTAGCTGTTTACATTTACACTACAATTATATATCTTTATTGCATTATTGAAAAATAGATTCACAAGAAAAAACAATACTTAAACAAATGTAATTACTTTCACGATCCTGTTTCCATTTTAAATACATTTTCTCAGCTTCAATCCCTAATGTGAAGGCCTCACAGAAGAGATAAGGTGTTCCTGAATGTAAACAATGTTCATCAGTCCATCCGTCTTACCTCACTTCCCACACTTCCTTCCGTCTACACTTAAGACCTGGGACGTCTCTCGTCATCGCCTCCTTTTGACCTTTTGTAACACCACAGACATTACACTCTGTGTCTTTGGTGCTGGATTGCCAAGAGAGCGTCTGTATTTGGGTCTCACAAACATTCAGTACATAAACGTGTAAAGAGCTGAAACTGTGTAATTGTGTAAACATTGGCTCCAACCGACTTCTCAAATTTTGAATGACAGTAAATGAAAGGAAAAGCCCTGAGGGTTCATGCACTCCATGAACGTACGTTGTATATTAGCTATCATTGTTAGTTGCAGCCTTATACACACATGCGTTCAAGGCGGATGGTAGTGCCATGCAACTGTTTGGATCAGGAACAGGATGTGGAGAGGAGTGCACAGTGTTAATCAGTGTAAATAAGTGATAACATATTTGGCCGTTTTTGTTTGTCGATGTGGGAGAAATAAAAATTTCATCCAGTAGGTTGCTTCTGTATACTTCCTGCTGCAAGACAAACAAATGACGAAGAGAGGAGAGGGAGATTGTTTGCTTAGGAAAAATAAAAAGGCCGGAAGAAAACACCCGGAGCAGTGTAAATCCGTCACAAAGAAGAGTAAACCAGGCTTCTAGTGGGGCATGCTCTCCTGTGTCAAAGCTGATGTGTATGTGTGTGTGTTCTTTCTCTGCTAAATTAAGTTGTTGGGTCTGCAGAGATTTCAAAGTGCTGATGAATAATTTTGGTACAGCCACCAGCAACTTAAAGTTACTGTTTCTTAGCTACTGACTTGTGCGGTAGATCTCTGTCAGCACTTCTCTTCCACTTGACACTATCAACTCCTCACTGAGTGGCCTTCTGTAAATAAGAACCTTTAAATGAGGAAGCAGGCAAGTTAAACAGGAAACCCTCGATCATAAAGATTCTACATGCAGGAAAGTGGCCAGACTCTGACTGTGTATGGGGTATAATCAAATGCAGTAATTTACTGAGCGCTTTCTGTCACTGGTAATGCTTTCTTTGAAGAAGTGCTTCACATAGTTTTACCAAATGTTTGCTGTTTACCATAATGTGCACCGGACGGCTTGAACGGATTTGTCTATTTTATTCCTCTTGTTTTCATGACCAGCACAGAAATTAACTTTGAAATATCATTTAATCTGAGCAGAGTAAAACAGACGCTTGCTAATTATGCTTGCTGATTTGTGTGTGGAGCAGGATGTGGTAAACAATAATTCCCAGCATGAATTAAAACTGGAACGCACAACTTGATATGTGAGCTGAAATAGATTTGATGACCATTTGCATGGTGTGGCCCCTTGTCCCCGTCTGTCCTCTGGAAGACTGCAGGGAGGTAGTAGCTGTAAAAGGCTGTTTCTGTAAATCAGCTGACTTATAAAAAAAAAGAAACCGGCTGAGAAGGTATTAACAGTAAATCAGACACTGTATCATGTGGCTGTTGGTTAATCAGGAAAGAAACCTCTTCAAAGTCGGATAAGAGGCTTACAGGAATAAGGAAATAAGTAGATATTCAAGAAGCTGGTCCCATGGTTGGCAGTCACACAGCACTGCAGGACCCGGTTTCCTCTAGCTCTCCCGTCAAGACGAGTTGACATCAGTTTCATGTCTGAGTGCTTGCTGTTCTTTCACAGCTGTGCTTTGCCGTGCGTTCTACATGTTGTAATTAAGCTGTCTATGAGCAATGATTCCGAGTCGTTAATAAATCGTTAGATATCTGTAATATGGGCCAGAGTTCAGGAGCAGCTCATGAGATAATAATGTGATTCAAAGCTATTTAGCTTTTGTTTATTCTTCTTACTGAAGTCAGTTTCTCTGTGACAGTGGATGAAGTGTGTCGAGTGTCCTTTCTGGATACTGTATGCCACAGAGAGAAAAGATGCAGGACATTGCTTTGTTTAGAGCCAACCTAAACATAAAGTATATGAAAAGACCCAGATTATCATATATGTGCAGGACAATCTACTCTTTTCACTTAAATTGAAACATGGAATATTACAATGAGACCATATGTTAGTCCCTAAACCTATTCTGCTTGTCTTCAATCACCAACAACAACAACAACCCTTTAATGACAGTGTCTCACTGTCTGTGTTTTCCTGTTTAGTGACGCTGTGCTTTGGGCTTCAAACCCTCCACATTCTATCACCTCAACAAGCACTTCATGTTCACAATGATCCGGTGCTTCAACTTGTTTTATCTTGTGCAAAGACTGCTGAAAGTTTGAAAGGATGTTTCACAACACCTCAGGGCTACTTAAGAGTTAATATCTACGATCAAAATGGGGATCGGGGAACGGGCATGATATATTTTTGGACTGGCATAGGCTACTTCTCCACTTTTACATGGACATGAATTGTGAACTTAAAAAGCCCCAAAACACACAAGTATATTATTGTATATTATCATAAATTTTCTGACTTTTTGACTTGGCTGTCAGTGTCAGTGTTTTGAGAGCTGTGCCATTCCTATAATTGACTGCCTGTCTGATAAAGAGGTTACAGACCAGCCTTTTGACCCAGCCAAACGTAAATCAAATAAAATTGTGTTTATCACATCAAAAGGCATCTCTGCCTCGCATTAGTCTGCTGCCCATGGCCCTCGTACATCCCTCGTGTTAGACCAGGCAGAGTCTGAAGAGGGCGGCTCTCGCTCTCTGATTGTCGATCTGTGTCTGGGTCTTTTCTTTCTCGGATCATTTGGCACTTTGAACACAACCGATCCTGACTTCCTCTGCTTCTCTTTTTGTGTCACTCAATCTTTTTCCCTGTTTTTGACTTCAGCTGTCAGCCAGTTCAGCTTCTCCTGAGTGTTGACTCATTTATGTAGGCTTCTTTCTCTGCACTCCAGTCATATAACATAGCAACCACGGCCCACCCGTCACTATAACAATCTTACCACACAATTGCTCAAACCAACACACACACACACACACACACTCTCCTCATGCGTTCTTTTCTCAAGCCAAGGAT
This sequence comes from Pleuronectes platessa, assembly GCF_947347685.1. Lineage (NCBI taxonomy): Eukaryota > Metazoa > Chordata > Actinopteri > Pleuronectiformes > Pleuronectidae > Pleuronectes > Pleuronectes platessa. Next base: position 13,928,693 of record NC_070629.1, read on the forward strand.
GAGGCACTCCCTTCACCTGAGCAGGGAACGGGTCAGGTGATTCAGCTCTATGAGTCAGCGGGTTTACACATTAACACACACACACACACACAGCCTCTGTTATCATGCAAAGTATTAATATTAGAAAGGAATGAAAAAGGAACACTTAATGGACTTTAGAGTGATCAAGCTGGTGAAAGCAGTTAGCCCACTTCCTCTTTGTTTGTTTGTGTGTGTGTGTGTGTGTGTGTGTGTGTGTGTGTGTGTGTGTGTGTGTGTGTGTGTGTGTGTGTGTGTGTGTGTGTGTGTGTGTGTGTGTGTGTGTGTGTGTGTGTGTGTGTGTGTGTGTGTGTGTGTGTGTGTGTGTGTGTGTGTGTGTGTGTGTGTGTGTGTGTGTGTGTGTTCTCCACTAAGGAAAGGCACCTCTTCATTTCCCTCGGAGGTGTTGGTGAGCCAGCAGTCAATCCTGCTCCCCTAATATTGAGCTGTAGCCTAGCAACCAATTTTCAAATGAGCTTTCAGACTGAGGTCTTCTGTGGCCGACAAACAGGAAAAACCAGTACCTTCCTGGGGGGGGGGGGGGAATCTGATTGATTCAAACAAATCGCCATATGTCAAACTCTCATGGCAACACACAATGTAGTTAGGTGTTTACTTCTCGCTCTGCTTGAAATGTCGGAGACTATTGGCCTGATGAAGGGTGTCGACAAAGGCCAATGTGCCTGTTATGTCAGATGGGTGGAGTCCCGTCATTCTCCTGACTTGTACATATTGTCCTCTCATCTGAATATTTATTTCAGTTTTATCTCAAATCTGTGTGATCATTGAGCCATAAATGGAGATTAAATGTTGCGTAAGGGTTTTGTTATCTGAAAAGGTTGAGTATTCAATGGATTTGAAGATGCACTGTAGCGCTTCAGTGGAGGATCCCCCCGCTGTAGTACAGATGGTACTCTGATCTGTGAAGCATGCTTGTACATATGTTCAGGATGTCCTAAAATATCTATTCGTCATAGTGAGGGCTATGGAATTAGAATAATTTTGTCTTCAGGGAGCAAGAGGTGGGCAGCCAAGAGGGAGCAGGAGACAGAACAGGGGGAGGAGGGAGGATGAGATGCATAATAGATTGGATTTGTGTCAGGAGTTTAAATTGATGAAGGTCTGGGGGAGGGGTGTAACCATGGTGCATGGCTGGCTATGGTTAGTTGAGATCCATTCAAGCTGAAAGGCAATGGAGCAAATTGTAGACCAGTGATAGCCGTTTCAGGCGGTGGGGGTGTGTGCGTCTTGTGTGGAGCTGGGTCACTCAGAGCCCGTCATAGTGTCTTTATAAGAGCGGTGATTGTCCTCCTCTGTGCACAGCCTTTCCTGAATGTGTGAGAAAAAGCCACAGGAATTCATCCAACAGTACAGAGTAAAAGGGATAGGATAGTGTTGAGGAAGCTTGTTGCAAGTGGAAGATCACAGGTTCAAGCCTTTTTCATTGTTATTTGTGGCCTCTAGTAAAACGCTCCTCCATGCATTTCCATAGACCAGATTTAAATGTTGGACTCAAATGCTGATGAACAGAATAATGTCTCTGACCCAGCAAAGAAGTGAACCAAAAAGTTGAGGCTAGCTTGAGCTAGTTTGAGATATTAAATATGTTGTTTAACCTTGAAACATGGTCCTGTGGCCCCTCCTTACTATCCATTGAGGGATCTCTGAAATAAAAAGTTGGTCAGACTCTGTGTTTATATGACTTCTGAACCTGGATCACAGCAGTACACCATATTGTAAATCAGCATTTGAGCTGTGACTTCAGAGGAAAGGGCTCTGCCTGAATATGGTGGCCTTGCCAAGTTAGGTTCTCTTCCCATCTAATATCAATAGACCCGAAGACTAACCTGTCAAATAGCTTTCAGTTTACCCTCTCTTCATTGACATTGGTGATATAACTTTACAGTGTTGGGACATCCGTGTGTCTGCGTCTTAAGATTGGCCAGCCCTTCGTGGTGTGATATGTTGAAGAACATCGAGCAGATAAGCCAAAAGGAGATAGACGCTAACAACACGTGGTTATAAAGGGTAAGAGCAGATAAAGGTCTAGGTGAAACATTTGGAAGATTACAGTAAACAACCAACGCACTGTGATGACAACATTGAATCGACGATCAAATGCTGCCCTTTATAAGTGATGAGTAAGTGAATTCGGCAAATGGCCCTCGTGTACCTAGCAGGTTCATTTCCAGGAGTCATCTCAGTTTGCTCGACATCCTCAGTTATTTACAAAACCAGTTATCTTTTCTGTTGGCTTCCGGCGAACCTCTTCCAAATTCTACTTTCAGTGATACGCTTTCTGTTTCAAATCGTGGCTCATACTCAGAAACCCTTGAGGCCTTTTTAAGGTCCTGAGAAAAAAGCTTTCACACAAACCACACTAGACAAAGGTGGAGTCTACGTTAGAAAAGCATACTGCCATTGACATGCAAAGCGGGGAAGTTGTTTGTGACGGATTTGGTTCCCGGACAGGCCGGCTCAGAAAAGAGCTGTGTTTTTTTTTTTTATGGGTTCAAACTGAAGAAGACTGCTACTGCCCTTCATCTCCTTTAGACTATGTTGTACCATTAAGATGGGCAATACATTTTGAACATGATTCATACAACAGCCATCCTAGAGATTTAAAGTTGCTGTTAACGGTGTCGCACCAACAGCCTGCAGTCACTTTCCCATGCCGTGCCAGTGTTAACACCCTTATTTATACTCGGTTAAGGCCAGCTGACACGCCAACGGTAGACAGATCCTATATTCCGGCTGTCTACAATCGAGACTGTGTGTGTGTGTGTGTTCATTTTCATGTTGTGTCTGAAGTGGACGTGGCTGCACTTAAGTTACGTATACTGACCTTTATAGCAATAGCTCTTCAATACTGCAGATTCTTCCAGATCCTTGCGAAGGTTGTGTTGTGTGTGTGCACGTGCGCTCCTAAATATAATAATCTATTTCAGCGGTGTAGAGTGATGTCAGACTTTGGGGCTCATGCATTGCTCATCACTGTGTATCATAGGCGTGTAATGTCAGTGTCCTATTTTTTAATAATAGACTTGAGCAGCGATTTAGTCAGACTGGTTGTAGCTGTTTACTACGCGGCGGCACAGACAGTGATGTAGTGTGCTCAGGCCCGGCTTCTGGTCGTCAGCTGACTTGCTCACTTGCTAGACTGCGTCACATTCTCCATAATCGGTTGTGGAATGTCGTCTCCTCCATTTTTCTCCCCCTCTCTCTCTGGATTTTTGGTTCTCGCTCAGCCTCAGTTCAGTATCAGTATCAGCCTCTTTTTTTTTTTTGCTCCCGCTCAGCTTGATTTCCTCTAATTCTCCCTCCGCCCTCCTGAATCACAAGACCTCAGCGGTGGTTGTCTGTGCTGGGAAAAGCAGCAGAAAGCAACTCAGCCTGGACTGTATCACTGATCTCTGTGTGTATGTGTGCTTGTTTTGGGAGGCCCTATAATCGCTGAGTAATCGCTATGGCCTGACATTTCAGCCGATAATAAGTATGAGTAACTGCACACAGGTGCATGTTTGCTTATGGAGCATCACGTGGCACAAATCCAAGACTGATAGAGAGTGTGTCTGAATATAGTTCCTGTGTGATGGGTATGAATCAGAATTTACTTGGACAAGTTTCCCTTTTCCTATGAAAAGCCTTTAAAAAAAAAAAAAAAAACAACGAATGATTGTAGTATGAAATACAGAATCTGCCTCTCGATTTTGCCAGCCGTGTTTTTTTTAAATGAGCAGCATTAGGCACCTGCCAGCCTGACACTACACTAAATTTACCTGAATACGTCTGGTTACTGGTTGTGTACACATGGTGGCTGATTTTCTGATATTCTTTGTCCTCCTCGCAGGTATGGCATCCGTCCAGAGAGCGTCATCGTGTACGGCCAGAGCATTGGCACCGTGCCCTCAGTGGACCTGGCATCTCGCTATGAGAGCGCCGCTGTTGTCCTCCACTCCCCACTCACTTCAGGCATGAGAGTGGCCTTCCCCGACACCAAGAAGACCTACTGCTTCGACGCCTTCCCAAAGTGAGTGCAAACTGCACATCCACTGAAAATCACACAACGCACAGATAATTTATATGGGGTATGCATGCATTTCAAATGACAACTCTGCATTAGGAAATCAGGGAAAACACAAATATATTTAGGAGTGTTCATATTCTTAAAGTCTGTGTAAAGCAGTAAATGTTTCTGCACAATAGTCCCAAGCCAGATTTGAATGATTAGAGAAATTGAAAGGTAATGTTTAAAAATTATCAAAACAATAAGATGTATTCTCTATTGTGAAATACCGGGGGTTGTGTCTGCTAAAACCAAGGACAAGTGTTCCTGGTGAGCTTGTTTGGTCCACAAACTGGTTCATGTAACAGCTCTGAAAGGCCCAAAAGCACACACATATGTTAGTATTCATTTTAATCCCCCTAAGAAGGAGACTTATTTCTCAGTCCTTTTCCTTCACATACAAATCTAAATTTGTAAACACACAAGACAGCCATTTGTTGGCGGATGTGAACTGCACTTACTGTACTGACCCTGGAATAACATGATTAAGACCAGAGGAGGGAGATTTAGTTTGGCCCCTTTCAACAGCAATACTAGATTAACCATAAATCTCATTTGTCTCCACTTTTTAAAAGAATATATTATAGTATCAGGGCAGGGGTTACGCTAAGAATGGCTCCTAGTCATGAAGTCTGCTCCGTGTGATGTCAAACTGTACAATTTAATTCTAAAAAGTTCCCATATCTTTAGAAATAGCTTTCTAGCATATGTAGTGTGTTAAGACAGAAATCTCTTTACACTGACTCAAAGGACTCACAGCCTTCAAAATATTTTCAATCGCTCCCTCTAGTGGACAGTCAGCAAACCAGCTCTGCTCTCTTTCTATGTAAACAGTGTTGATCTTAAGAACAGCTCAAATCAGTCCCCGTCTTTTTTGTTTGTCACCATGTCTGTATTTTTATGAATCTCGACCTAACTCCCTGTTCCCTTTCTATTCTCACTTCAAAGCATCGACAAGATTTCCAAGGTAACGTCACCGGTGCTGGTGATTCACGGCACAGAGGACGAGGTCATCGACTTCTCCCACGGCCTGGCGCTGTATGAACGCTGCCAGCGCCCCGTGGAGCCGCTCTGGGTGGAGGGGGCCGGACACAACGACGTGGAGCTCTACGGACAGTACCTGGAGAGGCTCAAACAGTTTGTCGCCCACGAGCTTGTCAACTTGTAGAGGAGCTGAAGATGAGGGCGGAGAGGGAAGAAGAGAAAAGAGAAGAAAGCTGGTAGTTTCTAGGAAAGGTCGGATGATGGACAAGGAGTAGAAGCAGTAGAACTTTTTATCCCCGTGAAGTAACGCAGGTAGAAGTGTTGATCGTCTTTGTAGTTCTGACCTCCTGATGGCTGACTTCTCTCGTCAAACCCCTCTCCCGCTCAGAGCTCCAGGGGTCCCGGGCTCAGGACCTGTCCGTATCGTCCATTCCACATGCTGCAGCTGTGAACTTACAACTACACATTATTTAGTTATTTTCTTCGTTGTTGTTTTTGCTTCTTTTTTTTGTATCATGTTTAAAGTTGCACATCATGATAATGCGTGAATGAAAGAGGAAGCAGTCATGTGCACAGACAACATACCATGTGTATATGAAATATTGTAGTGTGTGTGTGTGTGTGTGTGTGGGGGGGGGGGGGGTTGTGTGTGTGAGTATGTTTGTGTCTCCCACATTCTTGCTGCCTTTTCGAGGAGGACGTGGTCCACAGTTGTTGCTGGAGACTTCTGGTCATCTTCTGAGGCTGTTGACGTTCAGAGAAATGGCCTTGCTTCAAGCTGGACTGGACCAGAAATATACCCGTCATAACAGTGCAGTCACCATGTTTTTTTTTTTTTTATTACTGTTTGCTATATATATTTTTTTATATTATACACGATATTTGCACGTCACAGCTGTCACTGAAGAACTGTACCAGACAAACTGACTTATCGCCTCGCTGTGCCAGTCTTGCCAAATGTTAAGTGTGATATATTCCAGAGGCTTAGCGTAGGTTCTGAAAATCCGGTTTAGAAACATCTCCAAAGCTCCGCTAACTGTCATTTAGCTAGCCGTCTTCAGTCCCAGAATGGTACAATGTCCTGTTACAGAGACGCAAAGCCCAGTGAGCAGCTCGTTCGCCAGTTAAGAGGCTGTAAGTCATTGACCAATAAAGAGTGGGATATTTCCTCACGTTGTGTTTTGAAACATTTCCACAGTTCTCTACTTCTGAGTTTACCTTGATGTTTTGTTGCAGTAAGATCAGTGTCATTACGATAGAGTGGTAAACTCCCATGCCTTCAGCAAAATGAAATCACAGACCTTGATATAGTATCTATTAAGAAGCCCAGTGTTGACAGTGTTATTTCTATCAAGTTAGATAACGTATGTAGGTGTTATTCTAGATCTTGTTTATGTACCTGAATCAGATCTTGTGTCTTTATATTATTAAAACATTTAACCACTCTGACAGAAGCTACCGGCCTGTGCCCTGCTCCAGAACTTCTACCACTAATGCCAATCAGGACTGAACGTGGTCAACGTAGCTGGTCCTGGTTTATTTTCAGTTCAGGAACTTGTTTAAAGATGACAGTGTTGTAATTTAAGTTATTGAGAAGCTTTTACGGCACTATATTTGAGGTGGAAATTAAAGGACACTCAACCGGGTGCTGTGAGAGTAAGCGGCTCAAAATGAAAGGCCTCCATCATGGAGAGAATGTTTTATTTTTTCTGTCTCCACAGTATTTCTGGAACCATTGTTGTCTGTTGATTTGCTGTTGAATTCTGTGTGAGGCTAAACAAAGCGTCCGCCAGCTGACGCCTCCATTAGGTCCACTGAAAAGGTAAATGTCACGCTGCATGCCACAAAAGGCTCCTTTGACACACTTAAAAACTGTATGGATCATTTTTCTCGTGGATATTTTTCATACTGTGTGGAGTAAAATATGGTCAAATGCTGTTTAATGACAATTAAACAACAAGCCAATTGGTGCTACTGTAAACCTTCAGGTCTATTCACTTGCAGAATGAGAGGAAATGATGACAGCTTGTCAGATTGATGAAAGATCAGGATCGGTAACTCATGTGTCACACAATGATCTGTTATGAAAACCACTGTTTCACAGCTCATTAGTCTTATAAACAGGGTTGTGCTTTCTTTTCACTTTGTAAATGATTTGTTTTTGTACTGGACATGCCATTTACATTTTTTTCCATCATCTCTCGACTGTATTTCTTATTTCTCTAACGACTATTAAAGACATGGGTAGGCCATCATTTCTGGCTTTTTTGGTGACCTTTGAACTGGTCGCCCCGACCAATCTCATCCTTGATTTGATTAGATTAATTTTGTACAGCGTATTTCAATACAGAAGGAACTTATATGTAATTACAATATTAATATAGTAATTCTAACATGGATAGAGAAAATAAAATGATATTTGAGAAGCAACCCAGTTTGTGAGTGAACTTTTGATTTCGGAGGGAAATATTTGTGCCTCTTCGTTTTTACATGTGTTTGTAGATGGAGAGGGATCTTTTTGTGCCAGGTGAAAAAAAGCTTGATCTTGCATGTTATTAAGATAATACAAATACAGTTTAATAGTGGAGTCTTCCTCCAGATGTGATGGGAACCTGCTCTTATTGTGATGGGGCAGAGCTCACAGGACAACAGAGAGCTGCTGTTGTGACTGTGACTTGGCTCCAACAAAGCAGGTTGATATTTATGTTCATCCCAGCCTACACTCCCTCCTTCAGGATGATAGTCATAAAGCAGCTCTTTCACATCTGGTATTCATTCCCTGTTCTTCTGATAAAACCTGATTTTAATGTCAAGTTTATGAATAGAGCCGGTGAGTGTAGTTTCACCATTTACCCTCGCGTGATTATGACTTAAAATGTGAGAGGGCACATGTCACACATCAGCACAAACAAATATTGTGGTTTTACTGTAGAACACATCTTCACTTTGATAATAGATCAAGTTCTACACATTGTATTTATGTGGCCCTGGAGAACAGAGTGGCACTTTGAATTAAAAACTTGTTTATTTTTATAAGCAGACTTAACAAAAAGGCCTAAATTGTTAACCTGAGACAAGAGGTCATCATAGCGGACGATGTTTGGATAATTCTTATGTAAAGAAATTTAAACTTTATCTGAGATTTGAGATCAATGTTCAGAATTCCCCAGACCTGATATCTGGTCTAGTGTGCACTGTCGGAGGTAATTTCTCCATCATACCAGCAGGCGGCGTTGTGTCGCAGGTTTAAGCCCCTCCCCTCAGTGAACGCCGCTCCAGTGCTCCTGGTGAGCCATTCATGACTCCTCGGAAATATCTCTTTCGTCAGAGATTTTAAGAGAAGGACGTGTCCCAAAGATGAGAAATGAAAAGACCTCATGATAACTCACATGAATTGGTTGATTTATCTAGTTTTTCATTCAGCTGCAGAATCACAGACAAAGTGTTCTGACTATGTTTGTCTTACTTATACTCTGTTTAGGTTTTAGAGAGAGAGAGAGACATCAGGATGTGCAATGGAAAAACAAAAGCAAGACACCCCCCACAAAGGAAATGGTTTTGCATGTGGTGTTCTCTCCTTATCCTTCAAGACTGGTTCGTCTCTAGTTTTGTGTTCTGCTAGTGTCCTTGTCACTACTGGTAGCATGTACCTGCAGCCCATCAGGTTACACAGATAGTCCAGCTCGTCCAGGAAGGCACATCCATAAGTGTGGACACAAGCAAGTTTGCTGTGTCTCCCAGCACAGTCTCAAGAGCATGGAGGAGATACCAGGAGACCAGACATTAAGCAAGGAGAGCTGAACAGAGCTGAACAGAGCTGTCATCAGCAGGACCAGTATCTTCTCCTTTGTGCGAGGAGGGACAGGAGCGGCACTGCCGGAGCCCAGCAAAATGACCTCCAGCAAGCTACTGGTGTGCATGTTTCTGACCAGACTGTCAGAATCAGACTCCATGAGTGTGACATGAGGGCCTGACGTCCTCTAGTGGGACCTCTGCTCACAGCCCAGCACCCAGCAACTCGATTGGCATTCTCCAGAGAACACCAGAAGTGGCAGGTCCACTACTGGTGTCTCGGTCTCTTCACAGATGAAATCAGGTTCACACTGAGGACATGTGACAGAAAGAGTCTGGAGAAGCTGTGGTGAAAGTTGTGCTGCTGTAACATCATCCAGCATGACCGGCACCATGACTGCTGTTAGGTACAGGGATGAAATAATCAGAGTGATTGTCAGACCTTAGGCTGGTGCAGTGAGCCCTGGGTTCCTCCTGGTGCAGGACAATGTGGCCTCATGTAGACCGAGTGTGTAGAAAGTTCCTGGATGACGAAGGCATTGATGCCATTGACTGGCTTGAACAATCTCCTGACCTAAATCCAATTGAGCACCTATAGGAAGTTATGTATCAGTGCATCTGACACCACAAAGTACCACCGTAGACTGTCCAGGATCTCACTGATGCCCTGATGCAGGTCTGGGAGCAGATCCCACAGGACACCATCCACTGACTCATCAGGAACATGCCCAGATGTCTCCAGGAGTACACAGGAACGCGGGGGCCTTACACTACTAAACAACCTTAAGAGTTGTGATGAAAATCACACAAGTAGAATCAGACTGTAATTTCAAATTTTCAGTTAGATTTTTTTTGTGATTTTGAATCCAGCCTAAATGGGTTAATGGTTTTGGTTTCCATTGAACTTTCTTGCTATTTTTATTCTCAATTAATTTCACACTGTTACATCAGTAAATATTTTCCTTAGGTGTTCCCTTAAATTCTTTGAGCCATGTATATATTAACAGTATTATATATGATATAATATATATCATGATGATTATTGTGAGGTTGTCTACTTCAATTGATAATTAGAAAAACCATCATGAAGAAAACGGCCAATTGCACTTAACTATTAATCTATAATTAAATCAGTTAACAATACATATTAAAAAAATTATTTAATATTAAAATGTTTTCTGTAAAATAGTAAAATTGACAGGATATGTATCTGAACAGTTAATATGTAATGCAATATTACTTTTTTTCTACAAAACAATAATTTATATATTTGTGGTCTGTGGTGAAATCTGATATGACGAAAATGAATTTGATAATAACAACTAATAATTATAAACTATAACTGAACTAATATAATACAAGTAATACCATATTATAAAGATATTATTATGATTATTACAGGTCGATATCATCTCTACACGCTGTCAAGGGAGGTTGTGTCTTTGTTTTCATCGCCGCTTCTCCGACAGCCTGTGAACGCAGCGTCACTTCCTCCCCGACAAGCCGCGCCTGCTCCTGAGTGAGGGACCGAGCCACGGACCGGGGGTCGAGCGACGACAGCCCATCAGCGAGGAGCAGGAAAAACACCATGTGGAGAAAAGGTGGAGAGAAGGTGGAGATATAAAGGGACACGGAGGGAGAGAGGGAGGGAGAGAGAGAGAGAGAGAAGCTTTCATCCGTCTCACCGACACCGGCTTCTGGTTTCGAACGGCTCGGCGCAGAGCGAATGGACAGAGCCGGAGAGAAGCAGGAGCAGGACAGTGTCACCAACCACGGTACTGTGTGTGTGTGTGTGTGTGTGTGTGTGTGTGTGTGTGTGTGTGTGTGTGTGTGTGTGTGTGTGTGTGTGTGTGTGTGTGTGTGTGTGTGTGTGTGTGTGTGTGTGTGTGTGTGTGTGTGTGTGTGTGTGTGTGTGTGTGTGTGTGTGTGTGTGTGTGTGTGTGTGTGTGTGTGTGTCTGTCTCTGTGTGTATGTGTGTGTGTTTGTCTGTCTATCTCTCTGTGTGTGTGTGTGTGTGTGTGTCTGTCTGTCTCTGTGTGAGTGAGGTGTTAGCTTATTTTGGGGGCTGCCAGTATGCGTGTTTAAAAAGTGACAGTTAGCACCTTTCGCTAGCTAATGTGCACAGCTTGTATGTTTATATTCACAACAAATAACTTAACTGTCAAAGTGGAGAAAACAAACACTTAACACGTTGAAAGTGTGTTTAAATGTTAATGACTTAGCGTGATGCCTAAATAATGCTGTAGGTCATCTTCTAACTTCCTCTACTGATGGAAAACTACTATAGTTACTCTGGAATGAGTCAAAACAATAATAATAATAATGAAATCCTCCCATTTAAAAACGTGGATGCACCCAGTGTGGTAACCATTGAGTCAGCTGGGGCTGTGGAAGAAGTGGTAATATCATATTAATAAACGTTATTTATAACTATTATATACAGTGACGAGGTGCTTTGCTAGAGGACACAGTTTAAAAAGCACAGCTGTAGAGCACAGATACAGATTTCTGTATAAAATAAAGATAAAATAAAACACTATAACATGATAAAAAAAGAAAGAACACCTATAAAGATGTGTTAGATTTAAAAGAGGATGAGGCGTTTGTCAGATGGATCTCCTCAGGGAGAGTGTTCCATAGAGAGGGAGACAGAAAAGGCTCCTCTCTCGTCCTCGTTGTAGTAGTAGCATTACTGGTGTTTATGATTGTAGATTTAATGTAGGAAACGCATGGCTTACTGTCTGTTACTCTGCCACTGTAAATGTCCAAAGTAAATGATGAGTTTACCACGGAGGAATGTCTAATGGTCTGTCCCGCGTTGACTCCGGCGTTTCCCCCCACATCTGTTTGATATTCAGTAGCTTTCAAATCAGGAAAATATGAGAGGGAGCGAGAGAGGGAGGGAGGGAGTGAATGAGTCTGTGGTCCGTGAGGAGCAGCGCAGCCCTGTGATCAGTGTCATTTCCCCGACTCCTGAATAGCCCCAAGGTGAGTAAGCTCACAACTCTCATGGCTCTGACAGGTCGCTAACAGAGGGGGGAGCCGGGGGCAGCTCGGCCCTTTCTTTTTCATGGTGAGGAATGTGAATAAAAGCGTAGCCTGAGATAGGGCCGTAAAAGACTGATGCCTGAGGGGGACATCCCATCACTGGGCGGCCCCTGAATCCAGTGTCCGATCCAGGGCACGGACTGGGAGAACATGGACATCCAGGACACCAGCGTGCCTCGTTGTTGGGGCGAGTTTAGGTTTAGATTAAGATTTAATAGCCACTAAGACTTTGTCCAGAAGAGACGGTGTAATGGGATAATTGAGGTTGAAGTGGGTGGAACAGCTGCTGTTAGGTCGAGCTCATACATAAGTGACAGAGCCCTTCTCCTGAGGTCATCGCTTGTATATTGCTTTGTTTATGAGCTGAAGTGGTTTGTTGTACTCCGGGCTGAAAGGATGACTAATTGGCTTTGCAAGACAATGGTTGTGTGTGTGTGTTGGCATTTGTGTTTGTGTGTACTCATTTTATTGTTGTCTCTTTTACGATCTTTTCCAGTATAAAGACTAGAGGCCGGTCCTAATTAGGCTAAATGTCATTTTTGAGGCCCTGGTTAAAGTTAGGGGTAAGATGTCAATTGTGGTTAAGTTATGGTTAGGGTTAGGCATGGATTGTCCAGTGTCCACAATGAATGGAAATGAATGCTTTTTCATTAAAAGGATGCCTGTGCAAACTTGCCTGTGTGTGCATGTGTTGTCCAGGGGACCTAACTCTGTCCACACAGTCACATAGTCTGGACTTGTCTTCTGTATGGGGACAAAAAGCAACTCTCCACAATGTGTGTTTGTTTGCGTTTGTTAACGAGAGAGAAAGAGGAGCACCCCTGGATATGTCCCCTGTGTCTTTGGTTTGACCGAGCAAGGCTTGTAAAGATGTTGCTGTCTTGCTCTTCTAACCACCTCTTTAAAAGCAGACTCGGCCATTCTTGGACTTATGTGGCCCTGCTGTGAAACTTTGAACTTACTGGCGTTTTGTTTATGAAGTCCTTTAGTAACATTTGGTGAAGTGTTTGTGTTGAAGAAAAGTGCCATTGTAGCCCTTTTTTCTGCAGTGTCATTTCCTCTACCTCTGTGTGTTTGTGTGTGTAGGTTGGTTTCCAACGGACCTTTCCGTGTTTCTGTGTGTGTGTGGATTCAGTTCATTTAGTTGCAAACCTCTGGAGTTAGTGTGAAATAAAGACTCAAGCCGGGGCGCTCTCCTCCTTCCCTATAGTGTAATTGGTGCCATCTGTTTTGGCTGTGTTAACATAGTGTGAGGAATGTTATGATTCTTTATTCACAGCCTCCTTCATTTGAGTGGACAAGCGCAGCCAGTGTCACTATATTCAAGCCAAATCGGCCGGGGGGGGATAGGCTGACTGCTTCGGAGAAATAGATTTACTGTCTTTTAAAGACCCCCCTCACAGGATCATCACCTGGAGGTCCATATGAATGAGATGATTGGTGGCTTATTGCCTGTTACCCCAGAATCGGCTGTCTTCTTTCCTCACCTCCCACTGGTTTTTACTCTCATTTGTGGTTTTATAGTGTCTTTTTCCTCCTCTTTGACCTGTTTCTGTCAAAACTCTTTTTCCATTCACTCCTTTCTTTCATCCCTAATCCCTTTGCTAGTTAATCAACATATTCCTCGTGGTACAGTCTTTACAAAAAACCACAAACATGTGTGCAAGTCAAATAACTTTTCGGCAACAAACTTAGCAGACAAACATAAGTCCAATGACTCCCATCAGAAAGTTAGCCCAGATTCCAGATTTGGATGTGATAGACAGAGGGAGATGCATCTAAGAGAATTAGAAAGTCAGACGCTTTTTGACTGAGGTTCCTAACATCCTCAATGACCCCATTGTTATGGTCCTTGTTGCGAATGTTTAGTTTGCCTTCTGAAATAAAAAAATGTGCCATTTTCTCATCTCAGGTAGCAGACACGTTTACAATGCCGACGAGTGATGGCCCCAGTCACTTCCCTGTCTTCGTGGCTCCGCCCCACGGCCACCACCCGAGGTCCCCAGGCTATGTCCCCGGGCGAGTGGCCCCGGTCCGCTCGCCTCCACCTGCCAAAGCTCCGCCACCTCCTCCGCTAAAACCTCACGGCCCGCCGCCGCAGCGACCAGCCCCTTTTAACCTGTCAGAGGAGAGCCAGCGCAGAGAGCTCGCTCAGAACCTACAGCAAAGAAAGAACACGCTGATCTGCTTCGGAGTGTCGATGGGTGCATTGCTCCTCACGATTATCCTTGTCCTTAGTCTCACCAGTGGAGATGTGTTAGATGGTCAGTATTGATTCAAATGTTTCTGATTTATATGTTTACATACTTCCCAAATTGTTCCATGCTGGATGTACCATTGCTGTATAGTGTTTGATCCCTGTGTCTAATTGCTTACAGAGAACTGTCCAGACCACAATCCATCCCTTAGTAGCTGGAACCCAGGTCATCAACCAGATAAGGCTGTAGTTGTCTTGAGGGGACATTTGTTTCGATTGGATTCTTCCGCTACCTTCTTTTCACTAACTATTCAGTCAGGAGGTAAGCACACCAAGGTCAATGATTCATTTAGTAATAATGTTGATGGCTTTACATGTATTATTTATGATAAGTGACATTGTTCTGCAGAACAAGTTCAGCTTGTGGACTTTTGGGTGTAACACTCAGCAGGCGACAACTCATATGTGTCTTTCTCTGACCTCCGACAGGTCAGGTCGTTTTTGCAGACAATCCTGATGGCTCCAAAAACATAACCTTGAGAACACACCACATCCTCATAGAAGAAGGTGGAGCCCTTCACATCGGCGCACCCAAATGTCGCTACCGTTCTCATGCAGCCATCGCCCTTGTGGGTCGTTCCGACAACAAGGCTGTTCCTGAGGTCACTGGCCTGGGCCGCAAGTTCATAGGCGTCCAGAGAGGAGGCACCCTGGAGCTGCACGGCGCCGAAACGGTTTCCTGGTCTCTGCTGACGAGAAGCATCCCAGCTACTGGGCTGGCCACAGGTGGTCATGTCTTCCAAAAGAACTTCTACCGAGGCATCCACCTGCGTGTGGTGGACCAGGACACAGCCGACGTGTTGGTGGCTGAACGCTACGACACGCACGACTCCCGTAACGACAGTCGCCAACTGACGCAGCTGCTTCGGTCCTTACCCACGGGCCGTATTGTCTCACTGGCTGTAGGTGACTCAGCCGCTAAAAGTCTTCTAGATGAAACCAAGAAGATCATTGAAGAGAAGCTCGGCAGCAGCTTTGTTTATGACCTCAAATACAGGTAAATATTGCCAACTCTGAGTTTTTAAAAGAATCATTCATATTTGGGTTTCAATTCAACTACAAATTAAAACACACAGGGATTCTTTTTTGTTGTGTTGTGAAAATGTCTGTTGAATAGGTGCTTGTGAGTTATTGGCTCAGCTGTATGGCAGTGTGCCAGCTCTTGGAGAGTTTGTGGTGTGTTGTCTCTTAAACTCTCACTGAGTGTTTTGTTTCTTCTTGGTCTCCTGGGACTGATAAAGAAGTTTAATGTGTTTTTGTTCAACACCTAAAGTAAGGCGTCTCAACCTTGAAGCCTCAATACTGGGACTGAAGATACCATCAATTTGTTCCATGTCCATCCTCTCTGGAAAATAGTTCTACTTTCATGTATCTTTTATCTCATTTGGGATCCCTCCTTGAATCACCCCTAGTTTTTCCTCTTTCCTTTTCCTGTGTTTTTGCTCAATTGCCCTCGGCCAGGAAAGGAAGCACGTAGCGGATGCTGGGGTTATGGTCAGGATTTGCGCAAAAGGTAGTGATTCAGGATTTTTTTTGTCCAGCATGCTTATTCCCTCCAAAGAACAGATACTGGAAGGTTTGTGTTCCTGTTCTCATGAGCTAATGTTGTGTTTGAGCTCATGATGTAAGAGAACTGGATTTTAGCTTTATATGACATTAGATATCTGTCATTGTCACTGAAACATATGCATGAGTACATTTCTTTGAATGGAAAGTTTAAGTGCAACATTTCAATCTGAGTCATTTGTAACTTGGTGTGGTTTAGTCATTGGCTGGCTGAAAAGCCAACTGCTACGCCAGATTCTCCAGTGTCACATTTCCCCTTTGGGGGTGGGTGCCAAGGCAACACAGAGGTCTTCATGCAAATCCCCTCTAACCTAAATGGATCGGACAATAAAACCTGTGCTTGTGAGTGTGTGCGTGCTCTAGTGAGTTACTGTCTGCTAATCCTTTCACCATTTATTGGTGTGGAGATCTTTTATCTTAGCTTTCTGTGGTTTTTCCTATGATAGGAGGAAACACATAAAACACATTTATGAGACAGCATGCCGCTCAGTGTCTTAATAAAGTCACACTTTGTTAGTATGAGTGATGTTAGACTGGAAAAGGTGGGTAATAAAAGCATATAATCTACAGGATTAAGTATAATGATCAGTTCATTATATGTAATAATGGAGTGTTATGGAAAAACAGCTGGAAATGTTGCTGGAATCTACCTGGGAACTCATTTAAGTTATTTGTATTATTTGATGTGCTGTAATGTCAGAGTGCACTTTAAACCCCTCGTGATCTCCAACTTAAAATGTAATACAAAATAATCAGCTACAACTCTGCCAAGTGCCAACAATCCCTTCATGAAACCACATTTAAATTCAATTTGGGTCTGCACCAAATTGTAGACACTCGTAATATCAGACCCTTAAACATGTATAATTTGTTTTCATCAAGTCCCATGAATTATTCTCTGAGAAATCTACATTAGTGTCTAAATTACCATATGACCCAACAGAAGGGCACTGGGAGAGCACATCCACCATGTCTGATTGGCCAGTTATCACCACATGGCATTAACACATATATTGAGATCATATTCATCCGAATCGTTATTCAATTAACACCAAATCACATCTTTTCATAGTAATGTTCAGTCTACATTTTTGTTTCATTAAGATCTCTACATTATTACATCTCTCCATTATTTATTCACCCTATCTCTCAATGTTAAAGAACCCCCACCCTTCCACTTAGTTTAATAAAATCGAACTCACAGACAAACTGCAATAAACACGTAACCTCCTCGGTGGAGGTAAACCAAACTCTGTTTACTATAGGTTGGTCTTAGTGGTGTCAACCATCCTTCCTGGCACAGATCCATGAATGTGTTGCCTCGTGCCTGTTGACCCCTCTGTCTTTAATCACTGCCTCTCAGAAGAGCGCTCAGACGCACATGAACACCCGCTCATGTGCGTCTGTAGTGAATTCACCTCTGGCCTCCACACATTCCCTATATCAGGTCAAACAATGAGGTTGTTAAAACACTGATGAACATCAACCCTGGGAAGTGCCAAAAGGAAAAGTGAAACACCCACCCTCCCTTATTTCCTCTAACTGTTGGATTCATCTTCTGATTCACACATAAAGTGCGCAGACTGTTTAATAGCAGCCTACAGGCAGAAAAGGGGCCTTCCTTGATATTTTTCCCTAACAGGAAAAGCCACACACTGGGGCTGAAATGAAAGAGCAGAGTGGATCTCCAGATGGATCTTGATTGTGAATCAGTGGGGTGCACAGTGACACGGCACAGGGGCTCTTTCATCTACAAAGACATGTGTTTTGGTTGTGGTTATGCCAGTGGGAGCAATTATTATGCACTGAGACAGATATTAGCACAGAGGCAGGTTGGACTTAAAAGAATCGCTGACTGATGCTAAAACCCAGGGAGATTTAGTGGGTAAACACTGGGAATATGAAGTCCCTAAATCCCTCTGGAGCACATATTACATTTTTTGTGATTATTCCAAAGATCATTCTCCAAGGAATAGATGGAGCGTTTTACTACTTTTACTACAGTGTTCAAATGTGCCAGGAGCTGTGGGCTCAACTGTGGAAAGTATAGTACCTGAAGTAAAAGAGCTAGAAATGTAAATGTAAAGGTGAGTTTAGGAAATTGCCCCTGACACTGTTTACTGTATTTAGAGGGTGGTTCAAGCTGTGTCTATTGGAAGCAAGACTTCTACGTCTGAATACTTTCCTGTAGTCCTTCAAAATGTACAGCTGAATATCCAGGATCCCATAAGTGTAAAAATAGGCTTTTGTGTGGTCAAATTGTGGTAGAAGGTCATGTTGGTCAGGGTCAACATGTTTGTGCTGACAAAGAGTGAAAAGGTCATGTCACAGTTTAGAACAATGGTGTTCAAATATTATTGAAACCATGAATAGCAAGGACATTTTATGCTTGTTTGGACTCACTCAGCTGATGCTGGACAACAAGAAAAAAGAAAGAAGTCATTCTTAAGAAGCTAAGGGCATGACATTTGAAACATTTGAAGGCTGCACACCGTCTGGTTTTAAGTCATACGCCCTCAAATACACACCCAGTCCCACTCGCCCGCCACACCCTCGAGCTCCTCCACTCGAATGGTTGTTCATGCTTATTCAATCATTGTAATCTCATTTAGAATGATTCTCTTCACATTCCTGCTTTATAAGATATTGTGCAGTGGAGTGAGAAGGGAGGACCTGGGGAGGATTTGATTGAATCTTTGGACTTGGTAGTAGGTACAACCAGTATCCCTTCGGGCCACACGCACACCCTTCCTGTAATCATTTTTTCTCATATTAATAATCCTCCTGCTTTCAGATATGCTTTAGTTTTACCCCTCTCACGGTCTTTTTATTATTACAGGACATTCTCACTGATATTCAGCTTCCTGCTCATCTTTCCCCTACTGTCCTATTTCAGGCTCATCACACTGGCTTCTTTAATCCCGTTCTTCAGATATCTTGTTGAAATGTCTGCCTGTAATGATCTATGGTCTCACTGTAAGACATTTGTGTGTGTGTGTGTGTGTGTGTGTGTGTGTGATGAACACAGACGCTCCAACGCAGAGAAGCGTTATTACTCAGCTCAGGGCACACCCTTTATCCGATTAACTGTTGCATCTGTAAGATATTATGTAAACTTGAATCTTTAAAATCCTCTGAAACTACTGCACTGATTTTGGTGCTAGCTCTCAGCTTGCATTACATCTCAGGGTTTCACATGTTTGTTAAGGTTTCCTGTCGCAAGTAATGGGTCCCGTAGGGGGCAAAATTTATTTCTGATCAGTAGCATTGATAAGTGGGTTGCTTATTATAATTAACTACTCAGTGAGCCTGTAAAAGGATTAAAACACTGGTACTGGTGTTTGTGTGCTACAAATGTGAAGATGGCAATAGATGACAAAGTGAGAAATGAGGAGAGACTGACCAATATGGATTTTTTGGTGGTGATGCCGATTACAATAGTAAGGAGTGAAAAGAATTCTCACACAGATACTATGTATTGGCCGATATATATACATAATTGTAAATTATTCCTAAGATGTCACAAATACAAACAAATATATAGAACTTGAATTCAGAACAAGACCTTGAATGTTATTTTCCTCATCCAAAGAAAGTGTGTGGAAAACTACAGCCCAGATCTTGGTCATTTGTTATTTGATGCAATGGAAGTGTGAAACATCCATATCAAATACTTTATGTCTGACAATGACTTGATCTCTTCTCTCTCCCACTTTTCTCCTCATCCCTCCGGTCTCTTCAGACAGGCGTGGGCCCTGGTCTCTGTGGTAGACGGCGGCAACACCTCATGTTCAGAGGACGTTAGGGAACATGAAAACCATGACACGGGAGGCAGAGCTCTTGCAACACGCAACTTCACCACGGTGGACGGAGTGGGCTTCTCGGTAACCGCCTACAGCGAATGGAAGAATGGTGAGCAACAGCTTATGATTTTCTACATTTGTCTATTTTTGAGTGTTGACAGCTATTACAAATGAGGAAATGACATTTCTTTGTGGGAAAGGTTTTTCTCTATCAACTCAAGGGTTGACCTTATTATGTTATGATTTGGCTCTTAAATTGGACTGAACAGAATATATTTGATTACAAATGGGTAGGCTGTGGCTGAGGGGTAGAGCGGTCATCCTCCAACCAGAGGTCGGCAGTTCGATCCCAAGTCTTCCCCATTTACATGTTGAAGTGTCCTTGGGCAAGAAGCTGAACCCCGAATTGCCCCTCAGAGCACAAAAAAGTGCTGCTAATAGAAGCACTGTATTAATATGTGTCTGTGAATGGGTGAATAGCAATCTGTACTGTAAAGCACTATATAAATACAAACCATTTAATATCGATTCTTCATTTTGCCATGGACCTTTGTTTGAAGCACGTTGTAACCTTGTTTAAATGAGTGCTATACAAATTAAGTTATAATTATTATTTATTATAATGTTTGTGCTCTCTATCATTTTGTCCAGGTGGTCTGTGTTTGACTCTATTTGTCCAAATAACCGGAGTCAGTATTGTGTAAGCTGTCCAGCTGAAAATGTCAGGATTCTATTTCTTTGAAAGTGTAAAGGGTTAAAGAGACAGGCTCAAGAGCAAGGTTTACTCTAGGCCAAGTGCTTTACAGATCAATCCTCGCAACATGAAAGACATTCTTGTGTTTGTGTGACTGTCAGTGTTTTTATGACCATACTGTTACGACAAATACTAGGTCTTAAGGCAGAGGAGAAGCACACCCTTAGGAGTTGTTTATTAATTGCATGCCCACACCTTGTAAAAGACATTTTGAAAGTTACACATTATTATTGTGAAAGGTAGTAAAATGTGATATTGTACAAATATTGAATTGAGTCTCTTTTCACAGGTATTTTCTGTATTTATTTAAATAAAGTCTTTTGTAGGATCTTTTGTGGCTACTAGTGCAAAGAACAATGCCAAAAATCAAACTGTATATGTTGATAATCATGGCTCACCTCAATTTAATATCAAGGGCATTACAAACATTAATTAAAAAACTATCAAAGCATCAGATTCTGTTCTGTGTCGTGCTTTGCTGTGGGCCTCATGTTCTTTTTAAATCAAGTTCTCTGCTGTGTCCTTGCAGGTTTTGCCATTTCGGGCTTTCAGGTGGATGCTGTGGACCAGGTGGTGCTCAACCTGCAGGATGAAGTGCAGCCGACCTGGAAACCTGGGGATCAAATTGTCGTTGCCAGTACAGATTACTCCATGCACCAAGCTGAAGAGTTTACCCTGCTGCCCTGTCCTCACTGCACCAGGAGACAGGTCAGGATACAAGGTGAGGGAGATCAGCATCGCTTTCTGGACTGCAAACAGAAATTGACTGGTTGTTTGTCCTCTGTTGGTCCACTCTGCTATCTTGTGTGTGTGTGTGTGTGTGTGGGGTGTGGATGTGTGGATGTGTGGGTGGCCTTGAAATCTGACCCGAGGCTTAAACTGCAATCGTCCATTTTGAGCTACACAGTTCCTGGTAAAAGGAGAGCAGTACAGAAGAGAAAAAGGAAGGAAGAGCTTTGAAAAGTGCATTGCAAAGTTATTATAAATTTAGTGAACACTTTCATGACCAATACTTTGTCAAGAGTAGAACTGAGCAAATACAAGGCTTGCAATTGTAGTTTTTCTAAATCTGGAGAGATGCCCTGTCCTGTTCTTCTGTTTGGTTATGGTTTGAAAACATGTCAAGCTAAAATAACTGATAGAACGGATTTGGTTTCGCCTCTGCTCTACATCCCAGAGTTTAGCAATAATTATCTAGAAAGTGGTTACACATTATAGTTTAGTTTGTCCTGCCAAACTTCTGAATCGAAAACACGTCAACACTTGAAACTTTTTAGACACTGTTTCCATACATTGATTTATTTATTGCAGCTCGCCACATATTGATTTTTTTGTTCATGTAAAATTGATAAAATATCATTCTAGTGTTTTGTTCTGCACAACTCAAACACATGAACACACAATGGAGCTGACTGTCAGACTGGCCCCAGGAGCTCCAGGAGAAATCCTGCCACATCGGAGGGCCAGTGAACCATCAATAAACCAATAGCATATTTACTGTCTCTTTTTTCTCTACTCTCTGTGTGCCTGCCATTCGGGCTGAGCATGAGATGATGCATGTGCCGGTACCGTTCTGGTTTGAATAATATGAAGTATGAAATGAAACACTGACTGAACCAGGTCAGGATGGTGAGGGTAAAATCTTATTTCATGTGATTTGTTTGGAAACAATGGAGCTGTACACTGTTCAGTTGAGTTGTTTATTTTTCATAGAGCACTTGGCAACAAAATTATTTGCAGTGATTTAAGAAAGCACCCCCCCTCGTCAGCTACTGCCACTAATAGAATCTATTTCTGTGGGGAAAACAGAATCCTCCTCCTTATGCTGCTGCTCTCATTTCATTCTCAATATGTGACTTGTTTGTCCATCTCTTTATCACACACGTTTCCTGATCTCATTCCGTTGTTGTCAACAATTGCCTACTCCCTTCCTGAAGAGAAGGGTGTATTGGTTTTGTGTGTGCGTGTGTGTGCGTGCACGCCTCGTTTTTGAGTTCGCTGCTGTGAGGAAGGGCTGACCAGCTGGAGAACAGCTGAAATTTAACATTGGCATCTGCACTCCTCTGGGCACGGGTACTTTCCACATTTTCGAAAAGTTGATTATTCTGTGTTTCACATGTTTTAGACTACTATTGTTTTTAGGCATCTGGAGGGCGTGGGTAGGTGCATGTTTGGATGTGTGCTGCATGGGAAACTTCCTGTGGTTGGCAGTTGGTGGTTTTTAATGGTGACCTTTTTTTATTACATTAGATGCGACTACCTGTTTGTCGAATTGTGTGCAAGATTTTTCCTTTAGCATGTGACTGAGAACCAACCTGTCTACTCTGTGCTGCTCAGGGAAGCCTCAGTATAACCACGTGGGAGAGGTCATCGATGGAGTGGACATGCGCGCCGAAGTGGCTCTGCTCTCCAGAAACATTCTCATTTATGGAGAAATGGAAAACTCCTGCTATGGAGACAACCTGTGTCAGTTCTACAACCACGACACCTACGGAGGCCACATCAAGGTGGGTTTTATTTGTGTTTGTGTTTTGTAATTTGAAAACACTGGCTGTTGTTTAAACTGTGTATTTGCTGATGTTAGTGTCTGCATGACTTTACATTTTCATTAAAGGTCACTGTGGCATATAACGATGCCACCGGGGTCTCACCACAACAGCCAGAGACAAACAATTCAGGCTTTAACGTTTTATTCAGCTACCAGGGGAGAACAAAAACTTAACTACAAACATAAATTCAGCCATTTCTGCTGGCGTGTCAGCTTTGGTTTTTTGGTCTCTCTCATGTGCATCTCCTCTATTAGCTTCACTCATGTGCGTCTCCCCGAGTCCCCTCTCCCTGGCTCACCTGGAGGGGCTCACTGAGCCTCGGCCACAGTCAACATGTCTGCAGTAACATGCTTGACGGTTTCCATACTGCAGAGCTCCAGTGTGCATACATTCTATATTTATATGCTGTCCTAAATGAGAGGGGTTGTTCATGTTCCCAGTTCATTTTCGTTCTGTAAGGTCCAACAATTTCTCTGACTGCCATTCCCTCTGTTTTTCTCATTTCTCCTGCGACATGTGAAGCTTTATTTTTCTGGCCGATGTTCCTTCTGTAAAAGGTACGCAGTCTATAAATCGGAACATAACCCGATGAAAAGAGGACGGATCACGGTTGAGCAAAGCAATAACTGGAGCATCTTATCCTCCTGGACTTCTGTTGCTCTCTATGTAGGCAAATGAGTTCATTTCAATTTAGTTAATGATGGTTTGACTCCTTTAACATTTGTGGCAAATAAACAATAACATTCCTTAGGCTTGATGTAACCCGTCCCCCTCGGGCAAAACAAAATAAACACGTTTTTTTTCTTCTTTCCACCACAACTGTCTCCAACGAAAACACTTAAACTCATATTACACAATCTGCCTCTGAAATGATTGACTTTACCCCCCCCCCCGAACAGACCTCAATAAGAGCACCATCTCTCTCACACACACACACACACACACACACACACACACAGAACTCATAGCAAATTGTCCTCAATCTATTGGTCACCATGCTCCCACCTGGACACAGATATAAAGCCTTTCGTAATCTTGTCTTATGTTGTGTAACTGTACTATAAGTGTATTTCTTAGAACTCTCTTTGCGTGGGTGTCTCATAGTAGCAATCACTTAAGAGGAACAGAGGGGGAGCTGGGCATTATGTATTCTGGGTAACTGAGTATTTTTGTGTGTGTGTGGTTGAGTTACAGTTAGCTGGACGGATTGGCCAATACCTCCTTAACAGGAACCAGACCGTGTGGATTTTGCCATACCGACAGAAAGGCCTCCTAGAGAGCATTGTACAGCATATTCACAGAATATTTGATTATTTGCTGATGTTAGTGTTTGACCAAATTTGCTCCTCAGTGCATTTGTGTTATGCATGTGTGGACCTCGACGTAGATTTTAATTTATGCTTCTCCCTTGCATCTTGTATTTGTAAAGAGGAACATCTGTGGTTCTGGACAAGTTTGACTCACTTGAGCAGGGTGCCAGTAAAGCTATAGCTCATATCCCAGTGGGATCATTGACTGAAGATCTAAACTTTTAACTGGACCAGAGTGACCAGACCCTTTGCTTACCTTTGTAGCAGAATGTTACCTTATGTTACCTTCCACAATATCAGTTTAAATGACTTTCTCTCTGTGGAATAACTCATTGTTCTTGCACCATCCGTTTTCAAGTTTTTAAATCCTCCACTCAATCCTTTATTTGCTCTCTCTGTCCAATGCCATCAGATCTTTGGTAACTTCTCGTCAGTGCATCTGTCCTATGTGGAGCTGAAGAATATGGGTCAACAGGCAGAGAGGGACCACTACCCCCTCCACTTCCACATGTGCGGGGACGTTGACCAGAGGGGAGGTTACTGGGAGCCCACCTATGTGGACGGACTCTCCATACACCACTCCTTCTCCCGCTGTCTCACCATCCATGCCACCAATGGGTTGCTGGTAAGTCAAGTGTGCGGCTGTGATGAGTTAAGTGTATGATGTATGAGATACTGTAGAAACAACACATGTAGACCCACAGAACTTACTAATGAGGACCATGTGATGCTGACTGTTGAGTTCTCATCAATTAAAGCTTCCATTACTGGATCACTTTAATCACTTGTTTCCTCCATTTTCTTGTCTTTAAGCTCTGTCTTCAAACCCTCCTGTCCCATCGTTTTCCCCATTATAGAACCTGTCGTTTATTCTCTATATATATATGTTTTTTTTCTTGTTTCATAAATAAAATCAAATGTGTTACATTATTGTGTTTTTTGTGTGTTTATGTGTGTAATGTTTGGGGTAATACTGTGAGGAAAAAACTAATCTAAACTTTCAAACAACATTCAATAATATTTTAAAAGAAAATAAACTATGAATTCTCCAAGATAAATCTGTTTCAGTTTTGAAGAATCTGAACAGAATATTTGCTCTTCACTTCACAGCCAATACGATTTTAGTACGGGCTAATATAAGCATTGAGATTGATAAGGGCTTGTTGCAAAAAAAGACCCAAACTGTAAAATGAATGATGAGTTCTGGAAATGCGTAAGAAGCCATTGTTTTTCAATTTTCGCCACAGGTTTATTGAGGTCTTATCATTTAATCCGGCATGATGGGACATCTGTTCCCTTGTTGTACGTCAAAGGTCCAAGCTTTTGGATCATTTTTTTCCCTGTTTCCTCTCTGGCACAATGTCCATGTGGATATTCTTTTGTTGTGTGTCTTCTTCAGCACCTCTCTTGATACCATCATTCTCTACATAGCTTCAGGTGGATTTAATAAAAAATGGTCTCAGTAGGAAATTGTTTCAGGAATTTTAAGTATTTAAGGAGGTTGGCATCAAGCGACCGGAATGTACTTTATTTTCCTGTGGGTTGTTTGGGAATCCAGGATGGACTAATAAATGTTGTCCTTGCCCTCTTGTTTACCAGGATTTTCTGCATACTTCCTTAAGGTGCAAACTGGCCACTACTTGGAAAAGGAAAGAGGGCTATGAATTGGATTTAAAACCAACTTATTTTCTCTCCAGCTGAGAACTCTCCTCTGAAAATCCTCCTGTGCTCTAAATAGTTTCTCTTGTGTCTCGTTTCCTTCTCTCTCTAACCCAGGTGAAGGACACTGTAGGTTATGACACGTTGGGTCACTGTTTTTTCCTCGAAGATGGGATCGAGCAGCGCAACACTTTCTTCCACAACCTTGGCCTGCTAACTCGACCTGGGACTCAGCTGCCCACTGACCGCAATGACACCCTGTGCACCAGCATCAAGGACAAAGTCTACAAGGGCTACACTCCCTCGCCCAGCACAGAGTGCAAGTAAGATATCAGTATAATGACATAGTATATCTCTAGGAGTTCAGCTCAGACAGAGTTTCTGCACCATTATCAAGGCTGATGTAGTCTAATGCTTTGCTCAGCAAGCACTGCAAGTCAAGAACCAAGGATACAAACATTGTTAACAGAGCTTTTTATAAACATTCTATGGTTCAGAGTGAAGTTAGAAGACCTTGTGTTCATCCTACTGATTTATCTGCAATGGAGCCGTTGTGCATCCATTATCAACTGGATTTTGTTTTGTCACACCGAGTCAACGTTTATCCTAAAACGAAAACGGATTCATCTTTATTACTTTTCATGTGTGTGGTTTACATATAAGAATGACTTTATTTTTTCTTACTTTGCATGTCAGTTATTTCAGAGGTCGGTTAAGCGAGCGACACAACCTGCAAGGCGCTGGTTGCTTGTTTATTCAAAGTTTACTGATATTGAATGTGACGCACCACATCTGACACAGCTCATCCTTGGACCTTTAACAAAACACATGCCAAGTGTGATGTCGATAACATGAACAGTTCTCAAGTTGTACCTTCCACACCAGGACAGAGAAAGAATTCTGGAATTAGTAGATAGATATATTTTATAGCTATTATTGGTGTTTAACTTTTACCTTATTAATACATCAGCCATAATTCACAAACCCTGAGAAGGAGGATTTTCATGAAAGATAAAAATTAGATAAAGATGAAGAGTTGTATCCAGTCAAAATCTTTATATTTAAGTGAGGAAATATAAAAAACATTGAGCACCTGTCTTGGCTTTAAACAACAGGAGCAAAATAGCACGAACGATTCATGCCACTTGTGAATGTGTCCTTGTCAGAGTACATTTTGGACTTTGGTGTCAGTGTCGGAAACTTGGTGAGATGTAGCAGACATACTTTGAGGGAATGCAGCAGGACGGTGTCCTTGAACGAGATACTGTCATTAGCAAAAATGTGTGAGAGAGACATTGGCAGGATGTTTTTTTATCCGTGCAATAACAACTTTCCCTCTCAACGGGATGTTTTTATGTCGCTGGAAGAACAAGAAAAGTTCCTCAGTGAGGGAAACGGCAACGTCTGTTTCCAGAGGTTTAAGTGCGAGTCTTGGCAGGACTCGCCCTATCCAGGCTTTAGGTTGGAGAGGTGGATTGTCAAGGGAATTGTTTTAAGATCCCTCTGATCTATCTTCTTCTCGTAAGTCAGTCCCAGACATGTCATGTACTGCTCTTTTCATCTCCCTTCTGCTTCTGTTTCCGTGTCCTCATCTGTGTGTGGTGGGGGTGTTTTCCAGGGCAGTCTCCACATTCTGGATCACCAACCCAAACAACAACCTCATCAGCAATGCAGCTGCTGGCTCTCAGGTAATAAGATCAGGGTTATGTAGGCAAACTGCTTCAAAGCAAGATTTTAGAAATTATTAAGAAAAATATGAATGACCAACACAGAGTCAATTAGTGAAATACAGCAGGACCTGTTGTGAAGCTGCTGTGGCTTTGCTGTTGCTGAACTCCGCATAATAATAATTAAAGATTTATATTTCATAAAGAAGTGATCCATCAATAAAACAGGAATTAACATGCTTTAGTGTTTTATGAAGGCTGCAACAAACTAGTGATACTCCTAATATATGAAGATAGAAGATGAAGATCCCTCACTCATCTCTTTTTCATTCGGGCACAAGCAATGTGGAAGTTCCCATGGGAGGGGTATGCAGTTCACTGCTTTCTAGTAGGGGGTATTCATGTGATCTTTAGATTGACTGTCAATGTCTGATGAACCATAAACTTTAATGAGCCATTGGGCTCATACGAACTCCACCTGGCAGGGTTCCTACGGTCATGAAAAACCTGGTTTCATTCAAAAGTCATGGAATTGTTAAATGTTTATATCCAGGCCTATTAAAGGGCTTGAAAAAATGTAAATCCCAAAAGTTTTGGAGAAGTCATGGAAATTTGTCATATTCATATTTTCAGTTTGTTCATTTAAGCTGAGTTTTAAATAATTCATAAGCTTTTAAAAGAAATACGTTCAAAATATAAGCAGGCATACACTGTCATACCAATTGAAAAGTTTGGTCGGAGAGCAGGCGGGATAATGCACTATGACATGGAAGTGTAGATTTAACCAAGCTTTGCTATTAAAACGAAAACTACATGCCATGGGTTACAACAGACAGAGGCCTCAAAAAAAACTATTGTCTCATTCATTTGTGTAATTTAAGGTATACTGTATGCTATGGAATTCTCATTGTTAGCTTAAATACTACATTTTGTCACTTTTTCATGTATACACCGAGATTTCAAAAAATGTTTGGTCATTGAAATTTGGTGCAAAGTCATGGAAAAGTCATTTAAATCCATTGGTCAAAAGTTGTATGAATCCTGACCTGGTTTGTTGTTGCTGTGGGACCTGACGAATATGAGAACAAAATGATATCCAGCCCTGTTCTACTTATTACCCCATAGCCCAGTATTGTTTTCACCCATGCGTGTGTGTCTCTCTGTGTTTGTGTGTACACACAAAAATAACTCTATAACTCACGTGCAGATTTTAATGAAACTTGGTGGGGATATTTGGAGGGTATGCTCATAATATTAGCCTTTGGAGTTGATTGGTCAGGGGTCAAAGTTCAAGAGTGAAACACATATTTTTCTAAGATATCTTTGCTAATAAAAGGACTAGAGAGAGAATCTAAAACTAACATTGATCAGAAAACAACATTATGCCTACTTTTTGCTTAGTGCGTTTCACTGTTTTTGTATTTCACTCACATCCTCCTATTGAAGAAGTGTTTCTAAGTCCAGATAATGAAATTCCTGCTGTCATCCCGCAAATGTGATTTGTCCTGTCTATCACCTCATTCCTCTTCTCTTCCTTCCCGTTTCAGGATGCTGGCATATGGTTCGTGTTCCACAGCTCTTCCACTGGAGACTCTCATGGGCTGGTACCAGAGACCAAGGCGGAGCTCACGCCCCTTGGGATTTTTTACAACAACCGTGTTCACTCCAACTTCAAGGTATGATCTGTCTTGCATATTTTCAAGCCATATTCTTGTATTCATCCGTTCACGTTCAAATCAGTGTTTTTATATACAGTGTTTATAACTGGTGAAAGAAGGATTGCACATAATTCTCTGCTTAATTACTCAGTTCAAGCCAAAAATGACACACACACACACACACACACACACACACACACACACACACACACACACACACACACACACACACACACACACATACACACACACACACACAGACACAAGCACTCACAGGCACACACAAGCACATGCTCTATAATAGTGCTCTGTTGTGTAAGAAGTGAAGTCAGGCAGGTGAACTGTAACTTCTTTGTCCAGGCAGTGACCACAGCAGCCTCTCTTATAGTGGAAGGGGCCCTGAGGTTTAAGACTATACCTGACTTATACCACAAGACCAACTCAGAGCACGGGTTTCCATATACATAGCAAACAAACACAAATTACATTTGTTACTCCATTTATTTTATAGTTATTTCTTAAACACACAAAACTTATGTAATCATACATGTAAGTTTATACATTATTCCAAGGAATTATGTTTCCCCCATTTACTGCTTTCTACACGGACCTGTACAGCATTTTAATTAAATACATTTATTGCAGCCCCAGGTCCCACACTGTCAAATACTAGATTATATATTTCATAGTATTTAAATCCAGCAGAAACAGGTGGTCAATCTTAGATGTGCAACCAATGTAGAAAATGTAATTTACTGTCATCAAACTTTCCCCTTGTAGGCTGGTCTGTTCATTGATAAAGGAGTGAAGACCTCCAAGGCTAGTGCTGCTGACCCCCGGGAATACCTGTGCCTGGATAACAGTGCCAGGTATGTGTGTAACAGCATTTTACAGGGAAGTGTACAATATGTCATTTACAGAAGTAGTATATACTGCATATGTTTTTGCACTAAGCCTGTAACTGTGTACCGTTATATGGTCTCTGCTGGGTGATGATCTGCATCATGGTTTTACAGTTCCTATATGTTAATGTTAAGGCTTTTGTGGTTAACTAACGTATTTGTTTAAGGCCACAGTTTATGATGTTTATAAATTAAGTAATTTATAGTTTTTTTCTGTATATCCAGTAGATTATGGTCATTGACTGGGATAGATACAGTAGATGGCCTTTTACTCTGTTTCTGCATTTTGGTAGAAGCTGTACCAAAATGTGTTGACAGAGAAAATAAGGCTTCACAGATAGAGTTTCCACTCTGCAGACCTCAACTAGACGGAAAAAATCTTACGTGTCCACAGAGACTGCTGGCCACGCTCTCTCTCTCTCTCTGTGTGTGTGTGTGTGTGTGTGTGTGTGTGTGTGTGTGTGTGTGTGTGTGTGTGTGTGTGTGTGTGTGTGTGTGTGTGTGTGTGTGTGTGTGTGTGTGTGTGTGTGTGTGTGTGTGTGTGTGTGTGTGTGTGTGTGTGTGTGTGTGTGTGTGTGTGCGCAGAGGTATGAGGAGGAGGATTTGAAATGTTAAAATGTGTACTCAGGATAATCTTGCGTAAGTGAGAGACAGAGAGTAACCTTTGTTTTTGGTCATTGTAAGAACTTGTAAGATAAGGGTATAGATATTATTATTTTCCAGAGAATAGTTACTTCTGATTTAAAATTATATCATGTTATAATTTGAATCACATATAGTAAGAGAATATATCACATTAGATTCATTTATTTTAGTATGTACTTTCAGCCATTTCTGCATTTCCAAGCAAAGCAGCATGGGCTCTCATGATTTCCAGACGATCGGCTGGTGCTGTCTGATGACGAACAATCCTGCACCAGCTTTCCCACTGGTTTAGAGTTTACTT
The DNA here is from genome assembly GCF_947347685.1 of Pleuronectes platessa. Classification (NCBI taxonomy): domain Eukaryota; kingdom Metazoa; phylum Chordata; class Actinopteri; order Pleuronectiformes; family Pleuronectidae; genus Pleuronectes; species Pleuronectes platessa. Next base: position 13,959,672 of record NC_070629.1, read on the forward strand.
GTGTGTGTGTGCATAGGTGTGTGGTGCACATGCAGAGACTCATGCAGTTTAGAGGAGGAGGGTGAAACCGCAGTTGATTTTCTGTACCTATAATTTACATTCAGATGTCAAAACGCCTCACACACGGTTTTTTTGCTCGATGCTACAATTTACCAATGGTCACTAAACTTAACTTCAGTCCATGACAAAGAACCAACGGCCATATCTCCCTAATATTTGTGCCTGTTCATGGTGTCCCGAGCATAAATACTGGTGTTTAACCTGAGCAATATTTTCTACATAGGGCCACCATTAGGCTGGAAGAAGATGATGCTCACTATTTTGGTTATTCTCCATAATTCTTTGTACACAAGATGTTTCCTTCTCTAATGGGAAGTTGAACATAAAACCTTTCTAAGCGCTTTCATGTTCCCAAAGGGAAGAACTCTTTTGTATTTAATGATGCAGTAAACTCTACAGTGCAGTTCACATTTTGGGAGGTAATGAAGCCTGCAGTCGCTACATTACAACACTGAGATTTTATACTTACTTTATATAGTGTGTATTTATATAATATGTCTGTGCAGATTTATAATATGATTATGTTATGATTATCTTCTCCATTAGTCACAACGTGTGTGTTGTGCATTGACCTACATGAGGATCACACATCCAGAATATTTAGAGGCTACAAATAGGTTTGACATTGTGGTAATGGTGAAAACCTCACTCTGAGCAAATGAGTGTAGTCATTGGAGCGTCATAAGTGTAATGGATCAAATACCCTGTGTGTTTACCTGTGTGTAATACTTTCAGATTCAGACCACACCAGAATGCTGATCCGAGCCGTCCACGGGTGGCGGCCGTCATCGACACTCTGATCTCCTTCAAGAACAACGACTTGGGAGCGTGGATACGTGGTGGGGACATCGTCATCCAGAACTCTGGGTGAGACGAGGCAGAGGCAGTGATTTGACTAATGGGTTGTCTTTAAGAAATCTGAGGATGTTTCTGTCGATAAACAGCGGATGGTGTCTAAAGCATATAGACACCAAAATGTAGATACTTAGAATTTGCGTTAGAAGCTTAATGGTTGATTTATTCCAACCACAAACTCCCCTGTGAAGACCCTTTTCCTTACTTTTACATTTTCGTCCCACATTTATGTTCAACTGTACTATTGATTTAAATGTGTTTTTCAAAGTGGTAACAAAGAACCGCAATTTTGAATGCAGAAGCAGATTGGTTATCAGATGGTTTTCTTCTATTTGAAAGGTTCCTCGATTACTTATTGTCTTATTTATATTCATGTTCTGAATGTTGGATCAATATCAAACTATTCTTAACACAACTTTCCTTTTTTCTGTTTCCAGTTTTGCAGACAATGGAGTGGGGTTATCCTTTGCCAGGTCTGTACTTTACTAAATCACTCTTGTTATGGTTTTATTCAGCTGTATCTGCTTTTCTCCGTACTGTGAGAGAAACTTGGAACAAAAAAGCAAACATTTGTGATTGATAGATATTGACGAGGAGCAGATGCTTTGAATATCATTCTTGCATAACACATAGACATGTATTTTTTTCTTCTACTTGTATTCCTGAGAAGCTGTCAGCATTACACACATTTATTTTTGTTTTAATTACCATATACTGTACATTCATGTCCTGTCCAGTGATGGCAGCTACCCTAAGGACGAAGGCTCCAGCCAAGAGGTGACGCAGTCCCTGTTTGTGGGTGAAAGCCAAAACAGAGGGACCAATGGAGGACAAAATAAATACTGGGGACCTGGAGGAGCTGATGCACAGATGAGGACGCTGCCTAGAAACAGGTGGGGGGGGGGGGGCAAACACGGATGGATACGTTAATGAAGGAAGGAAAGATATACTGTGGGTGAGGAGTTGAGGGGAAAGTCCAACACAAACTGGGCTTCCGCGGAAATTGCAGGGGATGGTGTCGGAGTAGTTACCTAAGAAAAATATGCCGAGAAAAACAAACAAGGAGGAGAGAGCCAGCGGGGCAATCGGATAGTTGGACAGATGGAGGGATGAGGCTGCTGCAGCTTTTCGCTGGAGGAGGACTCGTGAAAGGAAGTTCTGTTTGGACTAACTTCCCTCCAGCGATATTTTAGGCAGCTTATGAAAACTGTGGTGGCAACACTTAGGAGATTCTGTAGATAGGGATTACTCACTGTGGCACTTGATTCCTTTACGGCAAGGGGAGTCGTTTCATGGTTTTCTGACACATATAAACGGCTGTCACTATTTAACTCCTGTTTTTTGTAATATTTCTATCATTTTGAATTGTTGATCATGTTTGGGAAGATGGATGAGGATCTCTCTCCGTACTCTCCCACTAGCAAGTAATCCAGACAAATGTTTTATAAGATGCAAAGTGTCAGTCTATCCTTACACTGACAACTGGATTTCCCTTAAGAGGAAGTTTAATTAGTCTCTCTGCTGTTATGCCATGAAAGGCCATGTCAGCCCCAGTGGACAGTCTTGTAGAGAGCAGAGTTTTGAGCTTCACATTCACTCAGGGTCTCTGTTTTTATGTCTGTCTTTGTCTGTTATTACAGTGGTCGTTATATAAAAAGAGAGAAACATATACTAGAGTTTGCCACATAGCTTCTGCTTTTAGTTTCTAGAACTACTGCTTATGTCTCTATTTGACCACTGTCACGACCAAGTACACATTTACAACCAGTTTAAAGGCTTCCTCACCGCACTGTGACACCTGGCTCAGCCGGGTTTGTCTATCGTCATCGTAGTCACTGCCTGAGCTGCTGACATACTTTATTTATCTTTGCCAGAAACTAGATAGTTCAGGTGAAATTGACGGTTTACTTCTTTTAAGGAGTTTCATAAAAAAATATCTGAAGACTGCTTAGTCTTATAAATTAGTTTTATTTGGGTGACAGTAAACTCTGTATAGCCACCCCATTATTGAAATACATCAAATTTAGCAGTTGAGCCCTAGTGCTTCAGTTGTGGTTTAACAGGAAGCTAAAAATACTCATGTTAACATCAACAGGAAAAACAAAGTCACGCAGGAAACAGTTTAAAATATAAATGATAATTATATATACAGCCCAGGCTGAAGAGTGCTTATGTGATTATCATTTCAGAGTATCATGTTTATTGATTTACGTAACTTCAATTAAAAAAAATGATGTTTGTGCAACACAATGTTCACTTTGGTAAAAGGTATAATTTCTAGCTTTTATTGTCTTGTTACTGTATTCTTTATTGTACTGGTGCAGCTTGGTGATGCAAGGGTTTTTAGTGTACATGTTCTCCCTTTGCATGCTGGGGTTTTCTGCAGGTACATCTGGTTTCCTCCCTCAGTCCACAGACATGCAGCCGATCTAGGTGTGAATGTGAATGTGGGTGTGTCCAGGTGTATCCTGCCTCACGCTAAATGTCAAGTGGGATTGGCTCCATATCCCTCACGATACTCAAAGGAAAAGCGATATACAGAATATATGAATGGATTGTGCATACATCTGTATCTTTTATAATATATTTGGAAATACTATGTAAATACATTGACGGTAATGTCTACATTAATGTTAACGTGGTTGTAATTTGGGGGGAAACCCTTGCAAATGTAAAATTGACTAAACGCCCCCATTTACCAAGAATTATGGAGCATATCATGTCTGAGGAAGCTTGATTTCTCATCAGCTCCAGGCTGAATTATGTTGCTGAGTTTTTATTGACTTGTCCCTGTGCAACTATTTAAAAGTTTGGGGCTTTGGTCAAGTCCATGACTGTATTTTCTACCACTTGTACATTGATTTAAATTGTCTTGCCTCATCGTGGAATGTTAACTCTCCTTCTTAACCGCAGGACGTTTCCGATCCGAGGTTTCCAGATCTACGATGGTCCGGTGCGACTCACTCAGAGCACGTTCCGTGGATTCATCCCCACACCAGAGCGTTACACCAGCGCAGTGGGATTCAACCTGAAGAACACGTGGCAGCTCAACCCACGAAACAACTTGTCCCAGCTCCGCTTCCACTCCACTGTGAGTGAACATGCAGGTTTGATAAGATCAGAAGCACCTCATACCGTGTCCAGTGTGTAGCACATATGGATAGTATATGTGTCCTGGGGTTTTAAACTATACTATATACTTATATACTGTGTCATATTTATTGTTGTCATTGTAATCTGCTTATAATATCTATTGGTTATAATGAGTAAGTATAATAAGCACCTCACGTTTTTAACCATCTGAATTGTTTTCCCTCTCTCTCTCTCTGTCTCTCTCTCTCTCTCTCTCTCTCTCTCTCTCTCTCTCTCTCTCTCTCTCTCTCTCTCTCTCTCTCCCCATCTGTGGCTTCTTACTTTCCCGTGTATTTGTTCATCACCATTATACCCATCCCCTCATGTTGATTTGTTTAGGTCACAGCCATGTACGCGGTAGTTATTTGAAAAATAATTGCGACAGAAGAAAGAAGAAGATAGTGATTGTGAAGAAGAACAATGCAAATCACTGATGCCCTCTTGTGGTGATATTAGTCAGTGCGCTGCCTTTACTAAACATAGCCCTTAATATCTTAATAGATCTGTAGGTCATCAAATGTAATCTCTTAAACCTTGATGTCATTGCGGTATTCATCCTAACCACACATTGAACATAGATGTGTGAGGGGTTTAGTCTTTTTCAATTAGAGTTATCAGAGTGCAATTCCCTGTCCTTTTGCTGTGCAAAGTCCACTGTGTGTGGAAACTTTAAATGAATAATTTTAGCAGGTATTCACAGCATTCTTTGCCACTGATGTCCTCAGGTGGGTCTGCAGACGTTCTTTGGTCGCCCCGGACAGTGGTTTGAAGAAAACGACCTGGACGGGGACAAAAACTCCATCTTTCACGACGTGGACGGCTCAGTCACAGGCTACAGAGACACATATGTCGGCAGAGGTGACAACTACCTGATCCAACATCCTGGCTGTGTGCACATGTCCCAGTGGAGCGGAGTGATCTGCAGCGGCCGTTACTCTCAGGTAGAACACGTCCAAATCTACACCTCAATTCTCCTCCAATGTAAAATGAATGCTCCTCCCCCTGACCTTTTACTCTACAACTCCAATGTCTTCTTCAGGTGTACATCCAGACACAGGGAGCCCCCAGTCTTAGTTTATCCATCAGCAGAGATGAATATCCTGATGCTCCTCTGGTACTAAGGGGGACTAACAGCCAGGGGGCGCCATCTCAACAGTACCAGCCCATCCTGATGATGAGCAAGAGCTACACTATGCATTGGAGTGGACCTGCTCCTAGGGAGGTCGTCCTCTCTCTCATCAACTTCAATAAGTAAGTAGTAGAAAGTGTGCGTGTGTATGTGTGTGCGTGCGTGTGTCCTCGGTGTGTTTGTGTGTGTGTGAGAGTGAGTGAGTAGCAGGAATAAATAATCATAAAGTATTAAATAGTTAACAATTCATGTTAGATCTGAAAAATCTCATTAACAAACCAAAGAATGACATTTTTCTGATTCTAAATGGTCTTGGTGGAAACCAGTTAATGTCGCCATCCTTCTCTTTCTGTCACTTAGAGATGACTGGGTGCTGGTGGGACTCTGTTACCCGTCAGAAACCACATTTCAGATCATGGCCGACATCAACGATAGGCAAAGCAACACCTTCGATGACCTCACAGACTACGGCACAGTGTCATCCCTTGTAGAGCTGGAGAAGAAGCCGATGGAAAGGAAGTACTTCTTTGACCAACCGGCTGGGTAAGATAACTCCTGTCACTTTCCTTCTTTTGTTTTTCCTCTGTTAGCCAATCAGATTTATCTTAAGTTATGTATTTTTTGAAGCACTTTGTAGCCTTGTTTAGATAAGTGCTATACAGATGAAGTTATCATCTTTATTATTATTATTAAATTCTTTCTGTTGTTTGTTTAGCTTGTTGTGGCTCTACCTTCGGGCTCGCCATGGTCGTGACGGTCACAGCTACTGTTCAGTGAGAGGCTGTGAGCGAGTGAAGGTCATGGCCACCACATCCTCCAAACAGACCTGTAACTGTACAGCTAAGGCCTACCCTAAGTACTCCAGGAGTCCCTCAGCTGTGGTGCCTATGCCGGCTCTAAACACGCAGCCCTGCAAAGGCTGTGGTGCCAAACAGGTTTGTAATGATATTGTGAAGATAACCCCGCTGCTTTAAACACAAACCCCCACTGCTGACCAACGTGTTTCTGTCTCAGCTCGTGTTTTCCAGCGAGCCGTGGACTTCCTACCTCCAGACACAGATCAAGTCTCTCAGCAGCCAAGAGCAGCAGCAGAGAGAAGATAACAGCTCCTTTATCACTGTGAGCATTCTCACATTATCTCTATCTGTGTATTTCCTTATCTATATGACGAGAGCCCCTTCAACTGGTTGTTTCCTGTCACCTGGCAGGTAAATGAGGAGACCATGTCCTTCTCTCAGCCGGGATATTTCCTGGTCACAGTGGACGCCTGCTCTGGGAAAGTCACCAAGAAAACCTCATTTTCCAAAATGGACGCTAAGATGGAACAGTACCTTAAAAGTGGAATAGCAAAGAGGTATATAAAAAATATAACAATGATAATAACAACATTAATAATCTGTCTATAGAGCACTTAGTACAAGGTGCTGCACCACAAGAAAGCGATGGTTAAAATACAGGGGGAAGTACATAAATAAAAATAGTATAAATAATAATAATAATAAATTAATTTTCTACAGACAAATATATACAGAGAAATGGCCGCCTGTTCTCATCGCATATGTGCTTAGAAACTTGTTTTTAATCTGCATTTTGTTTGATTTATTTTGCACACCAGGTCGATAGTGCTCATGGCAACACGAGGTCAGCCAGGTGACTTGGTGGCCGTTGCTCCGCACCTGGTTTCCTTTGGTTTGGCCAAAGCTGCCAGTCTGCACAGTAAAGGTGAGTGACGTCCTGACCTACTAGTTTCCCTTTCTTTGTCTCTCCTGACACTGGATTTAGGGGAAAAGTCTCTTTCTCTAACACTCACACTCTTAATGCTGCCTCTCACCACAGAGAGCCTGGCACTGTGGGGGTTCCAGGGTGGTGCTCCGCCCCCTCCATGGGTTTCCCTACGAACCGGGCAGGGGGACGACTTCCTGGGGCTGCAGGAGCGTTACCTACCGCTGGGCTCGGAGGCGTACGGCTGCACGCCGCCCGCAGCTCAATCCCGCAAAGACTTGGAGCTACTCAAGAAAGCCACGGGACAGCAATGACAAATGTGAACTGTACAACATACCTACCCGATACACTCTTGCACACAGACACACAAACACACACAACCAGCTGATGAATGTGAACTGCTGAACCTTTAATTTATTAACAATAACAAAGATGTGACCGACTTCAAGGGGGAGAAGGTTATTTTATTATGAACAGGCGGAGTGTTTTTGTAATTTAGTTTGTGTGTGTATGTGTGTGTGTAAGTGTGCCTTTGGGGCCGCTGAGTCAATGCACTTTCCCTTTTAAAGACACAACTTGCCTTATCAGCCAAAGTGATCTGATGGAGCTCAGCAGTGCTGAAACTCAGCTGTTTATCTCGGACGACAGAAAAAAGCCCAAATCCCTTAACCTCTAACATCTCCCTACCAACCTTTTTTGTTTACCACGAAGTAAAGGAAAACATAATGAATCATATTGAGTCTGAAAAATGCATTAGATACACACAGGCCTGTAGGAAATTATGAAAATATACTACATCGTCCCTGTGACGAGTTAGTTCGATTGGACCTGAAAAGATGGATTATTAGATGTGCTCAGGTCAAAACGAAATTATAAAAATAATTGAACAGCACCATAAAGCCAAACATTAACATATAGTGTCATAAAACAGCCATTTGTTTATGTGTATTTGGGAATATGTGATGCAACACACATTTTTATTAAGGAATCATAAATTAAAGCCATATAAAAATACTGTATTCAAATATTTTCTAGTAGTTTTCAGTGAAATTTATTTTGCCATCTTGCCTTCCTAGCATGTGATAACAGTGAAGGTCATTAATCTCTTTCCACCAATCCTCACACACATCGTTAAGCTTCTGAGTTGATATAACAACTGAATCTTTTAACTGGAAAACCTCCTCTGATCATCGGGCAGCTCGACAACTGAACACTTTAAGCACCTTTTCATGGATCCTTACTGGTCTTATTTTGTTTTAAATCTCATATCTTTGTATGTATCTCTTCGCAGTCAGTCCGTGGTGATGAGCACACGCGCAGCACAAACAGACATATTATCTTGTTACTTTTCCTTCTATTTTTGTTTTCTTAACCAGAATTGAATGTTTTTCAACTGCCTCATGTGCATTATCGCCAAAACTGTGTTTGATACATTGAAGGGTGCTTTTTTTAAGAGATAGCACCCTGACTGTGCAGTAGTGAGCAGCAAAATACAAACACATTCTATCTGTGAGGTTTCAGGCTTTCTGTTGAGATTTACAGTTTAATATAATCTGTTATAGGGTGTTTGGATGTGAGCAGGGCTCCCCCACTGAGCAGTGATAAATACCAATCTGTGACTGTATGCATGTGTGTGCGTGTCCGTGTGTGTGCTTGTGTGTATGACTGTATGTGTACATGACTTACCATGTGCGAGAGAGCAATTACCTTGTTGCCTTTTAACCACTCTACTGTCAAAAAGAGCGAGAGAATGAGAGAAAGATGTTTCCATCCTTTGTTTTTGTTCAATTGATGCTTTAAGGATGCACAACCAGAGCGTTATTAATGGGCGGGTTAAGTTAGAAATGACCTTTGTAAATACAGTGTTTAATGTCTTGTTAATGTGTAACTGTACAAACTGTACATGTAATGGAAAACTGGTTGTCAATAATGTATAATGTGTTTACTTTTGTTTTTGTATTTTGTCGATAGAAAAGTCATCTGGAGGGATGTTATTGAAGTCATTCAACATGGCCTTTTTGTTATAAAGTTGCCAATTAAATAAACATTTATGCCTTTGTGATAAAATAACATGGTATGACTTGAGAGTAACAGTCTCTCGTAGGTTATACATCCACATACATCAATATTCATTGTTGTCCTTCAGATATACACAGCCTCACCACTTGGGGGCAGCATAGTATTCTTAGCGAGCCGTTAGCCATCATTCTGGAATTCTTATCTTGGCACAAATCTTTTTCTTCTAATTCAAATTATCATCATCAATAAGACAAGGTTTTAGTATACGAACAAAACCGCCCTCAACCTGTAGCAACAAACATCTGTTGTTGATTTCAACAGAGGGGAGGGGCCAGAGGGTTCTCGTCGAGATCCCAGTTTACATCCATCAAACATGTTAAACTGGTAGATGTTGAAAAACACAATAGCAAGATGGAGTGCAGAAATAAAATGATGAAAATCTTTTAACCCCTGTTAAGTTTTTAGTTTTTTTGTCTTTCTTCTCTTGCTGAGGGTTAGAACAGAGGATGTCAAAGCCCTATGAGACAAATTATCATTTGTGAATATGAGTTATACAAATATAATTTGATTGATTATCCACCAGATACAACTTTATCCAAGATGCTAGATTATTGATTGTCATTTTTGCAGAAAACAAAAAAAAGACAATGAAGCGATGGCACTACCTGAGCTAACACTAGGACAAATATAGAGAAAAATTAGATATAAAAAGGATAGAATTATAAAGGAATGAAAAGAAATACATGCATACATAAATATAAGGTATTATTCACTGTGACATTCAGGGTGCTAAGTCAGCAGCAAACAGATGGATACAGATAAAAGTTGAGATATATTCAAGGACTTGCCTCATTAAATCAGACAAATATCTACTGTCATGCCCCTGCTCTCCATCACCGAGTGAGACTGATCATTCCTGTGTGTGTTCATGTGTGTGCGATGCCCCATGACAAGGAGAGGATATAAAAAACGTCACCCGCCTAAGGAAATATGGTTCAATCCTAACACAGCGGAGCGCGGCGTATGGCTCAGAGAGTGAATTAATTGTCCATAAAATGGTCTCTGACCATGAAGACCGGGCGCTCTCCTCACGAGGACAGATTGGTCCGACACACTCGCAGGCGAGAGGATGCACATGAGGACGGCGGCCCCCCTCAGGCATCCTCAATAAAGAAAGAAAAATGTTAGAAATGAATAAATAAGGCACAGTGGTGAGATAACACTGCATGGTTTGTTTGTTTCTCACTGGTGGTCCCTGCAGGTCTGAGGTATGAAGGGACACATTTCACATTTACAGGCAATGAGAACATTTCTAACAGTTTTCCCATTAAGTTGTCGATGGGGTGGTATTTGTGTTTTTTTTGTGTGTGTGATATTTTTGTAATCCTTTGATGATTGTGTTTCTATTGTGCATGGATGGATTCAGCGCTCCTTACAGCTGAGTTTCAATTATGTAATACTCAGGTTTTTGAACTGTGCAAATACAATTAGAGAAATGCCAAAGCTAAAAATATGACACAGTGGAGACTCGGGTTTGTGTGCGTGTGTAGAAGTGTGTGGAAGCTTGTGTGTGTGTGTGTGTGTGTGTGTCTGTGTGTGTGCTTGCATGCTGGAGTGTGGGCAGTAGCCTTTAGCGTTGTACTGTATATTGTTTTCGTGATAAAGGTAAAGCTATGGCAACATGAGTCCACATTATGACACATCACGGTATCTTCTTACCTTCTTCTAAAGGTTAAATGAGAAAGAGGACAGAAAAAGAAAAAGGTGCAGACAGAAAAAAGGGTTTAAACATTTTAACAGAGAACTTTACCTGGACCTAAAAACTCTGCTCTGCCTTTGAAAACAAATGTGTGAGAATATATGTTATATAAGTTTTTTCTTTAGCATTTCATACATTATAAATATGTGACTTAAAATAATACATTTCACCATTCTGAACTTCTACCTATTTTTGTACCACCTTGGACCCCAGGCTTTATGGGAATAACTGTTTTGACTTTGCATATGTCTAACCCACTTGGTAAACACAAACAGTTTTATTTCACCATTCACCACATTGGACTGAAACAGTGATTCACGGATGTCGTGGGTTCTGATCTCTGTCATGTCCTCTTCAGCAATTTGTCCACAAGGTAAAAGTACATTTGTTAAGTGGCTGTGATGCTTTAGGTCGAGATTAATTACAGAGCTTTTATTTTCCAAAGTGGTAAACTTTGGTCTGAGGATTGTGTTGATTACTTAACAGACCTCTGAAGTAATACCATAGTGAATCATTCAGACATAAATATAAGCCCCACACATGAACAGTTATAAAGCAAACTGACCCTAAAATCGGTGCAGAGCAGGATCCAGTTGATCATGGACACACAATGCCTTCACTGCTGATAAACCTGATGGGATGAACACAAAGTTTGTACTTTTACTTCACTCTTCACCATGGACTGTGTATAGAAAGCTCTGCCCACAACGTCCGGCACACAGGCAGTGCAAAGTGACAGTATATTGTAGAGCTGTTCGAGGAGGACTCACTAATGACAAGGAACAATTCTGAAGTGGCTCCGGATCATTAACACAGGACAGGAGAACAGAACCAGGCAGATTCAGAACGGACACTGACCCAGTTAACACTAATTCCAATGAGACAGATTCTCACCTTATTTTATTTCGTATATGTTCAGAGCAACGTACACCCTTAGCAACATGACCGCTGACATGAGAAGAATGGCTTCTTGCCATCTTTAGACGAATGGATTAGTGGTGTGAGTATGTTTGCGATGAAATGAACTGTGTGTGCAGAGTAGGGAATTCTCCCCCCCACCCCCCAGCAGTTCTATAGACCTTTGCTTTACACTTTGCTATATTCCAGCTAAGTTAATCTGGATTCCCCAACTTGCTGCGTCGCATCATTTTTTTTTTTTATCTCACCATTCAATCGGCTGAGCGGCTCCAGCTGATCCCCCGCTGGTGCTCAGCGATGGTGGTCCTGAATAATTAACCAATCCTCACAGCCGGGTAGGGGTCCGTTTCCATGGCAACCCCCTCTCCCTGTGTCCTCGCTGCCCTGAGGAGCAGTATAAATCTCCTGTCTACTTAATGTCACGGTGACAGCGGCGAAGACACACAGGTGGAGGTCGGCGATGGGGGCTTTTGATTGCGCGGCCGGGCCTCGGTTTCCTCTCTGCTCGGTGGCATCGAGCGGGGAAAGGTGTGATGGACGACCTGTGGCCACATGAGGAGGAAGGTTCCTTCACCGCCCTGCGACCATTAGGTGGGAGCGGAGGAGCTACGTGAGCTGCTGTAGGGCACAATCATACAGTACACAGCTGCTGGAGGAAGACAGCAACTAACTTTGGAACGTCTCATCGTGTGTAGCAATGCAGGCCGCGTGGAGAGTGACCACCGCAGCTTGAGCAGCTACCGATGAGTCAGTGTGGGGGTGGGTGGGATCGCTTCAGGGTCACAGGGGGAATATAGCAATGCTGTCCGTATCTTAGCTGACAGTGTGTCCACACATCTGCGATTCTGAGTGGCGATACACACACACACAGGCAAACACACAGCATCCCCTGATCTCCCCTTTTACACTCAACACTACTCAGACATAGTCAATTACCCTTCAGCATCAAATGGGTCATCAGTTCCCGAGCCCATTAGACCAGCGAGTTAACCTTCTCTACCTGCAGATGAAGACTTATGGCTGCGACATTAGAAGCCTTGTCCCAGTTGGAGGTATTTCGAGACAATATGCTGTGTTCTTTCCACGCAGCGTGACGCCCGCTAATCGGGGTCCAGAAATGCAATAAAGAACGGATTATGATGCAGTTTTTTTTCTCTTTATTGTCAAAAGTGCTTGTTCTGTATTTTTATTCTTTCACTCAATTTAGTATGTGGCTACGTGTTGTGTTCGGGGACTCGGAGCGGCTGCGGGATGTTTAAATGCTCAAACTCAGCGTGAGGTGTTCTCAAACACAAACTCTATGGAGTGCACTGGGTTTTTAACATGACCTAGATTATAGCTCCTGTTGAGGCTCAAATGTGTTCATTTAACCAGGACCTACAGATTTGTGTGGTGGCTGAGGACTTTTCGAACTCACATTCTTAACAAGATCCGCTCCTATGAGGCCACGGAAATGTTCATTTATAAATGAGGTTGTTAACTGAGTTAATGGTAATCAGAATGGTGATGAATTACTGATGACTTGAATTTGCCAACTTCAATCTCCGGCTAAACTGATTTTCACTGCGAAACCAATTGCCTGTTGAGAGAATTCAAGTTGAGACATGAAGTGTGGTTAGGAGTCGGAGATAATCACAGCTCCCTGGAGACACGGCACCAGATTTCTCTCTGCTGCGACTGACCCAACATCGTGGGCCCGCTGCTCTTCTGAGAGCTCCACTGCTCCAGGCTGTCGAGGATTCATCTGATCCTGTAACCGAGCTAAAACCAACTTTGGTGAAAACCCCCGAGAGGCCCCGGCTCAAACAGAGAGATCACTGGGTAAATCCTCTGCGATGCTCGCTCAGTAATAAGCCCTGATAGGCACAAGGCAACCTGAGTACACAGAGTTACTCACCAGAAACCTGTAGCATGTACCGTTTCAGCTGGCCGGCTCAATGTGACACAACCACGTGTGCTCGTGTGATTTCTACGTCGTGAAGTAAGTGCTGTGCCATCAGCCGGACCTAAAAGACACACTACATTTTCTGATTAAATATAGATTTTGTGTGTCCTTACATGAAATGAGGAGAAAATGATCATATGTTTGAATTGATCGATTCACATTTGAAGCCATAAATAACAGAAACACCTATTGAAACCACATTGGCATAGAAAGACTGTGTGATTTTTGTGTGTTGAGTTTTAATCACTGCTCTCTACTTCTCTGTACTTTGTGTTCTTGCTTTACTTTCTGTTTCAATGAGGCAGTCAAATATGAGTGTGAAAATGGCCTTATGTCCAATTGTCAACAAAAATAAAACACTCAATCTTTTTGTTTCACAACTTCAGCTCACGATGGTGAACACGCTTTTACTCTCCTCTCTATTCCCTCAGTTTATGAGTCCTCATCATCATCCGCCTCCCTTCTCTACAATTCTTGTCTCTTTGTTTGTGCCCTTACATCATCAGAAAAGACGCATCTGCTAAGGAGAACCACCCACTCACAGTCAGGTAATTGATTGTTAATTACTACACTATTAATGCAAACGCACTGTCTGAGATGCTACGCCTCTTTTAATCACTTTATCTTGTTCACACATTCCTTTCTTAGATGTTTTTCCCCCGGTGTGAAGCTTTATATAGGAGCTCCGATGTGACCTTTCATTTAGAAGTTTAAAAGAGAGAAGGCATTACAGCAACGTGCACAGTGTGTACAGGCTGCTTGGAGGTAGTTCTAAGCTTGTATTCATGAATTTCAGTTCATGGATATGGTTAAGAATGCAGTGTGTCAAATGGCCTGGTACAGTGTGGTCGCAACTGTTGAAATACCAATGTGTGTGTGTGTGAGTGTGTGTGTGTGCAACAGGTGTGCATGGCTGCCTGATGGAGCGGTGTGGAAATGAATGAGGCCCTGATAGGTACCGGTTTGTACCTGATTTGACAGGCCGCGGTCGCAAGAGCCATGTTACGATCTCCCTGATGACACCGGTGCAGATGGGCAGTGACTTGAGAAGGGACAGAGAGAAGGACGAGGGCGGTGGAGGAGGGAGAAGCAAATCACTGCAAAGAGGAAAATGTAAACAAAGTGGGGTAAAAGAAGGGGAAAGCTTTTGAGCAGGGAAATAACTGATTTGTTGTGGATGAATACCAACCCCACGTTATATCATGCTCATGTTTCCAGACAACAGAGCGGCAGATCGGGGCCCTAAAATGTCCAGCGGCTTGACGGGGGCCCCTCACCGAACTCCCACAAGACGACTCCTCCCCTCTGTTGCTGTGGCATCTGAGTGATCTCTTCATTAATTCATAGCCTGGTGCTGAACTGAATTAGCACTCGTTAGCCCCCCGCTGTTTACTTTTCATTATTTGCTATCATTAACCCTACTCCCTTCAAACTGTGCATGTGTGTGTGCTTGTGTGTGTGTGTGTGTGTGTGTGGAGGGGGGGGTGACGATTTGGGCTGGGCATCATGACTGCCTCACCTAGCAACCTGGCCTGGAGAGCTGCTCAAAGGGTCTGGATCAGTGGTGGTGAGACGCACACTGAGTCTCCCGCCCTGCAGCCCCTCAGAGTCACTGTGACTCAGGTGCTCTGGTGGATGACGCTCCACCTGCCAGATGCTCTTCAGGCCCCCACACGCAGCAGCGGCCAGATCTGCAGGAACAGGTCCTCCACGCGACACCCCCGGGTTTTCATCCTCAGCCTCTGCTGAAGCACAAGGCCTTTGCTCGGAATGATCAGCCAATGAGGAAGAGCGGAGGAGACGCGCCGCAGCGTTAGAAGATACAGGACGTCTTCATCCCGTTTCTTCACGCCTGCCAGATGACAAAACGACAAACTCTTCTTCTTCATCTTCTTCCTCTTTTTGACTCGTTGGCTTCAAACACAGACGAGGTTTGTCATAACAAGCGTTTAAACAAGTCAGCAAACCGATTTAGAGATCGAGCAAGGGTTCCCGAGGACTTCAATACCTGTAGGGTGGGTTTGGCTGGTTCTGGTGTTGAGGCTGTGATGAGATGATTGCAGAATATCTGGATCCTCCTCATTAGGGTCGTGGTTTCTCCTGGACCTATAGACAGGTTTCATTAGAGACTGACAGTCTCTCTCTCTCTCTCTCTCTCTCTCTCTCTCTCTCTCTCTCTCTCTCTCTCTCTCACACACACACACACACACACCGGCCGCGTCATGCCGTGTCCTCCAACACGCCTCCACTAACAGAGAGACTTCTTGCCCACCTGTGGCTTCTGACTCCTGGAGCCAGCCATCTTCTCTCAGCCTCCATTCCTCTCTTCAATCATCTGGCTTTGGTTTTTCTGTCCCAGTCTGTGTGTGTGTGTGAAATCACCCAGGTTTACACCTTTCTGTCTTTTGAAGGAAACAAGGACATTTGCTCAGGAGAAGATTCAGAAGTTCAAGACTCAAAGTGAAGTAAGGGAGGGAGGAAGAGCGATTCCCAGAGGAGCCGCCAGGACTTTCAAGACTGGTAAGACATCGGCCATTTTGAATTTGAAAGCTGTTTAATAAAAAGGCCAATCGTTGCGGATGATTTTACACGTAGACTTAAAGTTTGATTAAATCATGTTTTGGAGGAAAATGTACAATGTAATAAAAAAAAATTAAAAAAAAGAATAAGTAACTTCACTGTTATGTGGGATTTCTCCGTGTGCTGAACTTTTACCGGGTGATGATGGAAATTGTATGATGGAAGCTGGAGGAACAGATCAATGCTGAGAAGTTGTCGGCTACTGGTACGCTGAATAAATCATAGTCGTCTCCCTGTATCCCCCCATGTCTTTCTTGCTTCGCTCCTCCATCTGTTGGCCATTGGACACAGAAGCGAACATATGCTCTCTATGTATAAATCATCCGCAGTGGGTTGCTGTGTGTTAGTCTGATAAAACATGGATTTGGCACCTTCACAGCAATCCTCCTGAGGAATTCTCCGTCCCCTAATCAGAGGGGCCGCGTTTAGTTTTTACTTAAATCTGTAAATTTGCTTATTTTTGAGGGATTAAAATTAGAATAATGCAACCTCCTGTCCTATATGTTTTCTAGTTCATGCCTTTTAAAGTTAGAGCTGAAACACAAGAGGATTTTTCTGACTGAAGCCGAGTCTTATAATGTCATTTCATTTAAATGAAGAGTTTTATTTCCATGATGCAAAAGTAGCAGAAAACCTGATCACGACCTGGAGAGCGGAGAATCATCATTACAGAGAGAATACCCATGTGTGCCTGTTTTAACATGATCTGGCATATTAGTGACTTGCCTCCAAGTTGGTCCGCGGCTGTTGTTCAGCCACTGATGATGTGTCCCTCATTAGTGTGTGCGATGGAAAGCCAGCATTAGTGAGTCGCTGAATCACACACGAGCACACACACACACACAATTAGGAACACATCATTTCGTGAGCATATTGAGGATTTAATGGCTTTGCTAGTTGTCATTTACACTGTTGTCAAACAGCCTGTGGCGTGTGTAGGAGTTTCTGCAGCAGCATGGACAGTTTTGGTGACACTTCTCCACCTGACGCTTCTCACTCCTTGGTCATAACAGCTCGACAGCAGGAGGAGTAACTGAATTAACAGACAGCCAGAGAAATGATGAAACAACATGAGAGAGCCTCTAAATATATCCACCTAATGAACAAACCAGGCGCGTTTGGGAGAAATTCACAAATTCTGGCAAACAGAAGTACACATATTGTCTGTGGAAGCCGTGCGTGAATTATTGATGGCGTCAGCCTGCTTAAAAATGCATCCCCAACCTTTCTGTCGCACAGAGAGAGGAAGCAGTAATTAGTGTTAAGATATGACAGGAGAGACAGAGGAAAATCATCGGTGTGGTAAATGCCATATTGTTGACTGCTAATTTTTTATTACATGTTCCAGCTGGTTTCAAGAAGGGAAAGTGTTTGAGAAGGATTTCCTCCTTGTTGGTGAGTGTGTGATTGTGACTAGATAAATTCAGAAATTCAGATTTGGAAGAGCTGCTTGTCAAAGATCATTTCAAGTTCAAGGATAAGAAAATCCTGAATCCATTACAGCACTTTCCCACATTGATTCGCTCATTTCAGCGAGGACTCCAAACACCATTCATCCCTGAAAGAAATCCGAGGTACGGCCTCGCCAGTAGAGTTGCAGATTACGTCCTTGTCTGTCAAGGCTCATCCGTCAAGATTCATATAATAAATGAAGTGAGGAAGCAATTTAAGGGTTTTCTGCTATAATTAGCCTATGGATTATTTTGTTATTGCCAAAAGCATGTGACTTTGACCTTTCACCACCAAATTCTAATAAGTTCTTCCAAAGGGCAAAGTGTTAGTTTGTGGCAGAGGTTATGAGATTCCCTCCAGGAGTTCCTGATGTATTGTGTTCACAAAAGCAGGTCGATCGTTGGACAGACGTAAAACCACCTTTAACATTTTTTTTTTTTTTTAAACTGTAATTTTCCGGCAGCTGGGGTGCCAAAAAAATACCGTGAGTTGACAGAAAATTTCCATAATTAAAATACATTTTAAAGTTGTAATTTAACAAGATTTTGCCTTACTTTCAGGTTGTTTTTAACGTTTAATTAGAAACATTTTCACATTTTAAAACAATGAAATTACCTATAAATATGGTAAATACACGTAATACGAATAATAGTGCTCAAATTTACAGAAATGTATTGTTATTAGTTGGTTTTAATGACATTATTTTATGTAAAGAGGTTGTATAATAATTTATATTTGATGTTATATAACAGTATATGACACACAAAATAATGTGATTGTCGAAAAACTAGATATTGGGTTTACAATTGCAACAATTTACTGTTAATTTTAATGTATATTAAGTTTTAACATACATTAACATTTTTGTTTTAAAACAATGAAATTACCTATAAAGATGGTACATAAACATTGTAATATGCATAATAAACCTTAAATTTACCGAAATGTGCTGTTATTAGTTGGTTTTAATGGCACTATTTTATGCAAAAAGGCTGTATATTACTTTATATTAGATGTAATATAACAGTATACAACACACAAAATAACTTCATTCATCTTTCAAAACATGTCAAACTTAACTTAGATATTGAGTTTACAATTGCAAAATTTACTGTTTATTGTAAATTTAGTTTTTTGTGTTCTTTTACATAGATTTTCTGAATATTTAATGGACTTTCAACTTAAAAACCAAGCTCACCTATATAATTACACCAGAATTATTTTAATTTTAAATGGTTTAAACTGGTTTTTGGCCATTCGGAAAAGGGGCTTAAATGAATTGTTGTGTTTGAATGAGACTAAGCTGAAAAACAACAGCTACAATTTCCCGTTCTCAGTATTTTTATTTAAATTAACGAGTAACCATTATTACAGCAAAATTCAAAAATCAATTAAATTAAAATGACTGTCTGGTTCTGAAACAAAAAAAACAAACAAACAAAAGCTGGCACTACATGGTAGTGTGTATTACTGTGATCTTAGGAGTTTGCCGTAGAGATTTTTGACCATTTGGAACATCTTGTGCTGCTCAAGCTGCATGATGATTTTCTGGAGCAATTCAAATGTGAAATGCAGAGGTTTTGGGTAAGCTAGGTTGATGGCATATATGTATCTGAGAAGAAGGGCATAAGCTGAGGCAACTGAGGTCAGTCCACTTAGAACCTCAACGCCCTCAATGATGATGCCAATGTCTTCAGGTGGCTCCTGGCATCCTTGCCCGTCTTTGCGAATAACAAATACTGCCACGGTGAGCTGCTCCAGGTCCTTCTCAGCACTTTCAGCTCTTGAGTCCTACAGATGGGTACATGACAAACATCATTGGCAGCACTTTGCACTGTTATACAGTTACTATGCATTAGGTAGAACTAAAATGCACCATGTGTAGGATATTTATGCATGTCCCCTGGACTGACATGCATATTTGTGTTAAAACTTACAAGATATTTCTTGATCAGGTCATCTGCATCTTCTCCCAGGAATATTATGAGGGCTTTCAGTAGACACTCTCTCCAAAGATGAATATCCTCAGCCTAGGAAAAAATTATCTTGATAAAAAAAAAGAAATGTGATTCCAATGGTGTAGCTTTCCTACAGCTGAAAACATGACCTGTAAATCAAAGACGTGGTCAACATTGGTCTGCCCATGTTTATGTATCTATAAATGATAAAGATAACCTGTGACACCCCCCTTAGCTACTAAGAAAAATCAGGATCTCCTCTGATTATACACATCTACCTGGTCCAAAATCTGCATGATGCCAGCAATCTTCTGGCGTGTTGCTCCTCCTTTGGAACGTTTGACTCTGATCAGCTCACTGGAGTGCATATCTAACTGGGCCATGAATTTCTCCTCCAGGGGAACAGCCATGAGCCTCTTGAACTCTTCGTTGATCTTAAACAAATGACAATTGATATGGTATCCTTACACAAACGGACTTGTACACAACCTTAGGTTTTCATAAGTAGCCACAGAAGCATGAATATACAACCACAAAAATATATATACACCAAAATGTACAACTAATACAGAAACTATGGACTACCAATTAATACAAAAGCTGAGAAACTTTGATCACTTCAGTTCCATAATTACCTCTCTTTGATTGAATAGTGCAGGCCATCTGTCCTTGAAATCCTTTAGGCTGGGCTCTTTGTTTGGGACCTCTTGTCTTCTGTAGGCACTACTGTGACCAATCCTCCATGAGAATAGGTTAGGACCACCTTTCTCATTAGCATGCAGACACAGAAATACAGAAATAATAAAATGGTAATTTATTAATGTGGAAATAAATTACATTTCATCATGTATGTTCTATTTATTTATGCATTTCCTTATTTATTTGTAATGCCTTTATTTATTTATACTTACGTCATTTTTCGGCCTCCATAGAGGTTGAGGGAAATGCTGACATTTGTCAAACTCGTCTGAAAGCAATACACACATCTCAAATGTACATTCAAAGCATAATTGGTTATTGGAATTATTTTGCTCACTTCAGAAGACACTGCCCTGTACATAGTCACAATACATTCTATGGAAATGAAGCTGTTCATTCTTGGATTTTAACTCACCTTAGGTTAATCTTGTGTCCTGGGCTCAAGTAACTACCTGGAACGTCTGGAACAAAATCATGTTAAGAATATAAAAGTCCATTAATACTGGAGGAAATGGGTACCTTTCTATTCAGCGTCTAGTTAGAGCTGTGTAAAGAGTCTACAATGAACCTACATTAAACAGTATTACATGTAGGTTCATTGTAGACTCTTTACACCAGAAATGGCCCTGTTTATGGACTCAATGGGCACAGCAATGACTAGTTGAAAATACTGAGCTGGTAACACGGAACAACGAGCGGGTTATCTGCGCTGCTTTCACACAGTGAGCACTTATCGCCGTCATCTCCATACATCCCAACATTAATACAAAGGATGTCATGTCGCCCTGGCACAGAAATACTGAGCTGAGTCCGCTTAGCGTAACGAGTTACCTGTGGTGTTTTCACACAGGGAGACTAGCCTCCATACTATCCCGACGTAAATACGAGGGCCGCAGCAAGAGCGGAGACCAGCCGAAGCACCCAGCCCGTCTCCCCAGCAGCCCCTCTCCGCCCGAGCCCCTCTCCGCCAGACCGTTTCAGCGGGGAGATGTGCGCGAAACCAGGGGGCCATCACAGATGTCCACAAACATCAAACTTCAGGCAGGAGTGAAGCCGCTGAGCCCGGTTACATTTTCAGAGACGCAGATACACTTTAATGTCAAACTGAGGGGCTCAGGCTCCATGAAGAAAGACACCCGGGACGGTTTTAAACGAGTGTTTCGCTAGGGCGTCGGAGAACTTGGCAAACGGCTAGCTAAGGCTAACGCTAGCATCTAGCCCCGCTAGCTCCTTGATGTTAACCCACAATAAAACGCACGTCTTCCAAACTCACCGACTCTAGTCTGGGTGAAATAAATCCTTGGTTCACAGAGTTAGCTTGATGTGAATATACGCCGTCCTTTCTGTCTCCTGCCCGGTCTGCCCCGGCCTGACTGGGTGTGTACAGGTGTTTTAACGTCGCATGAGCTGAGCGTGACTGGGCAGCTGCCCCGACTCGTCCCCGGTGAAAGTACGGAGCAACTAACCAGAACTGTAGAACACAAGTGACCGCATATGAACACTTAGCGTAAGGAGTTACCTGTGGTGCTTTCACACAGGGAGACTCGACTCCGTACTTCCCGACGTAAATACGAGGGCCGCCGCAACAAGTATGACTAATAGAATTATATAATAGCTTGGTGTTGCGTGTGGAAATCAAAGGAGAGGAGTCGTCGTTCTCAAGTTGAAATTAAGCAAGTTTATTCAGAGGTCACAGGTCAGGAAAACGCGGTGTCCAGCAATTGGACATGCATGGGTCTCTAGTTCTATGCTGAAGGCTACACAGAAAAAGAGGCGCTTAAACAGAGTGCGCACATAGATTATATATTGATATATTGGGCGTGACAGGGGTTCTTCTTGGATTGGTCGAAACTAGATGGAGGCCGCTGCATCTAGACGCGCAGTGCCTCCTCCTCTTGGAATGTCGCGTGATGAAGATATCGTACGTGCACCCTGTTTGTCGTGGTTACCAGAGGTCATAATGTTCCTGTCTCAACGCAGCTGCCTTAGTGTGTTGTGGGGGAGAGAGATTTCAGGCCAAGGTCTGCTCATTATCTGCTGTTGGTGTTCTACTTCGTGTGTGTGTGAATTGAAACAGGGAGCTGGGATGTGTGGTACAAAGTGTTGACTGTTCTGCAGAGTGTAATAATAAGGTATAAGGACATGGTATGTGTATCTGACCACACGCTAAAGTGTGTGTATTTCAATATTGGCTCTTATGAAAACATAACATATTCAGGGGACAATTTAATATCTTACATGATATATCATTTAATATAAGATAAGAGAAAAATCGTGCACTTGACTTACCTGCTTGTTTGAAAAGAAAGATTGGCGGAGATCGGGCGAAGAAATACCCCCGGGGAAAACCGAAATTGATGTCCTGACGTCAGACGCAAGATGGTTAACTTAAATGAGGCGCTTTGACTTCGATAAGAAATGTGCTTTAAAGGAACAAGCTGTTTTATTAAGTTGATAAAGTACACAAATGTGGACTGCCACCACTAAAGCAGAAAATTATGCATGCAGTTTCACTTGGAAGTTAAGTTTTAACCTCAACATTAACGTTAACGTTTGCAGTACATATACGCATATGCTGAAGGTATATCTTAGGAGGTTGAGTGGTTCTGATGGCAGTGGTCATTCAGGAGCAAGGGTCTGGAGGAATTCCTTTTGAAACTCATGACAAGTCATTCATACTCAGACTGCAGACTCAGACTTTTTCCTGGATTAAAATCAGCACCAAAAATAATATTATACACAAATGTCTGAGTGTTAATGGGACTGTGTTTGCATCTTACAGTCTGGCTAATAAACTGCCCTTGACAATATGAGCATGCTACGAGTTACACAAGAACATCCAGTCATCAAACAGTGTGTCTGCTTCAATACTGAAGCAGCAGCTGCAATAAAGTAGCAGCATCTCCATCAGTGAAATGCTTTATTGAAAGCATTTAATTGCAGCTCAATTGGTAATGCTAATGCCCCATAAGCAGAGGCTATATAGTCCTTCCTGCAGCAGCCCTAAATTCAAGTCCAACTCTTTGCTCTGCATATTATTCACCCTGTCAAGCTTTCCCCTTACCCTATGTCTCTCCAGATGTCCTTTCAAAATAAATGTTAATATGTTAATAAATGTTACCATCTAGGTAATTACAGTAATTGTGGTTATTTTCAATGAAAATATTAGTCAATTAACAAAGAAATTCTAGTAAAATTACTAATTAAATAGTTATTTTGCTATTAATTTCTCAGTAATTTTAAACGGTTTCTTATTTTTTTATAGTTTTAAAGTTGAATTTGACAGTTTACTCCCTTAAATAACAGGCAATATTTGTGAAATTACGATACATTTGTGAACGTATTTTAACAATAAATATGTGTATTTCTAAATGTTTTTTTTGTATTTTCACAGTTACAGTAATTTCATGTTATTTTACATTTGACATGTAAAATCACAGTCTCTTTTTGTAAAATTAATGGTATTCTAAAAATACAGAAAAAATCTGTGAAATAAAAAGTAAAGTTCTGTTATATTACTGTTTTTTTTACTGTGCACTAAACATAAAGCACTGTTACTGGCACAGAGGCATGACAACTATTGATATCTATATCATATGGAAAGATATTACAAGAAAGAATGAAGAACAATAAATAACTATTATATCCATCCATCCATCCACTTATTCATCTATCCATCTATCCATCTAACCATCTATCCATCTATCCATCTATCCATCCATCCATGAGCTGATATTCTTATCCTTTAAGAGTCATGGGGGGGCTAAAGCTAATCCCAGTAGACATTGGGCGAGAAGCAGTCTTCACTCTGAACTGTTCCCTTTTCTCTCCTTCATGCTCTTCCTACCTCATGCTACCAACCTTTGCATTGCTAATGCAAATCAAGGATTTCGCACCATGATGCTGTATCAATTCAGAAATCCTTCTATGTAGATTACTTTCTAATTTACCAGAGCCTGTTATAACATCCCATGTCAGTTCAGCTGCTTCAGATAAAATCAAACTGGTTTAATATGTAAAGACAAACAACCACTCACTCCTCAAGGAAAATTTGAGATGCCAATTAATCTCAACCTTCAGGTTTTTGGACTGTGGGAGGTCACCAGCGAGGAAACCCAGACAGGCATGTCCACACAGAAAGACCCAGCAGGCTCAAACCAAGAGGCTGAACCACAAACATCCTCAGAGCTTTTCCTCATTACAAGTTTTTGATCTAATGCAGTTGGGTAAAGTTGACTCTGTGTCCATTTGAATGAATAGACCAACACTTCAGATCTTTTAAGTCTCATTTAAGCTGTGAGAATATAAATAGAAAAGGCCATTAAGGGAGTTCAGTCCTGTCAGCTCAGTGTTAACAAATGGAAAAGCATCTTATGCAACCACAGTGTGCATATTTTCACCACATTGCATCATAAGTTCAATATGAAGACTGGAGAATCAACAGGTCCTTTTAAAAATATGTATATGACAACACTCATTGATAAAAAATTACAAAGTTTTTATCTAGTCAAAATGTAATAAGATTCTGAAATTTTTGTTTGATGAGTGAGGCAATGAATGAGAACAGAGTGACGTGTTAGTAGTTAAGTAATTCATTTAACCACCACTTTCCGATGAGATGTGGGAGCCCATTCATACTAATATAAAGAATAACATCTTTATTGTTTATTTATTTCTCTCTCTCTGATTTTGTCCTCCAGAGGAAAATGCCGAGGAACTCTCACACCAGAAGGGTCCTCACCCCGCTGTGCACAGAGCTGAAGGTAGGATGCACACTTCCTGTTCTACCACGATCTGCAAGATAAAAACTGATCAGAAAGAAACATGGCATTTCCAAAATGAATAAATGTTTATTTGTATTTACTATATATAAATATATATATGTTTACTTTTGCATTCATACAGAACAGGATTTGACTGGGATCAGACATGATGTCAGTCGCTCATTTGAAAATCTGAACAGCTGCTTTTACTGCTGCTAAATAATTTAATGAGAAAGTCAAATAATTAATTACCAACATTTTAAGGAAGAAAAAATATTAGCAGCATTGCATCATTTTTCCACTTTCTAAATTAATGTTAGTCCTGAATATTAATTTTACAAGTGTAAGTGCACATTGAGGTGAATAAGATGAAAGCTATGGGGCTAAACGTCAAATTTGCAAAACACATAAATCTTCAATATCAAAAATACTCATTAGACTGAAATGGTTCCAATCAAGCCTTTATTCTGAAAATGTTTAATAATTTTTTAACAGACTGATCGGCTTCTTTTATCAACATTTTACTTAAAGATTTCAGATTTTCAGCGTCAATAATTTGTCACAAACTCAATATGTGTTTATATTGAAATAATGACATGTCAGATTTCCTCTGTGTGGACCTATGGTGACAGTTGAAACCTCAGCAGCTCGGCCTCTACATAGGTTACATACTGTATCACTATCAGCCTATTCACAGCAGACATTTCGACATGTTACAGGGTTGGGCTGCTGGGTCAGAATCCAACATGTCATGTCTGAGTGGGACACTTGAACTAAACCGAACATTATAAGTGGCATCTGTGCTTTTCCTGTATATCAAAATGTCCTTTACGGCAGTTAAATAGTTATATCCATGTCTTTGGTAAAGAGATACACTTTGATTATCAACAAACTTCTAGACCCGAGTTATGTCTTGTACAGAAAGTCTGGCAATGATCATTTGTTTAAGAGATTAGAAACAAGCCGGGCAATTTCTCTCAAGTATTTAGTTGTTTTCCTCGGCTAATGGGAGCTCCTCGCTGGCATGCTCTGCTCTTTTCTGTCGTTTTTTTCTGTAACTTGTTACCGAGTCAGAGCTTGACACTTAACGCAACCCCCTGGAAAATATTCTGCCCATCACAAAGCCAATTAAAAATCCTCTGGCTCTCCAAAAAGTTACCTTTCTGATGAAATGACATGGAATTTAATGGGGTACATGTTTTTCAGGTCTGTGGATGTTTGGAAATGAATTTATTTATTTTGTGTTGCACCATTTACCAAACATGTCACACTATCTGAAAGTGAAAACAATATCTGCTTATGATCTTCTGCCAGAATCCGTACTACCTTTTTAACTTTTTTTAAATTTATGAAATCATTTTTATGCCGATTGTGAGATAATGTGATCATCTGTTATTGAAGGATAATTTTTCTGGCAAATCAGGATATCAGTTGGTGATCCTGTCAGATTGTTTGCATATTTGTGTGTACGTCTACGTGCGTGTGTGGGATTTTTTTTATTGGCAACTGTTTGTGTGTCTGCTGCCGGTGTGGGTGAATGTGTGGATATAACGGTGTGAAATCGTCCGTGAGTGCACATGGTGATGCATGGGAGGATCAGAATGAAGCGTTCATGGTTGTTACCATGGCAACCACACAACCCTGTGTGGGTGGATCTTTGATGTTTAAGAAAGGGGGCGGTAGTGGGGGGGGGGGGGGGGGGGGGTAGGGCTCAAGCAGATGTATAGAAGTAGTCTCAACATTACAGGACTAGTTCGAACTTGACGTGCAAGACAAATCTTAACCAAGCTCTGAACCTCTATCTCTTTATTTCCCTTCTGCTCTTCAAACTTTTTTAACTCTGGCTCTCAGGGTTTTTCGACCTCTTACACCTTGCATCCCCATTAAATATATGAAACCAGTAAATCAATTTTACAGTAAGTTTGTGTTTGGTACAAAATATGATATGGGGCTTCTTTTTTTATATATTTGAATTATATTAATACATCACTCTTATCTCATGTACTTTTACTGCTAAAGTCTCTATATCAAACTAATTTTGCTAAACCTTTGAAAAGCTGGAAAAACTACCATTTAATTCTGTGTGTTGTGCCGGTAAACTGGGCTGAATTTAGGGACCGATTCCAGTGCTGAGGTAAAAGTCTCATTGCCAACTCCAGTTGAGATAAGATAAGCTAAGATAAGCTAAGCTAAGATAAGCTAAGATAAGATAAGATAAGACTTTATTGATCCCACAAGTCAGAATGAGATGGACAAGAAAATACGAAAGGCAACAGAATCAAAACAGGAAATTATAAAAATACTGAGAATATTAGTAAACATCCACCTCTCACTATGGAACTATTAATCGTAGAGAAATGTGTGTAAGTGAAGTGCAGTGGCATAGGATGATTAACACATTTCCTTAAAAAATATAACAATGCAAAACACATATTCCCATTTGATACTCACTCTGCGTAAGGTTTTGATGTCTGAATAAAATGCTTATAGCCTGAATCTCCATTAAATAAGAGTTTTTACATGAACTCATACGTTTATGTACAATGACGACGAGGGTTCTTCTGACCAACCTGCTTCCTGACACTTGGACGGATCCAGCAGCTCCACTCAAGTCTTTCCACAGAGTTGATTCTTATGAAAATGATAAAAAACGTTTCTTTCAAAATGTTTTACAACCACACACCTTAGTCTGTGTTGGCCTTAGAGAACGTTTGACTTTAGCACCTCCTAGCGGCAACAGCAGGGGGGACACCTTTAGCTGCCACATGGACTCGAACACAGACCGGTGGTGTGCGTCCCGCTCACACCCTCTGACAGGTAGATAACTGTGAACTACTTACACCCACTGTGACTGTGTCGAGCACTTTACAGCTTGTTACTCACTTGTTGTTGGCTAGCTGTGAAGATTAGCAACAGCCTTAGCAAATCATTAGCATGCTAAAGCTAGCCTTAGCTAATTAGGCTATCAAATGAAACCTGTGTGCGGCATAGAGCTGAACATTTTCATCAAGGTGTTTCTAAATAATGTGGCATTTTTAGCAAACCCTGACCTACTGGGTGTTATAGGCTGAATAAAAACATGCTCAGGCAAGAGGTCCTGTTCAGGCTACGCAGGCTAACTGTCAAGCATCGTATTCTAAGAGCTATTTTACCAGTTCAGATTTCACTTCATGGATTATAATGTAGTTTATTTACAATGAATAACTGTTTGAATAAATGTGAACTTCTGTTAGCTAGCTGGTATGGTGGCCCAGAGAGCTCAACACATACAAATTAAGAAAACACATGATGCAATTAGAGAAAACACGTTAAAATTAAGAAAACATGTGCAAATAGAGTAAACACGTGTAAATTAAGAAAACACGTGCAAATAGAGAAAACACGTGCAAATTAAGAAAACACGTGCAAATAGAGTAAACACGTGTAAATTAAGAAAACACGTGCAAATAGAGTAAACACGTGTAAATTAAGAAAACACGTGCAAATAGAGTAAACACGTGTAAATTAAGAAAACAAATGTCATCACATATTGGATGTCACGTGAGCTGCAAAAAGTTCCAACACATCTAAATACAAAAACGTGCTGCACATTGTAAAAATGTCTCGGGAACTGTCTCTCGGGGGCCCCCCCCAAACAATGAATGAACCTGGTTCCAGTTCAATGCTTTGGGAAGTCCACTTTTCTGTCTCCACTTAGCTTTTTTCATCCAATACATAGGATCGTCAATGTGGCCGTCCATCAGTCACTTCCTGTCCCGTCGTTTTATTCTGTGTTTGATAAAAATTTAGTTTTCACTTCCGCTGTCTTTCTTCATCCGTCCATGTCTCGACTCGTTCACCAACTCTCATCCTTCAGTGAATAACTGTTTTGCCTTTTTACTTTATCTGTGTCTCACTTACTCAGTCACACTACCTCTCCCCTCTCTCTCTCTCTCACACACACACTCACAAATACACAGTAGAGCTTACTCCCAGGTGGTGAGCCGTTGCTGGGAGCGGCGACAACATTGTCCCTTATGTTTAGACACTGTCGCCTCTCCTTCCCCCCTCCTCTTCTCTGTCCGACTCTCCTCTGGGCTCTCTCTCTCTCTCTCTCACTCTCTCTCTCTCTCTCGGTCTAACTCTCACTCTGTCTCTCTCATTCCAGAATCTAATTCTCTTCCTCTTTGGTCAAAATAGAGTAAAGTGCAGCTAAAAATACCTTAATTTTTTCTTCTCACCATTGCACCTGAAGAAGTTACCTAAATTCTCACCTTCTGTCAACTCCAGAACTCCACAGCGTGGCACGCCTTTTTGCACATGTGAAGACTTGTGAAGTGAGAGAAGAAGAAGAAGAAAACTGGGAAAGCAACTAGACCTCGGAAAAAGAAGAGAAAAAGAAATACAACTGCCAGGTTTCTTTGGTATCACCCTTTACTCTTTAATCGCAACAGAGAAAGTGAGGCTCAGATGGCTTAACTTCCTGAACTGTGAACCAAGTGCATCAAAGAGGGAGGAGAGAAAGAAAAAGAAGAAGATGGGGAAACATGCAATCCACAAAGAAGAGAGAGGTTGTGTTTCAAAGCTTTGGGAGCAGGAAGAAGATGCGAGGGAGGAGATGGAGGTTTAGTAGCTGTGGGTATTCATGGCACAGTGCTCACAGTGAGAGAGAGAGTGAACAGGGTGTGTGTCTCTGTGCTTCTCAGTCAGCTCAAAGCAGCTCTGCGCTATATGCTCAACAGGAACCCTGCACTCCAGAGACCACTGCTTGTTTCTTTGTTTTCTTTGTCTGCAAGCCTTTTCTTTTTGTCCTCTCTCCTCACTCGCTTTCCTCTCTTGTTTTTTTCTTGCCCACTTGGTGAGCTTCTCGATATAATTTTGTCTCCATGTTGAAGTTTCTTTCAACCTGATCTTTAAATCGTGCCCTCCAACCCCCTCCTCCTCTTCCTCCTCCTCCTCCTCCCATTTGCTCGCTCGCTCCCTCCATCCCTGCCTTCCCTTGCCTTGTTTCCCTGTTTCTCTCCCTCTCTCTCTCCCCGTGTGGAGGGAAAACGGCATCATCAGCTGAGCCACAGCAACAGCACATGCAACAGGGTGCAGACAGCACCTACTACTGCTTCTCCACCTCTCCTCGCTGACTCTCATCCCTCCCGGAGGAAGGCTACAGCGAAGAAAAGAAGAGCAAAGGAGTGCAGCGGCTCAGGTGGAGATCTGCTGTCCCTTTGATCAACAGCTCAGAAGAAGGAGAATTTTTTCTGAGAACGCTTAAAGAAAGAGGAGAGAAACTGAGCGGATCAGGAGCAAACAGAAGAGTTAAGAATGAAGTGGAGATGCCACCTGTTGCACTAGTTTGATTAGAGAACAGCCGCCTCGACTCAGCCTGGCTGCCATACTTCCCACCTCTCTTTGACCAAATTTGTTTTCTAACACCAATGGCTTCCAAGAAGAAGTGGAGTGAGCGGAGGGAGCTGCAAAGGGAGCGGCCCTTCTCCACCCGGGATGATTCATCTGTTGCGTCCGGGACATCTGGGCCGGGGCGTCCCACCACCAGGGGGCGGTTCTCAGAGTCTTGGAAGAGGCTCAGCTCCCGAGGGGGGTCCACCAAGAGGGGGGTGCTCAACTCTCAGCAGCCACCGGTAAGATGTTTCAGGGACACATGGGCCCCTCTATACGTTGCCCCAAAGATTAATCAATGGTGCTGGGAGGGAAAGAAGACAGGAAACGCTGCTGTTAGGGCCGCACCTGTCCTGGGGCAGAGTTAGCAGCAGTGATGGATTACGCTATGAATCTGGCAGAAGAATCAATAGTTTAAATTAAACATTCAAACTTTAAGATCTGTAGATTATTAAAGCTGTGGGGATTTTTGCATAAGAATCTGCCAAAATACAAAACAGTTTTTGTCTAGCTGGTTTCAGCTTTACACAGTCGTCCATCACATGTTACCTTGGAAACCAGGTACTGCAGACAAAGTTGCATATATTTATGCATGGATTACTTTACTTACTTACTCAAACTGCATAAACGTGCAGTTACTTACCGTTGAATTAAATAAATGCTCCTTGTACTAATTTCCGAACATTTTAGATAATGCTAGGTAATTATGGATGGTCAGTCACCACAACACATTATCCATAAAGACATGTGATTGTGGTGTGTGCACTCCCTGTATGTGATGATCAGTCCTCACCTTCCACCATCAGCGCCCAGTGGGTGAATTGTAAGCACTGAGGAATTCAATATTGATTCACAAGAAATGTGTTTTTTACAAATTAGTAATCTTTTAAAAAGCAGCTGTTGATTTTATGGCTTTATAATCCTATGTTAAATGAACATTGTTTGACTAACTAGTAAAGATTTGACTATTTTTATAGACACTTGGAGATCAGTATATATTAAATGCATTTGTCTAATTAAATATATTTGTCTCATTAGTTGTCAGTGGCATCTTATGACTGGCAACTGCTGTGTGAAATGTGGCTGCAGATGTCAAGACGTATAAAGAACCAATGATGATCCCTTACTGACATAACTAAGTAACATTAGCTGAATATTAACAGGGAAATTAACAATTTGATGGCTTTCAGGGACCATGACTCATTTCTGCAGTAAAGCTATTGTAAATGGTAGAAAAATCCCAAGTGTAGCTGTATTGCAGAGTGGTAGTTGGGACATTAAGTTCTTCAAAATGTATGTATTTTATGTATTTTTGCAGCATCTCTTAAGCTAGTGGGAAAAAAATCTCTGTCACTTTTGCTATGATGAAACTTCTCTGTAATACGGATGTGATGTGGTACCGTCCCTCTATTTTAGAAATGGCGAACTTCTCTGATGTTTATGGATCAAGGACAGAATCATCAGAGCTGACTGCCTGCTGGTGCTCATCGGCTATCACACTTAGCCAATCAGTGGGGAGATTTTTGGCAGCGATAGCTCAGCTGGGAGATGTGTGGAGGACACAGATATGCGCGGCTGGCGATTTGTGATCCATTTCTGGTTTTTCAGTTGTGCTCCAGTAACCAGGGCTATTTTGTCTTGCGCACACACTTTTCTTCTGAGCAATATAGAAAGGTAGTTGGCTGTCAGCCGGTTTTATCACAGTGATTAGAGATGATATCAATGTGATGATGTATGGATTTTTAAAAAGGCTCTCAAAATATTTCATAACAGTATAACAAGTGTGTGTGTGTGTGTGTGTGTGAGAGTTTGTGTGTGTGTGCTCCTGTCTGTGTCAATGGCTGTATTTCTGTTTGTGTGTTTGTGTAAAAAAAGAAAGCTAAGCTCAGTCCTGAAGGATTTGGGTTGCTTAGATATGAACCACAGAGTGATACTACCACAACGCCACTGCTGGTCTCAAATCATTAGACACTTTGAATCATTAGTCATTTGTTATGGCCAAGAGTGTGTTCATGTGTGTGTATGTTGTGTGAGAGACTCACAGTGAAGGACAGACATTGAAAGAGAAAGTGAGTGAGAGATGGAGAATCACTCCAAAAGCACTTTGAGAATCCAATACTCACTGTTAGTAGAGAATGAGTGAAAGAAGAGGAGAATTAGAGGCAGAGACAGATAAGGAGACTGAGAGAGAAGCTTTAAGAGAATTCCACTCTGTGGATTTAAGTTTGTCACTTTAAATCCTCAGAATAAATGTGGACCTTTCTGTAAGGCTGCAAATCTATTCCTCTGTTAAAAAATCAGGTTTCATTCAGTTTCCTCCAAGACCAAAAATGATATACATTTGTGTCCTTTGAATTAAGAACTGCTTTCTGTTTTCTTTAAAAAAAATTTTTTGTATTAAATCATGGAACTGTGCCTTGATAAAGTTAGTAAACATCGCACAACGATACAAGCAAAGTCAGTAACTAATTGTCTATACTAGGGCTGCCGCGATTAGTCGACGTCATCGATGACGTCGACGCTGAAAATGCGTCAATATCAATATTTTAAATCT
Organism: Pleuronectes platessa; assembly: GCF_947347685.1. Taxonomy (NCBI): domain Eukaryota; kingdom Metazoa; phylum Chordata; class Actinopteri; order Pleuronectiformes; family Pleuronectidae; genus Pleuronectes; species Pleuronectes platessa. The sequence goes on from NC_070629.1 coordinate 13,992,590, forward strand.
ACGCATCTTTTTTTTGTTTTATGAATTTACCTTTTCGATTTCTAAAACGTTTAATTTCTATTCATTAAAACAAATGCTCCGTGCAGCACAGCGCTATTCTCAAGCGCGCTGGCGGCTGGCTGTTCACACGGGACACGCATTTCTCAGCGCCGGTCAGCCCGCAATGCTGCTTTCTCCGCTTGTTGTTGTATGTAACCCGTCCAATGTATCGGTTTGGGAGTAAATGATGAAAACATAATCCAGTTTTTTCGTAGATGAAAAAATAATGTCATAGACGAAATTCTTAATGATCAATAATTGATCGTCGATTAATTATGCCCATCCCTACGTGAAATCCTGTCATAGATTCACTGATCGATCAAATTTAGTGCCAAGGCTGTCACTTTTCCAATAATTAAGTTTTAACAAATTTCACACGACTCACAGATGTTTCTACTTTAAAGGCAGTAAGATGAGGTTGAACACTTGCCGTCGCTCTGCTTGGCAAACAGCTGCTGCTGTTTACAGTGTAGAATACAAAACACTTCCACATTCTGCATCTCTGATGCTAGTGTGTCGTCTTTGCTTGATGGCATCCTCCACTCTTAGCCTAACAACAAAAACCTTACTGACTCACTTTACTGATAGTTCAAGAGGGCATAGCTCAAGCTGCTAGTTAGCACTCTCTCCTGCATCACAGAGAAAACTACTTCAGATGGTCTGATGTGCCTCTCTGCTGTATCTTTTGAATTCAAACATGTCATTACAGTTCAAATATGAACTTTCCCCTCACTTTGTTACTTAAATCATCTTTACACTCTTATCGTACCCTGTTTTCAGCTCACTGTGCATGTGTGTTTTGAATGTGTGAGTCTGTTGAAAGTGAGTGTGTGATAATGCGTGTCATAGTTGGTGTTTTTCTTTATTGCCATGCGAATGCCCTGCAGTTCATGAAACCATCTGTGGATAATAGAGACCTTCTGCTGAGCACATCGAGAGAAATCCCCTGTCCTCTTTCATAGTGAGACAAAATGTTGTTCAGGTTTAATTTGCTTGTGAGATGTTGTTTGTCTATTTTGTTATGTGGGAACTAGCATGTAATGCAAGCTAACCCTTGGAGAATATGGCAATTGGAGTAAAGATGTTAGTATCCCCCTGGTGCTTTTGGCTGTAAGGAGCATCACCTCATGTCACAGAGGGACCACTAGTACAACAGCCCCATGAGAACACAAGTGTGTCTTGGGCCACCCTGAAGGCCCGCTTATACTCGCTACAGATTTCTAATGAGCTAAAAATATTTCTACATTTTTGCATGTTTCCTTAGCATTGTTTTATTTATGGTTTCAATATCAATGGCCACATTGATTCATTTGTATTTTTGATTAGTTAAAATCATCAATTATGTCATAGTAGAGCTACAAACAGCCTCTCTCTCTCTCTCTCTCTCTCTCTCTCTCTCTCTCTCTCTCTCTCTCTCTCTCTCTCTCTCTCTCTCTCACACACACACACACACGAACAAACACAAACACTCTTCTCCAATGGATAAAATAGAACACATTGACAATGGACCTGTTGCAAACATCATTTGTTCTTCGTGAACAGAAATGATGTACGGGTTAATTTGCATATAGAGTGGAGAAGTGAGATTTGATCCCAAGTGGTCAGTGGAGGCACATGTAGAGCTGCATACTAATGCCAGGTATGAACCAAGATACTTGTAGGCTTGTAATCAAGTGTTGATGCCAGGTATGAACGGGGTCATTTTGCCAACTGTTATCACACCTGGTACAAAAGCGTATTCCTAATAATCTCTCCTAGCCCGTGATTCCTTTCATTAGTTGTAGCCCTGACAGGCTCATAAGTGGACACGGTTAATAGTCAGGGAGCTGAACAGTAGAGGGAGTATTTGGCTATATTTTCTTATTCATTTAGCAAGCACAGAGCAGAGGTATTACACACATAAGATCCACCGTATGCTGTTTTCAGACATTTCCTGCGGAGGATTTCCACAGAATTGCGTCTGGATTGTCACTGAAGTTTGCTTATCACACCTGCATAATGCAGCCGGGGGTGGGGTTCTGCTCAGACTTGGTCACAACAGCAACAAATAATCCACAGGATTCAGGAAGGGGTTCGGGCAGCAGACAGGCGTTGGGCCACTTGAAGTGAACCTTCAGAGAATCATCACCTGAATCTACAGCTTCCTTCGGCTTTACTGTACTGAACTTTGGGTTCAGGCATCTGACAAACACCCACTGCCTGTTCACTGCCAAATGACAGACAGACAAAGTTAACAATTGTTGTGCATGGTATTACTGCCAAGTTTGATACAACGGAGGAATTAATTCCTTTCATGGAACTATCAGAGGTGAGGATTTGTTTGATCAAGGTGTTTTGGCTTAAACTAGTTGCAAGTAACATCAGCATCATCTGACATCTGATATGAGATGCCTCACCAAAGTGAAGCAGTTACAGCCATTGCATTGGTGGAATATATACAGTAAAGTCAAGTTTATTTTATTACACCTTTTACAGATAAAAACGTTGCAACGTGCTTTACATCAGTAGAAAATACTCTATTAAAAAAACATTCTAAAAATAGCAAGTATTAGAATCAAGCAATATTTGTTTAATAATTTGTAATGACCTTGTAATTAAAAAGAAATGGCTAAACATAGTTTGGACGCGTTGTTGCTGGTTTACTACTGTAACAAACTATATCATTACATCACTTAGGCTCTGTATCCAGCATTTAAACTTCATGTACAGTACATACTCATGTTAAAAACTTTCCATGCTAATAAAATCAGGTTGGTTGAGTTGAACATTATCATTTTTCTTCCTTGTACCCAGGGGGAAACCAAATTGAGAATAGGGGGATGCTTGTCTTAGATTCTCATTACAATGAACTCAAGTGTGATATTACTTTATGAGGCAGAGGTTGGAAAAAGAGAAGAATGTTGTCTGTTCCTATGGTAACGGTACATGGTCCAGTGATTTGTGTCTTTTTCGAGAGATGTTTTTAGAACAAGGATCTGTGCTCTTACGCTACAATGGGCCATCTCCTTTGCTGCTTGGTAGCGCAATCGGCCAAATGATTACTTTTGAATACAATTTTGGTCTGGAAAATATCAATTTGGTTTCAGAGTTTGCTAGTTTCATTTATTAACTTTTTTTGAATTATTTCTCTCTCTATGGGAATTGTATAACTATGAAAACAAAACCATTGCTGTTAAAGAAAAACATAAAAAATCAAATCCATCCATATCCTTATTATATCACAATTACTCTTTCAACAGAGATAAAACTAGCTAGGGCACCTGGAAACTACAATGTCTACCATTGCATAAATTCAGGAAGACATATTAACATTTTTTGAATCAGTCGAGCCAGTAGGTAGTGGATGGAAAACAAGGGGAAGATTGTCCCCGGACATCATGGAGGCTGTAGTGGTGATGAGGAGGAGGGGAGTTGTACATAGACTGACAGAAATACGTTGATTGACAAATTCAAGGAGCTCGGGAAGAAATATCAAGTGATGTGATTAATCCCAGATAAATAAAGATTATCTTGAATCATGATGAACAAGAAAAATCAAATCATAATCATAGTGAATGAAGATGTAAGTATGTGAGAAAGGCATGAGAGCTGTTGGAGGCCAGCGGAGATCAACTTTAGCTTTCTATCTAATAGAAAACAAATTAAGAGATTGCCACGGCACAGAATCGGTTGTAATCTGATATTCAGTCTGTTTGATTCGTTTTTGAAATTAACCAAATGGTAAATCTCTGACCAGCATCAGACTAATTTCACAATCAAAGCAGAACTTCAGGCTGTGGGAACAGAGATTCCTATTTTTTTACTTTTCTTGTTGCCCCCGCCAAGGAGGTAATGTTTCTTCCCTAGCTGTTTGTCTATATGTTTCATTGTCAACAGGATTAGGTGCAAACTATTAACACATTTTTCCACAGAACCTGGGGGAAGGATGGGCCAAGAAATAGCACATTACGTTTTCGGTGCGGAACTGGGAATACGGGCAGATACAGGATTTATTTTTAACTTTGCAAGGTATTAAAGATTTGAAATGTTTACCAAGTCACATTAAGGGGACTGATGTCGATGAATGTGTACAATTTGATGCAGCTTGATTGGCGGAGGTTTGTGCTCTACTGAGGGGCATTCTTTTTGTTTGGTTATAGTTTCTGTGTATGTGTGCGGGAATATTTTGCATTTGACTGGTGCAAATCAATTGTGTACAAAGGGAAATTTAATTAGATGATGATAATTATGCTGGTGACGATGATTACAAATATCCAAAGAATATAGATCTACTGCTGTGTGGCTATCGCCTTTAACAGGCAACAGGGGGATTTGTGACTCAGGCTAGATTACATTAATCCCTTAGAGGCTCTGAAGACTTTTAGAGCACTGTGTTGGAAAGATTTAGTGAACCTCTGCAATGGAATCACCAGAGCAGACATCACAGAAGCCAGAGAAGAACTTCAGCTCTAGATGCCCACCGTCGATCTGAAAATGAGATGGATCTTCTTAGGTCATCAATGCCTCTTTCACAAAACATAGACAGAATCAGAAACAACTGAAAAGGTTTGTAGTGAAGCACAGAGAGGAGCTGTACGTCTGATTGACAGACGGGGATAATTGCACTGATATTTAGGAGAACCGATGAAAAGTGTAAGACACAGAGAGAACCAGGGGGGAAAGACGTCTTCCCAATTGATCAACAAAGTTTCCTAAGCTCCATGTACAATAATGTAAACTATTGGTATTCTACAGCTGTCATTCACTCTTGTGTTGGAAAACGTATGAGTTTGCCAGAGGCTTCCTCTGAGTTGCAGTCACTGGTAGAGACAGCATTTCCTGGGGGATGATAGTTCAGACTGTTCAAGTGCAGGACAGAAGTGTCCTCTGCCTCATGCTGCTTCCTATCTGTCAAGAAGTTGATGATTCATTCACAGGGGAGTCAGGCAGCTTCAACCGAGCCAGGGACAGTTGAGATGTTGCAGCATTTAGTGTTGTTACATGTCGTATCTCATTATATGAGCATGTTGTAACATTGTGGAGAGGAAAGTGAGACCCTATATTGGGCTGTTTTTGTTTGTTTTGAAGACATGGATGAAGAATAGTCCCTCAAAGACTGTCTGTCTTCATTTGTGAGAATCAATGTACCAGAGATGTTGATGAGGGACAAGTCCTCCTGATAAATGAGAGTTTAGAGATGATTCCTGGAGATGAAGTTGCAGTTAGAATAGTTGTTAAGTTTTCTTTCTCTCTTACAGATTTCACCATTTGCTTTTTTATGGGGTAATTTCACTACAATTGAAAGAAGCAAAGTGTCTTATGGGAAATGAGTCAACTATAAAGATGATTGTCCAAGTTATGCTGTAGCACATCTGTTATCTGTCCTATGGGTGCTTTTTATTGCATGTTAGGTCATTGGTTTCTCTGGTGACTTATTCACAACAATCTCATACCTCAGATGTATAAAAGGTTCAATGTCATGACTGAAATCTTGAATTTGTTACACAGACAAATTCCCATAAACAAGAACACAGTCACGATCAGTGATATTAAATGAGTTATGAATAATACTCCTATAAAATAAAGTTACTAATAACACTGGAAATGAAAGCTGCTTTAATTAAAATGATTACAGATATCATGACTCAAGAATAATTTTCTATTTTATAATGATTCACAGTGCTGATAATGATAATGGAGTGAAAAACATTGTGAGTCATGATTATAATTACTAATCATCCATACGTCATGTTAAAAGTGTACTGGGGCAGCCACAGTGTCGTTCCACACTATGATTTGGGAAATATTGGTTTAAATTGCAATTCCATTTACACCCATTGATCAGTGTCCTCTGACACTTTTAAATAACAGGACAATCTAAAAGGATTATTTTGCTTATTTCTCTCAGTTTTTTCTTCAAACATGCCATCATTCAAGTAACTGTGACAAAGAGCCTGCACTGCTGTCTCTTTTCCATACTTTATATACACTGTAAAAATACCACAGTCAATTTAATGTAAATTACTTTCCTGATCATTTTATTAAGTCGGTATATTCGTGAGAGATTGAAAAAATAGAGAGAAAGCTTTGAGTGCTTCCCCCACAAGCATCTACTCCACACATTTAATAGATTATCTTCAATGCCAAAGCAAATAAAAGAATACATACAAACTCGACCTGTGTTCCTCCTGCTTTCATCCAGTTTCATGTAAAATAGGATCTGCCTCTCAATGGCTTCAAAGTTAACATTTAAGCATGATAGTTTATGATAACAACTTTCCCAGCAGCCTCATTACCCAGAGTACCATGCGTTGTATACTAGCTATATTCATAGTTTCAACTATTTATCAGAGTTAATCTATTGTAGTGAAACTATAATCTATTATTGTATGTTTATTTCATGTATTCTATGCTGACACAAGGCTTCTAGTGCCCCCTCGTGGCTTCTGCCATGAAAAGATATTCTTTGAGACATCATTAAACCATTAAATGGGGCCATCAAAACAAACAAGCTCAGGTTTATTAGACCAACAATAGTTGGTCTACTGCCGTACGTGGGTGATGTGGCTAGCCACCGTAAGGTAGTGCTGTAACCAAGTGGGAAGAAAGACGAACAGCACAGATGGTCTGGTCTATTCATATTATTGTCTCAGTAACAAAACTGTTTCTGTTCTCACAGAAAACACTTCTCTTTTGAGTGTGTATTATTTAATTTTCTTTTACCACTAACTCAAGACCCTCCAGCAGCATTCTAATATTGTTAAACATTAAGCTTTAGGGAAATGGTTCCATGGTAATCCCATTGATGATCAGCGTAAACAATAATGTATATGTATAATTTCCAACATGTCAGACAACACATTTTGCTCTCCCTGTTAGCTTCATACTTTTACCTGTCAGTTTGCCTTAATCCTACATTTTGACAGCGGTTGTCAAGACACAGTGCACATGATTGGATTTAGGTGGAAACTATTGCTGACTACAGATTTTGTCTTGGTTTTAATCTGCACCACCCTAATTTTTTTAAAGATTGGACATCTGATGGAATATGAGGTGTGGTGTTATTTTGTTTCATACGTCAACTGTGTTAGCTTCAGCGCGTATTGAGGCTGAAAATAGTTTATCTTTTAATAATGTTAAAAAAAACATGTGGCCACAGGGACCATGACTTTATAAATGGCTCCAATGGTCTTGTTGATTGAATGAGAGGGTTTGCATGTTTTTCAAGCATATAAAATACTAGAAGGACACTTAGTAGAGCGCAAACCTCCATCGGGGCTCCAAAGTCCCCTTAAATTTTATCAAGCTGCACGAAATTTCACACACTCATAGATATCAGTTTCCTAAATGTCAGATTTTTTAATCAAGAATTACGAACAGTGAAATTGTTGAAGTGATAAAATATTCCTTGCTGTTGCTTAACCAATACAGCATTCTTCCACCAAGTTTAAAATCCATTCATTTTTTTCTGTGTAATCTTGCTTACAAACATACAAACATGAGAGCGGGGCAATGTGAGATTTTTTTTTTACATTTGCTCCCCTCTAGGCGAGCTAAATTGATATATCAGTAAAATGTACACATTTCCCATTAATTCAGGAGGTTTTCTAGCATTAAAAATGATCAGAATATCTTTAGGACAAAGGGCAGTGAAAATATGATTGTTTTTTAAAAAGTGGTCTTGTGTCTCACTTTACTCAAGCTAAGGGGTAAAGTGAGACAGACCAGAGAAATCAACGGGGTAAAGTGATCCACTTACTTTTTCCACTTTAAAACTACCATAACAAAAGCATGTTGTATTAGTTAAAATCCTGACAGCTAGATTGACAACCACACATTCCAGAACTAATATCGGACTAGTAACAGAATCATGGGGATTGGTCAATTAAGCACATTTATGATTATTATGATTCATGTGATGTCTTGCACACCCTAGCTTGCCTGCACATCGTTTCTCTGTCCATTTGGCAGGGACAGGGATATTGTTTTTCTCTGCGTATTCAAATAACAGTTCACGGCACCTAACTGGAGCAAGGCCATGGAACTGGTCAGCTAGTTGCTTCAAGTGTTTGGCAAGCTCCTCCTCCATCTCATCTGTGAATATTCTCTTTACCTCAGCTACTGCACCCCAGGCTACTGATTTTACTTTCCCTTTCTCTTTTTTCTTTATGAATCTTTTGAGGGTTGTCTTATCAATATTTCTATCCCTTACAGCTTTTCTTAAGGACTTCTTTCCTTGCATGACCTCAGCGGCTACACTCCATCTCTGCGAGGGATGTCTGGCCCCAGGTTGTCTTCCTGGTGTAGTTTATGGAATGATGGATTTTCTACAATGTTTATGACATTAAAAAATAAAACATATGTAATGTAATATTACACTAAAATATGTTTAAGACTAAACTTAACTTGTGCTTCATGTCTCACTTTATCCTACAGCATTTGTCTCACTTTACCCCACAGCCAACATTTTAGAAAAAACAACATGTCATAGCAATTCAGGCTAATCTTCAGCTAGCATGAACCACATTTTGGAAGTTCATCAACATGTATGATATAAGTTTTTCTACCTACATCAATTTGTTTTGACACAACAGTGGATTAAGTTCAAAGCAAGAAAATTTACTTTTACATGCAAAAAACATACTTTCCACAGAACCAGCACCAACTTCTCCTTCATGGCAAGGGGGGAATGGGAGGGGCTTGAAAACGTAATGGTCACATGACCACAGATGTGTACCGTTGCCTAGATACATGGGGTGTCTCACATTACCCGATGTCTCACATTACCCCCCTCTCCCCTACAAGGAAACAAACAGACAGATGAAAAAAACCTTCATAGCGGAGGTAAGGTTAATCGACTTTTCGGTTATTAGCTCACTCACCACATTACTTGCCTGCATAATTTTGTCTCTAGCAGAATGCAGTCTTGTGAAAGTTGTTTGTTGGGCATTCAGGCACCCCAAAAGAGAAAATCTTTTTCCAGGCCAAACTTTCACATCAATGTTGGCAAAATAGAAATATCTCCAACTCTGTCTCTTTGGCAAAGAGCCGCAGTGCACAAACATTCATCTCATGTCATTTATTAACATTAATTTTGTGAGTAACTTGGTCACATGTGGTATGATTTGTGAGGGAGGAACCTAAACTCTGTAACACTGTTGTTCAGTTGTCAGTATTTCGGATGAGCCAACAGCTCATACAGAATGATGCATCTTGTCTCTAGTGCATCATTTCAGTTTAAGAAGTCGTGCCTCTCAGTTAAATCTTCATTCATTTACTGTCAACAAGATGATCAACTTCAATATGAACCAGAAAATAGCTAATTGAAATTAAGGTTTGCCCAAAGTCATTAGACTGCATCTGTTATTTCAATGGGCCAGAAACATATTTATAACAAATTGCGAATCCTCTGCTCTTTTATAGAGTTTTGGATCAGACTCCATGTACTAGCAGATACCCAATATCAAAGGATAGAATCAGGGACAACATTCAGATGAATCCTAATGTCATTCCCTGTCAATTTTTAACTTTAGTTAATTAGAGTAAATCACCGTTGTTGTTTTTTCAGACTTATTATTTAATGACTCACACAAAAAGTAGTTTTTTTAAATTTCAGAGTTGGCCTTGCACAGCTCTGTAATTGGTCCCTCTCAGTCAGTGTTTCCAAACCACAATACTTTGTCGACTACTGAGTCTAATGACTGTCATGCAACGCCAGAGACTTTCATTTCACTTGATGTTCGCATGCCGGTGGGGTTGAATCATAACAAAACTCCGGCTGGGCTGCTAGCATGCCAACGCAGCAAAGTCCTCAATGTTAATCTGTTTAACACATGTTTCAGTGGCACACCGGTAGTACAAATAAGCTGGTTATTTGAAAGCCGTGATGGTTTATGTGTGTAGGTGCTGATTGACATCCGTAGCAACAGGAGCTTGAAAACAGCCCTAAGTATTATGTAGTGTGTTTAAGCAGTGAACGGGGGGGCCGTGTTAGATAGTGGCAAAACGTGCTGAGGAGATGAAGCGTCTTTTGGGGAGATGAAAGCATTTATCTGTATGTGATCACTTCTATGTGTGTGCATCTGCAACAGTTAAGGAGAGCATGTGTGTGTGTGTGTGTGTGTGTGTGTGTGTGTGATGAAGACAAAGTTTAAAATGTAAAGGGTTTGAGCAGGAGTGATATTTCTTTTGAGATTTCTAAGTGCAAGTGGTGCATTTTATCTCTAGATTGCTCAAACACACACACACTTTTTTGTGTAAACCTAACTAAGGAGATCTTTTCTTTAGATACCATTCAGAGAGACGATGTGAATGTTGAACTTTTCAAGCAGGGGGAATAGAAAGGGCAAAATGAAAAAGGGATGGGAAAGGAAAGGACGGCAAGAGGACGGGGTCTGATAAGGTCACATGGCAAACTTTTGTTGCGATGGCAATTCTTGTTCAACTCTTCTGGCTGAGCTAGTGACCGCAGTTGACCTGCAAGTCAGTATCTGTGCATGTGTGCGTGTGGTGTTTTTATTTGTGTGTAAACAGGGACTGCCCGACATATTCGGACCTTAAAATCACTCATCATTACTGCTGCTGTTTGTCTCGAGCTGACTCTGTGTGCCGCAGTGCACTAAGCTTCACTGATCTATTAGCGAGGAAGCCTGCCCTATCTGCCTTCATCTGGTAAATAAATCACTACAAATAGAAACAAAAGGAATTTTTGAAGATAAAACACCACATCCTACCAACCATGAGCTTCGTATAGTCTTTAAAATGCAATGAAACAATGTGATCAGGTGTCTCAAAATTCGACTTTTATTTTTTTGCTTTTCTGTTTTCTTTGAGTCAACTCTTTAATCTGCTAATCCATTCATCTCCCTCTCCTTTCTCGACATATGATTTAAGAGAGAGAGAGGAATTATGACCGTTCTATAATCCTTCCTCTCTGCATGGCTTTTGGATTTGAAATTTAGAAGCTCTTTTTCATTATATTACACTGATCGGATAGTGCTATTGTCCTTGGGTTAGCTTTGGCCACACTTGTGCTCCTCGCCATCCAGGCCAGTGCACTAATGCTGAGTGGCACGGATAAAGAGGTGAAATCGCTTGTATGTGCAAAAAAAAACAATAAAATCCGCTCTACCTGGAGTGCAGGATTAAATGTGTCTCCAGGGGTTTCGTATTTACCCCACAGCTGTTTTTGAAGACACACACACATACACACCTAACCCCCCCCCCCCCCCGCACACACGCACACGTACTGTTTACTTGGGCTGTGTACCAGTCCCTGGAATTCAGTATCAGTACCTATACCTACATATTTTCATACTTCACAACTCTGTTATGTACTCTTGGTTTAATTACTTGAGTTTAAGACATTGTAGAAAATCTCCAATAATGTTTAACATGGCAAATAGCATGTTTGCTTTGTATTATAGACTCCTTTTAGCTCTCATTTTTTCTATTTATATTCTGTTACTCAGACCTTAACCCAGATGTGGTCTCGGATACCAACATTTGGCACAACATGAATTGGCAGTAGTACCGTTATTATTTGGTCTGTGATCACATATGTACTGTACAGAGTTACTGTGTACACACACACACACACACACACAGAAACACACACAGGTTTGTGCAGCTATCCTTATTAGGACTTAACTTCCAGTCATTGTGGACAGCTTAGCCAACACCTTACCACTAATCTTAACCAGGAGCCCAGAAATGACGTTTTGCCTCATTAGGACCAGGCTGTGGACTCCATGAGGTCTGCTGGTCCTAAAAAGGTCTGTGTTTATTCTAGAAAAGGAGGTACCAAAAACTAGTGCACACGTACACACTCACAGGAACATGAATATATTTAGGAAATCAAAGCAGAGCATGTAACATAATACATCTGAACAATTCACCCCAAAAAATTATTAAAAAAATAAACGTGTCGTATTGTAGTACAATTATTTGGAGATGTGTCCATTAACATCAGGGTAGTATAGTATTAACCCATATTCATAAAACAGGGCAAAGTAACTTGCCATAGCAATATATAGCCTCTTAGTTGCTACCCTTATGGATTTGTCAGATTACTGGCTTGGTCCTGATCAAAGCATTTTAAACCCTCCTCTAAGAAGCCTCACTCTGAATTCTGTCTGCTAATTTATCCTGGGAACAGAAGTGGAGGCCGAGACGCAGACAGAATGGTTTCAGAGATGCACAGTCATGCCTCAGTAGAAACAACCTCCATTAGACAGCTCACATTAGATTACATCTTTTTTCGATGCAGGAAGAAATTGGGTCTTAGATTTTAATTTCCCTCACTTCTCTCAGAAAAATCTGTTGCTATTTCCACTGATTTAGTTTGATGTCTTGGTGTCATGAACAAGACTGAGCTGTAATATCTCAAGCGGTTAAACTTAAAAAAAAAACAACAGTGAGCTTTATCATATTCTTTTTTGCCTTTACATTTTAGTAATTGACAAATCTTTCAGAAATTGCTAAATGGATCTGTTGTTAAGCTGGTAAATACCATCATCAAACTTCAAGTCAGTGCAGACTGTTTAGGGGAATGTGTGTGGATCTTATCAATCTAATGTCAGATTAGTGTCTGAGAGGCACAGAGCACTGCACACATTCTCAGCGGACTGTGTCAGATTGAGGGGATTTTCTCTTCTTTTCCAACTTTTTAAATCGTTTTCTTTTTGCCAACATTTTAACACACAAATCGACATTCATTAGGTACTGCTCAGCAAACATTAAATGTGTTCAATTATTCATTCTCCCCTGCTGAGCAAATCCAGACAGATCTTGACACGTCTCGTCTTATTATTGATGTAGTATTCTCTATAAACAGATTCTACATGGGAATCTGTAGGTATTGGACCAGATTTTGGGCTGGAAACCTTCAGGTGTCTGATTCTAGTTTGACCAATCAGGTTAGAGCAAGTATTGTTTGCTCAACAGGCTGTGTGGAGGAGGAACACATTGACTGAAATGCATCAGCTCTTGACCTTTTCATTTATCTGCACTCATATGCAGATATCTCTTAATAGAGATCTGACAAGATGTCGTCTGATCGAAAACATCCACAAAAAGTATCACTGTTTAACTGGTGTGATCAAAGACACTAGTCGGACTATAACAGTGTGCAACAAAGGGAAGACAGCGGTTTGTACCGGAAAGCTGCTGTCCACACTGTAAGTCCCCAAATAGGCTGATTCATTGTCAGCCGAATGCCGATGGGCTCAGAGATTGATGATGTAGTAACTTGCTGGTGGTTTAAAATTTTTTAAACTAATTCATTTAATATATGGCCTTTACTATGTGGTGTGGTGAATCTTGTGATTGTCCCAGAAGATTAGTATTATATTTCATAAAACTTAAATTATTTATTATCCCATTAGCAAAATAATACTCTTTAATGAAGCAATGCTAGGGCACTACTTACGTAGTATGCTCTAGGAAACCCTTGTGTTTTTAGTTTACTGGTATTGATATTTTATGGAGATTAAATGGACAATATCCAGTCTGTGCTCCCTAGGCTGTTCCAGGAAACTCTCAACGGGAGCTCTGTCTTCATGTAAATGTAGATATTTTGTTATTTATGCAAATTTAGAGATGTTTGAATAGAGTTGATGTGAAACCTGTGTTGCACCCTCTCTTTGAACTTTGGCTTTGAAGCTCTTCTGTATGATCCAATGAGCTCTGTGCTTTGAGGTTAAGCGTATCCCTGTATGTGTTTCCTGGTGTAGCGGTGTGGCAGTAATGATTGTCATAAAAGCCATTATCAGGGGCCCCGGGGCCACTGGGCTGCGGCTCTAGCTTTATTACACCAACCTGCAAGACAGTAATTATACTATGTCCACGTTGCTACGGCAACATGGAGGTTCACAACGGCTATTGCAGTATTTATGTGAGGGGAGTGTAGCATTTTGTTAGTGTAGCTGTACATTTGTGTGTTTGTGTGCCGCCTTCTCAACAGGGGCACATCTCATAGATGGAGTGACAAAATGGAGGAGGTTGACCCATTAGCTGTACTATCCACTGTTTCACTTCACTGGCTTGATCCACATAGCTGAGCACTGAAGCCTGAGTTTAAGGACAAACTGGAACCACTCTGGAACACAAGCTACGTCACGAAGTACACCCAGATACAGCTCTGAACTAGACTGATCCGAACTCCGACTTCTTGGCCAGAGGAAAAATATGTCATCAAATCCTCCCGGTGACTCATGGCTTGTGACCTGGTTATTGGCATGTCAAATATTAATTTTGTAAACCAGCAGTTTTCTAAAGGTAGAAATGTGATTAAATTACAAAACTTGACCCAAGTCTCAGAATATCTATGGATTTTGGTTTAACAAAAAAATTGATCATGAATTTAATGATTGAATCAAGAATTTGGACAAAGTACAATGATTTCTGCAGAATGAGCCTTTAGTTTTAAAGACGACTCTGCAGTATCGGGGCGACATGAGTGACTGTTCATTATTGTGGCTTCTGATACTGAGCCATGTCTGCATTGCTCTGTTGACTCAGAAGATTAGATCGGCAAGTACTAAGTCAAATCTGGAATTTATAGATTTGTGTGTGTGCGTGCGCGTATGTGTGAGAGAATGAAAGCGAGAGAGTAAGATTTTTATCTATTCCTACTTTTGGCTCTGGTCTGACATATAGATTTTGGGGCTTCAGGTAGGCGCCACACTGACGAGAGAGAGAAACACACTAGTGTTTTCATTGTATTTAATAGGGAAATGAAATCGTATAAACCAGCATGATAGTGATTTAACCAAATGAAGATGGACAAGAAGTCCCACTTATACATCATAGAGTGGGCACAGGCCAAAAGTGGAATTTTCAAAATATTACCAAAGCATTTATAAAATGAACATAATCACACAAATACAATAAAAAAAACTGTAAATTTAACTAATGTTCAAATGCCAGTCTTCTGCCTCATCTCCAGTCAGTGCAAGCATTGTTTGAATCAGAAGTTATTCTGATAAACAAAGTCCAGCAGTTGGTTGGCATATCTCTCCACTGGTAAGAATAACTCCATCATAGTCCATATAGCCTCTGGACTGGAGTGCATCAGTTTTCAATTGTGGGCCTTTCATGTTTTTTCCAGAGGGGCATCATATGCAGACATTGCATTATCTTCCACTCTAAAGCAGTCAACTCTTCCTGCCAAGCCCAGCAACCTCACTCACCTGCTATATGTAATAAACTGAGTAGTCGACAAAGTATTGTAGTTTGGAAAGACTGAATGCCCAGAGATGTTTTAAAAAATAACTATTAGTCCAGACAAATTTGGATTTGCATCTTGGATTTAACCCAGTTGAGAAAAACTTGTTAATTTCTAGTTTTGCAAAAAGTTTGGAAAATTGGGCCCTCCTGGTTTTGTGATGCCTCTATTTGTTTGACTGTCGATCCATCCTGTTCTTTTAAACGCTATAACCCAGGAATGCCTGAAGTGTTTAGGGCTCAAGGATAAGTCAAAGTAAAGGCACCCATGAGCTAAAAAAACATGTTTTTGGCCACAATCTATAATTTTTACACTCTAGATCAATATGGCTGTGGTTTAAAAATAACAGAATTATTATTGTTGTATTTTCTCATATGTACTGCATATAAATTAGAGCAAGAGAAAGCTGGTAAAACACAATATGTAGTGACCCATGGTGATGTTGCTTTTATTTTTAGATCTCGGCTCTAAAAAAGGCTAAAAGATTGGCATTTGGTTTTAACCCTAACCCTTATTTATCCACACCAATTGTTTTATATCCCATCTTACTTTTTAATCTTATAGTAAAGACGAATAAGACACAATTTCTTTCTCAGCCTAATTTCTAATGAGATATTGAAATGGACAACTTAATATGAAAGGCTTGAAGTGCTTCTGCTGCTCTAATGTAGGCACATTATCCAAAAGAGATATTTGATGCTGGTGTCCAACAATCACTTGTATGAAATGAATTAACAAAATGTTAATCTAAACTGGTTGTGTTTCTTCACTCTTGTTTTCTCTTCTCTCTAACGTTGAACTCTCAGTGCTTCGTTGGACAGAAACACCCAAAACTCTTCTCTAAAATTCTTATTGAGAAACTTGCAGCGTAACATCAGACACTCAAGTCCCCGACCATTATTCTGTTCTCTTTGACTGACTCTAGAGTCTTGACAGTTTTTTTAATAAAAAACTATTTATGTCAATATTTTACAGCTCTGTAGTTCAGTCTGATGGACTGAACCCCCCAAAACCTCAAACCATGAAGGCATATAAAAAGCACAATACGTTTGTCTCATTGCTTTCTTTACTGTGAAAATAGCGTGAAAATAAAGACATAATATAATAACAGTCCTCGAGGCACTTGTAGTCAAGTTGGCTCCTAACTTCTCTTTTGACATCAAGTGATATTACCCGAAAGTTTCTTATTCTTAAATTGTGAGTTTTATTTCAATCTAAATGTATTGTTCCCAGATAACGTGACAAAATTGCTAAAGAAGGATTCACGTTCGAAGGACCGCTATTAGTCTTTATACATTATTCATTGCCAATTCGGTTCCTATAATTACGCCACGCTGCAGTGTGCTGTTTATGCATCCTTCAGTTCCGGGGCAGTTTTTGAAGATGCTTTTCTCCAACAACGGAAGGCAAGGCAGGGCCCTACATCTTAACCTTATCCACAAACTGAAATTCATCCATACAATCTTAGAAATACCTACAACCAGCCTGTACATACTGTGCACTTTGCTGTAATTGCCTTGCCTCTTTTGAACTCTCTTGTATTTTTCACACATTTGTAATAGCTGTTTTGCTGGAGCACATACGTTTTCTTCCATTTGGCGTAAAATAAACAGGGCGTCACACCAGTGATGAAATAATGCTGCTTATACTGACAATCTTTTGAATGCTGTATTTATATATGGCCATTTATTGTTTTACTGACAAGCCTTCAGCTTGAGACAGTCAGATATGATGTGTTGCTGTGGAGCAGAGTCACTATGTTCAACTAAGGGGATCATACTGTATGTGCAGTTGTTTGTAAGAGTTTCGGCACCTCTTACAAAATTAAATAATTTGTTGATTTTCAAAGCGAAAAGAAGTGAAAACAACCCTGATGCAAAATAGATAAAAAAAATCGAACATTATTCAAGTGTTACTGCAGGTTGAGTTTTTATTGTATATACTAGAAGTAGAGATAATACTGTATAGAGCGATTGTTAAAAATGTGGGGACCCTGCTTAGTCAGCACTAATCCCCCTTTAAGACATATCCCAGCGTACAAACACTTTGTGGCCAGCTTAAGGTCTCTCTGTTCTTGATTTAAGAATTTTAACCCACGCGTCCTCACAGGTCACTTCAAGTTCTAAGATATTTTAAGGCCTTCTTGCTCAAAAAGCATGTTTAACATCTACCCACAGATCTTTAATGATGTTCGAGTCAGGGGGCTGCAAGAGCTGATCCAAAATCTTCTGTTTATATTGTGTTTGAAGGAATTCATTGTGGATTATGAGGCATGCATAGGATCATCGCCCTGCAAAACATTTGCATTTAGAATTGAGACATTTTGTAAAGTACATTTTTCTCTCTGTCTATGCAGTGTTTCTTGTGCCACAGGCTGCCACACAACCACACAGCTGAATGTTTCCATCCTCATACTTTTCTATCTTCGAAGGGCGATAAAGATACTGACTGAAGGTCAATTTATACCTCTGCGTTGAATTAATGCCATAGGTTTAACACATCCACGTACCCTGTTTATGCCTCGGGATGCACACACCATCTCCTCCAACATCTTCTCTCTTTTCTGCGTTCCAGAAATTTCAGTAAAAGTCACGGTTCACTCATTAGCTCCAACGCAGACACAATCAGTTCAGATTCAGTTGCTATTTATTGAAGTAGACACATAGTGGCATAGAAACCCCGCCGTGAACTAGCATTTTGTTATTGCAGAACACACAAGTACACATGCTCACAGCAGGCTCTGCAGCGGTCCTAAATATAAAACAGGCGGAATGTCCTGGAACTTTTGCATGTGTCACAGTTACCGTTCAAATTGTATATCCACGTTTCTTATATCTGTGAAATGAAAAAGTTAAGATAATTTTTATGTTTATTTGATGCTGGAGTTGCATTTTCTGCTTTTAATTGCTATAATCAACTAAATATATGATTTCAGAACTTTAGCATACAGCTGTGCATTTATTTAAATCAATTTTATTCCACCTTGTGGAGACTTGCCAAATATAGTATTACTTGAAGTCATTTGTTATATAAATGAGCACTAATAGATTATTAAAGTAAATTTAAGGATGAATTTCATTTAGTTATGCAGAGTCTAAGATTTTGTATCTAAAACACCTATCTAATAGTGTTTGTACTTTTCTTCCTGCAATTATGAGATATTTGTTGTTTCTCTGCCTTCTCATATGGGGATTGTAAAATCCCACATATATAATTTCTATTGCAGAGAAAATAAGTCTCTTGTTGCTCCTTTGTTAGGTGACATAACCGCTTCCATTCACAAGATCCTGGACAGGGTTAGATCAGGATGTGTTCTTGTGTAAAAAATAGGATGGTGGATCTGTGTAGTAAACTGACGATTTGCAGACATGAAAGAGACTATGTGAAGCTTTGATAAAGGATGGCTTAAGTGACTGCCGCATCGACAACCACTGCAGGATATTATTTTTAATTAGCACCAGCTTCTCAGTCCGTTACCTCTGGCGTAACTGATAACACCGCTGTTAGTCAACACTCGCTTTCACCTGCCGATAACATTTAGCCGTCCTGCTAGAAGCCTAAATGTCAGAGCTGAAAGCCGTGGACCTGATTTCAGGGCCTTGATGGGACAACCTGTGGGACACGAGGGAGCATCGATCTGCATGAAGACATTGATGTTATTACAACTTTGATTGGATGCAAAACGGACTGGCCGATAGTGAGTGATGAAGAGTAGCAACAAAAATAATGTGGTGAAAGCTACAGATTCTACAAGCCTGTGTGCGTGTGCGTGTGTGTGTGCGTGTGTGTGCGTGTGTGTGTGTCTGCGCTTATGTATGCATGTGGTTCCATCCCGCAGGCTAATAATCATTGCCTCTCTCCAGATGGAGGAGTGTACCCAACTCAGCAGAGGCCTTCCTGCTTCCTCAGGGCAAGGGAAGTAGGGGGTAGTCGTGTGTGTGCGTGTGTGTGTATGTGTGTTTGTGGGCGTGCATGCCTGCGTGCGTGCGTGTGTATTTGTGTGTGTTTGTGAGAGAGAGAAAGGTGCGAGAGAGAGATCATTTTTGTGTATGAGTGCTAATGGAGGGAAGTATTGAACTGTCATTTACCTAGAATCCTCCAAGGGATGATGATCACATAGAGAAGAGGGAGAGGGAGCCAAATCAGATAAAGGCTTCTGGCACCATCAATCTACAACAGACAACTTTGTTAACACCTGCACTTGCTCATTTTACTGAAAAACCAATTGATTAGGGGATGTATACCTGTATGTGTCCGTTTGATGGACATATTCATCCATAACACTGTGTCGCACTATATAGATTATTCAGTAAGTTTTTACAGGCAAAGTTGCACAGCTTTTTCTTCTCTTTTCTGACCCATGATTCATTTCAGATTTTTAAATTTTGTATTTTTATTCACAATATTGTCAGGACTCCAAGTGAAAAGTGTGCTATATAATATAATGATGACAAGCATCATATACCCCAATCTGCTGACGTATTAATATCGTAAAAACAATGACATCCCACTGTCACAATGAAGTGGCACTAAATCTGATACTATAGCAGCTTGAGGCCAAGTCTATATGTCATGACTCTGAGCTTTGATATAAATATTTAACTTAAGACACTTCTTGATTATAGACATGTTTCTTGTGTTTAGATTTTGTTTGTGTTTGTTTGTTTTACATTGATTTCTCCGTTTCCTTTTTTTATTCTAAAATGATATTCCTTGTGTATCTCCAGCTTGATTTCCCACCTTTGTGATGGTCTTGACCTGTTTGTTCAATCATCCCTGCCTCCCTTTTCCCGAAATCTTACATTCATGACTATTGTTTCCCTCAATGCTTCATGAAAAGTAGTGCACAACCAATGGTCATTAGCCGAGCGATATATACCATCATGCATTGTGCTCACAGCGGAGAGACGAGAAGAGCGAGGGCAGCAGGAACAGCCTGACCTGTTGCATAAATATAAATAGAAGCAGAGCAGCGCCTCACAGCAAAAAGTCCAGTTAACAAGTTTATTTCTACATTTAAACAGGAGCATTCAATATGTTTTTTACCTTAGCATATTAATAGGGTAAAATAAATTATAAAAATTTACTGTGGGATTATCCACTGGCCGAGGTTGTTGTTTTTGTTGTCATAATCCTGCAACAACAGTAGTCACTATATAATATACTATATATAGTGAAGTTCTGAATAGTGAGTGGGTGATTTGAGACACAACCTCTGTGATTCCCTTTGTCTTTGTCAGTTCGTCTGGATCCTTGTTTCACTTGAGTGGTGTGCTTCAGTCATTTCTTGTTTTTCAGTGTTATGATTCTTTTGAAGTTATTTTTTTAGACAATGCTTTACTTTCGTACCTTTTAGTACTTTTGTTTTCCTTTGTGTTGATATTGGCTGGTGAGACTTTTGGTTATTCACCTTCATCTGGCTCCTGCGTTTGGGTCCTCCTGCCTTCCACATTTGCGACACTATAGTCCAATAGGATGCAGAGATACCTGAAAGGATGCATGCTATATTTTGTATTATTTTTTCGGACTTCCTCATGACATCACATATGGTATTATATTATGTTTAATTACTGTCCAATCCATATAAGCTTTAGATTGTCTCTCTTACTCCATTATTAGCTTTCTTTTTAAACTTGACCTTGGACCGATCCCCTCCAAAGGTTACACACACAGACATGGGTGAGAACGATACCCTGCTTGTGTGGTTATAACATCGCCCGGGGCAATAATATTCCACAAATCCAAACTCAGTGGGCCCCAATCTTTTACAATCTTTTCTGTCCAAACACTCACAGAGAGGATTCACGTGTTCATTGAGCGAGCAGCTCCTTGGGAACTCCTTTCTTTACTTGACTGACAGGTGGAAATTGGCTCCTTTCTCACTTCTGTCACAGTGCAGGTAGGCAATGTCACAATGTCTCCTTGTAGCAGAGATCCCCTCAGAGAAGAATTGGATTACAGAACACCCATTCAGTCTTATTACGCATACATGTGCTATCACTCTTACATGCAGATGATGAAATGTACAGTTTCCGCCCAAGTACTTGTGGGTCATGAGTGGATTATTCAGATGTTCCCTGATGTGCACACACTTTACATTTACATAGCACTAAATAAATCCACATCTAAGTGACTTCATATGGTAGTTTAATCATACTGTGAATACAGTATATGTTTAGATTCACTCTGATAAATAACACCCCATTTCTAACATCATACAAACATGAGTGGCAAAACATATTTAGTTATTTATTGTTTTTGCTTTCACCATCTGACACACATTCTCATTGCTGAAGCACTTAAGTAATTAACAGCAAACTGCCTCCTCAGCCAAGTTAAGCTCCCATTGGAAGAAATTAATCACTGTGAGGGAATTAAATCTCATCTTGTCTATTCTTTGCTTTGCCAGTGTTTAATACTTTTCAACGTTGTGATAATAAGAATTGCCAAGAAGAGTGAAAGGATAAAACGAACCAAGACACTCATGCAAGGCATGTTGAACTGATGCTCCCTAGTGGCTGAAACATGTATGTCTTTTATGGCAGAAAGATAATGCAGACATGTCATGTAACCTGATGCATTTACTAATAACAAGGCAGTAACTTTGGTTTTGTGTTGGTAAAATAGCATGTGGTTTGATAATTATTCAGATTTGTTATTATAGGATTGTGGTTTGAGTCATGATTGAACGCTGAGGCTGAGGTGGATATTGTGCATTAGAAGGTTGCCATCTAGAGTTGGGATGCAGGCAGTGCACAGAGATGAAGCTGTGTTTGCAGTACCATTTCATGGGGTGAGACAGAAGTGTGAATTTAAAGGGTTAGGGGGCACAGTATCACGCCTTCCGTTGCCACAATATCTCACACACACGCACCATCTCCACAGTGACTAGCTGTATGGTTGACAGACAGCTCTCCCAGAGGTCTTGCAGGTCCTCCGGGACCTGCTGGTCAGTGAGGTGGATATTCTTAACATCAGCCCTTGACTGCCAGTGCAAAACACCAACTAACTGTGAGGTGGTTACTCAAGAGAGTCATTAGACAATCTACTAATACTAATACTAATATCTTATTCGAATACCTTGCCAGCACAATGGAGTTTGAGAGCATTCTGGCAATGTGTTTTCCCTATTTTCATATTGTGCTGCGTTACAGCACCTAATATTATTATACATTTTATAAGGGAGAAAAACACACACTGACAGCGTGTCCTGCTTCATACAAAGAGCTGCTTTAAAAATATGAGAGCTTCATTTTCTTTCTTTTCTTTTCTATAAAAGCTCAAATTGTAAGGCCAACTGTTCCCTTTGTATTCAACATCCATATTTAAAGCTAATCTTTTATTTGCACGGATTTAATGTCTCTGCCAAGCAAGAGCCTGTGCTGGACAGGTACACTCTGATATTAATGTAGCTGTGTTCACTGTGACATTAATCTGAACAATTTAAAAACAATGACAGCGCACAGTGCATCTAACCGGCAACATGATGGGTTTTCATCAACACCTCTGAACCCTCAGTGTTTTTATGTGTACACCAGAGGATCAGATCAAATCGAATCTCTCCTCCAACAGCCCAAACATGCCCAGTCTGTCACAAAGAGAGTTGATAATTTGTGTTTTTCATCTCTTTTGTTTTGACAAGCTTTTGGGTCTTTGATTATGGTGTATCAACAATTCACTGGAGACAATCTGAGGGACTAGAAATAGAAAGAATAGGCACATTACATTCAGAGCACCAACAAAGACAAAATGAAACACATTCACTGGCTTATTTTTGTTAGTGTGCTTAATAATCAAGAATGCAAGTCTGTATCTGATATACTGATAAAGGTTTTCTATTATAGATACAGTATATCACATATTATACAGCTATCTCTGGATGATTGTAGGGTGTGAGATTATACCATTCACTAAAGGCAATTCTCCTGGTGCCCTAAGACAGGGAGAATGATCAATGCGCCAATATCTCCCTGATCATCTCAGGCTTTTGTAGAGATAGAAGACAAATGTTTCACATATGTGTAGTATTTTAATATTACTTAGGGTAAAGATCATAGCAAGCCTTTGTTATTAAGGTCCTGAAAGGGGGTACGACATAAAATTCAAATTTAAAACAATTTAGCTCTAAATAGAGGGCATTCGATGAAGAGTCTGATTAGATATAGATGCAATACACTGATATCATCATGTTGTAATTTGTAAATATTAGGGCTGTGAAATGATTAAAATTTTTAATCAAATTAATCACAGGTTTCTATGGATTAATCATGATTAATCACATTACCGATTTTCTCGGAATATTTTTGTGAAAACAAGATTTATGACATTTAACTTTTCTTTTGTACTGCAACTCAGCAGTTCTTCAGCAGTTATCATTGCTTTTCCATATGGAACATTAATATAATCTTCATCCTAAACAATATTCGGGCTCCTTAGCCATTGTGTGGTTGAATAAAACTTTTTTTTTTTTAAATCAAACAGAAATTATTTGAGCTTCTTAGTCATAGGATGGTTGACATTTTTTATATTTTTTGTCACACAACCATTAACCACACCATGATACAATCTAATGCCTCTAAAGGCCCTCTTAGCTACTCGTTCTTTAGCCAGTTGGTGAGGCAAACTAACTTGTTCAAATTCTCTGACAGTAAAGCTGACCGCTTCTTTTGCACAATGTGTCCTGCGAGTGAGTCTGGTTTGGCGCATTCCACTTGAACGCCCCTCGCCAACCAACACATGCTTCCCGTTGCGGTGGTTAGGCGGGTATTGCTACGTCGAAACGATAACTTCTCGCAGAGTGTGCATATCACCTTGGTTTTACTGAATGTTCGATCTTTGTTTTTTTGGAACACGATCTTCCCGTCCAGAAGGTCCTCAGGTTCATCAGAATTATCCATGTTGTTTGTTTGTTTGAATGGCAGCTGCCGTCTGACTGCATTAGAGCGGCAACTAGTGCAGAGGCGGCGGAATTGGAAGGTCCTTCTGCGCATGCGTTAAATGCGTTAAAAAAAAACAACGAATTAATCCTGTAATTTAATCATAACGCGTTAACGCGTTATTTTTCACAGCTCTAGTAAATATAAATATACACAATCATTTGTTTGTGCTACACATCTATCATTGAAGTCTGTGTAAAGCAGTAATAAGTATGCATTCTGATTTTGTCACACCATTTGGTATTAAGCACCCTGCCCAGTTTGAATAATAAAAAAAATCATCAAGTATCTAAAATCAAACCAAAATGTGATTAAATGTACATATAATAAAAGTTTAAAGTGCTTGGGTTGTGGCCACACCAGGGTTTGTTTGACAGCTTCCACAACAGTCCCAGGGAGGGTTATAAATAGTGATATGGAGAACAGAGGTCAAAGGTTTAAAATCACAACATGCACTCACAACAGCCCCGTGCAGGAAGGTTCAGTAACTCAGAGAATACGCACTGAAACAAAATGAAAGCAGCAGTATTAATTGGTGGCAAGTGGCAAATAACAGTGTTTTTATATCTTCCTGGGAAGGTGAAGTGACCCTCAATCCATGGTTTTCATGATACACAAACATAAAATATGTACACAAGGGGACTTACTGGTGGTCACAGTACTGTTGGTGGGATGGCACCAGTTGTCTCTGGTAGAAGTACTTAAAACTACCTGGTGTAAAATGGTCACTGCAGAGGCAGAAGGTCTTAAAATCAATCCACTTCTTCGTCATCTCATCATGCTTATGCAATTTAAATAAGGAGAGACGTTTTGCTTGTAGCCAATTCACAAACTGTAGTAGGTGAAGTAACTTGTACTTGAGCCAGAAAACCACAGATGCCAATGTGCTGTAGTATGATTAATGTTTATATGATGTTAAGTAAGGCGCCAGTTTGTCATTGAGCCCACCTTAAAAAATCCTGAATATAACTTTGAGTTTAACGATCATACGCTTCAATTCAGTACTACAGCATTCACAGTCTTAACACATATTTGAAATATGAAAGTCACGTCGGCCGTGCTGTTTTTAGGGGCTTTTTTTCTTCTGCTTCTTAATGTGCAATTCAGTAAGTAGGTCGTACTCCTCTTCACCGCCACAGCACCGAGTTGTTTAATGTGCTTACATCTTCAAGCTCCATCTGAATCCACTCTATAAGACAGAGCTTTGACTGAGCTTCACACATTTCCCTTTCGACCACCACACAGTGCCTCATCTCATCTCCTTCGCTCCCCCCTCTTCCTATTCTCTCTCTCTCTCTCTCTCTCTCTCTCTCTCTCTCTCTCTCTCTCTCCATCTCTCCTGTTTTTTTCCCATGCGCAAAATCAACCTTTTTTCTTGCATCCTTTCCCCATAGTTTCAATTTCAGCTTGTTCATCAATTGTATTGGATTGTATTTTGTCTCCCCTCTCTCTCCCTCTATCTCTCTCCCCCTCTCTCTCATTTTTTCTCTCTCTCCATCTCTCCCCCTTCCATTCTCTGTCTTTCCCTTTTTCTCATCTTGGAGACAGTAGTGTGCATGCAGCCTCAAATCTAAGCTGCTGCCTGTCAGGCTGCTCCGTTTATTCGCTCTGCGCCGCTCTCGTTTCCTCTTCTCTGCCCTCTGCGCTATACTGCACTGCACTGCACTGCTCTGCTCATTTCTCTCTCCTTTCTATTCCTCTTCTCACATCTCAATCTCTTTCTATCTTCTACCTTTTTCTCTACCTGAATCCTTTTCACATTCCAAGCTCTTTTATCTGCTGGGCATTGCCGTGCTCTGCTCTCTTGTTTGGGAAAATATTGTTCACTCTGGGTTTTTTCGCGCCACCACTCTACACGCTCCAGCTACTGGTGGAGGAGGAATCAGATGCTCCTGGTGCTCCAGGTTTGGCTTGCTTCGAACTCTTTGGATCTGTGTGCACGGAGTGGAGAGGAGGACAGGGAGAAAGGGTGGAGGGGCAGTCAGCTGCCCAGGTGAGCGCTTCATTTGCCCAGGGAGGTAAAGGCTGGCAGTAGTGGTGGCGGCAGTAGCGGCTGTTTTTTGTCCATCGAGGGTCATGCCCTGGGAATTGCGTGCTTTTCAGCAGTTGGAGTTGGAGACCCTCTCCTATTTTTGCCCCCCTAGTGGGGCAGCATTGATCCTGGTGCCGCGAAAAGCTGCCGGGCACCAGTGGCTGCTCCGAGAAGAGTGGGCACCATGAACCAACTGGACGCGCCACGGCCAATCAACTGGACCATCAGAAAACTGTGCCATGCAGCCTTCCTGCCATCTGTTCGCCTGCTAAAGGTAAAAAAAACTTGAAAAAAGAGAGTGTGGATGAACTAGAAAATAAATGTCCAGGGAGATGTATCATAAAATATGTCAGGCAGCCACTCTGCTATCCTGCTGCTTTCCAAAGGAAGATAAATGGTGTGTGAGAATACCAAATGAATGTTTGAAAAGCTGCTCTGCCACATCTCTGGCTTCAATGCATTTCGTACATAACCCAGTGGATGTAAGGCACACATGAAGAGGAAATAGAGGATTTGGTTGAAAATGAAGAGACTTGTGGCAAAACTCACTGAGATTGGAGCATTTAGGTTTTGAAGTGTAAGGATGTGCAGAGAAGAGTGGAGAATAAAAAATGGAGACGGGGTAAAGTGGGAGCATGATGCTAGAGAGATGCACAGAGTGAGGGAGCTTAGAAGAGAAAAATGAAAAGGTGTATACATGAATAGGGGCTACACAAATTTAGGAGATGAGAGAACAGACAAGAAAGAGGCTGAGAGTGGATTAGAAGGATCGAGTGTTGAATGAGAAAGGTTTACACAAAGGCGGAAGGTGACGGCCTGATATGTAGAAAGTTAAGGAGAGTAAGTACAATAAATGTGCGAGGGGAAAAGGAAAGGCAGATGATGAACAAAAGAGGCAGAATATAAGGGAAGCAAAGATTTGCAGGCATAGCTGAGGAGAAGTGAGAAAATTGGAAATGACGGAAAGAACTGAGGAGATTGAGGAAGAAGGGGATGTGCTACACCAAATCCCAGTAGACAGGTGTTCAAATGAATTCAACAATGCACCTGAAAGCAGAGCCTCGTGGGACTGGTGTTTTTTTGTAAGAGTGAGTCAGGTTGGGCTGGTAGACCACACCACCTCGTCTCATCATCTGAGCAGCTGGTGGAACATGGTGTGCGAGATTGAGTGTACATAACCACCCGTGCACGTATCTGTGCATGTGTCTCATTGCCTCGGTAAATCCAGAAAGCATTTATCTGGCCTGTTTACACATATTCTGTTACCTAAAACCTCATCTGTATTCATTCAGGTGTTTTTATAAGCCAGTTACAAACCCCATGCAAGGAGGGCTATTGTTGGAGGTCTTGAATGCCTCTCCTTTGATCTGGCTGTATCAAAGTGTCTCACAGAACAGTGGCGCTGTGATGTTGAACCTCACAACCACAGTGACTGGGCTCACATGTCAGGCATTTGCATTTGTTTAGCCTGGTTAAATGAATATCATTGTAATCGGTGATTAAATGTACGCAGGATCCATGTGTGCAAACAGTAGGTGTCTGTCTCAGGATACACATGGTGTACTTGCTCACACGTGCTTGAGGATTTCATTTCGTCTTGATGCATTTGTGTGTTTATGGCATTCAAAGGGCTGCATCGTGCAGTTAACATAAAATAAATGTATTCCATTTACAAACAGCTGCAAGAAGCTCCAAAAGTGCCCCGATATTTCAAAATTACAGGTGATTTTATTGAGTAAAAGCTTTTTCTCACTACCTCAAATGTCTAAGGGAATTTACACACATGGATTAATTTCAATGTTTTTTTAGCTGGATTCTTGAGTGTCAGGACTTGATTAGATTAAATATATCAAGTCAGACTTAACATCTGCGTAGGCTCATAATTACTGCAAGATTGAGTTTCACTAGAATTTAAAGCCCCCAGCTGTGACAATGAAATATCCCAATCCCATAATTCCTCTATAACAGCTTCTCTTTAGATATGAACACACATTTAAGACACAAACACACACACACACACACACATGAACACACAGAACCACACACACACACACACACACACACATACACATATGTATATATAAAGAATTAAACGGATTGTCTGGATCAGAACATGACAACAGGAAAATGTTTGGGTAAGGGCATCTGGGTAGAGCATCCAGGTGACAGGACACGATGTGTACGTTCCGTTGTAGAAATCACATCGACGCTGGCATCAGCTCTGATTGCCAAAAGCTCTTGAATCTCTTTGTCTTTCCTTGTTGACATCTTGGCCGTCTTCCATTTGTATGAGATATTTACCTTCTTTTCCTTTAGTTTTTTTCCAGTTTGGCATTTGTCTTGTGTAAGACATTTAATCAAAGTTCCCCCTCACTCACTGTGAATTTTCTTGCTGTATTCTCACATGTGCTGGTGGGATAAGTTCTGGAAAATGTCAGCATCAACGACTCAGACATCTGTGTTTTCATATACAGCCCCCCCGACAAAATTTCAGGAAAATATCCAGAGTTCGATGCATTGTCTGGAAACATATTATATGTCTAAGCTTCATCAAATGATGTAAAAAATAACTTGGAACTATCATTTTTAATCATGTGGATCGTTGCTTCAAAGTGACTCTGTTTAACTGTTGCTGCTTTTGAATAGCTGATTTCTCATTTCGAGGTTTAGGGTCTTACAGTTTTGGTATTGGCAGCTGAACCTGTAGCCTTGCTTATGTTATAACTATGGATGAAGGAACAGAGGATTATGGAAACTGCGTTCACTGTACATCAATCACCTCGGGGAGATATCAGGCTGTCAGTGTGAAATTAACCTAAGAGGCCTGTCATTATTGCTGGAAAGTTCTGCACGACAAGCACTTTCCTCCCATGTCCCTCTAACTTATCACCTGCCTGCTGCTGCCAGCAGCATTCTCGCTGTGTGCTTGTGTGTGCATTTGAGTGTGACTACAATTTATAGGCTGACAGAGATGTTTGCCATCTTCCTTGGGCAGGAAAATATGTCCAGCAGATTGCGAGTTCGTACTTGTGCGTAGGTGTGTGTTTGTGCACGACCGTTTTTACGAGTATGTGCATTTATGATGCAGTGCTGACGTTGCAGCAAACATGTAGGCTGCAGGCATGGGTGTGTGAGCATATGATTTGAACCCTGTGTGCAGAGCGGGAAAAAATGCTATTAAAGGTGCCTAAACTGAATGTATAGTAGAAAATTTCAGGATAAACAAGCAGGAAATGCTAAGGTCTACCTCATGTAAGCACAACTACTATATCTGTCTCTTCCAAGCTTACCAGTAAAGCAATCATATTCCATGTTTCAATGCAAACACACACAAACAAACTAGCCTGCTTCAAGGCTTCGATGCAGTTAATAAAAAAGCTATTACCAGTTTCACTATCTTCATTACCCTTAAGTAATGATCCTTATTGAACGTATGGATGCGTGTGTTTGAGACAGACCTGCAGCATGCTCACTTATTGATCAGCTTAAGGTATCATTTTCACAGTGGTTAAGGCCTTGCAGCACCTGATGTGGAAATGGTGTACTATCCATTAAATGTGTGTATGTGTTGGTGTGTGTGTGTGTTACATTTTTACTTCACACATTTGTTTCTCTAGCAGAGTGACTCAGTTACGCTCTTTCTTTTTGACTTCTAAAAACAAATTCCTTGTAGTGTAAACAGAAAAAAGTCAGACAAAACACTTTCTTTTCTGTTATCTGTCTCCAGTTACACTTTTTAAACACTTCACACATTTAAGAATTAAACATTTCAAGGTTGCAGGAGTAATAGTGAAATGTGCTCTGCCTCCTGAGAGGATGTGCTTCACACTTTCAGTAGGTAGGCCCACTCAGCAGAAAGTGGTGCGGTTTCCAAACTTTATAGCGGCAGAGCATATTTTGCTTATTGCCCGCAACTTGCTCATCTCTCTTGAAAAATCCCAACTGTCAGCAAACTTGTGATTTGTTGCAATTCTGTGGAACGTGTAGCTCTTCCTCCTCCATGATAATCTCACCCAGACCAGCCCAACTTGACTATAAATGGCTACTGACAGCAGTGGGGGGCTTGAGAACCAGTTTAGAGGGGGGATCTAAAAATAAAATTATTGGTCTCACGTCTTTTCTGACACAAAGATGTTACCAAAGAATGCGACCCGAGTTCATCCCAAAGTGTTAACCCGGGCAATAACCTTGTTTATGCTGGTGCACCAATGCCAATCAGTGGATCTTACACTCCTGAGTTCTGTGATGGGTTCATGTCAAATTTGATAGAAAATACACTTGTGTTGGTTCAAGATTTTCCCAAGAAATAGTTGTGTTTTTTTCTGTAAGAGCGGTCCCACTTCAGTTACTCAGTTTTATTGATGGTCCCAGGCTGACAATGAATCAAGTTTGTACCGACACCGACATGAGTTTTCAACAGGTAATTAAATTAATTATAACAACTTCCTATTGACCTTTAAAAGGCCAAGCAATTGGTGCTGCTTGACAGAAGAATAATGCCCCGATTAGACAAGACTGGGTTTCCTGAAGTAGGACAAGTAAGAAAAATGAGAGGAAGCACACCTGGAGTTTCATTCTGGTCCACCTTCTCTCAGAAATAGACAGCAGTTTTTAGGTTATGTCATTTTTAAATCTTGTGCCCCGTCTATCCAAACCATTATTATATGCTCTTTGCTTTACATTTTTAACAATGCTTGTTTCTCCTGGAACAATTAGAGTATTTTGTGTTGACTCAGTGGAATCAAGTGCGTAACAGGAAGCAGCATCGTACAGAATCAGAAAAACTGTTATTTTTCATTGTCTCTCGTCAACTTTAATACTCTGTTTGTCTCATTCTTGTACAGTTGTCTTGTCTTTTTCTTTTGTAGGCAACAGCCTGTCTCACACTGCACATTATGTGTGTTCTTTATCTCCTACTTTTGATCATCATACCACAATAACTTGTCTCAACTGCCTCTTCTATATCCGTTTCAAGACATTTTTATGTCACATCTCTTCACCCTGTGAGAAAATCAGACAGTAACGACCTCTGCAGCGCTCTGCGGTAGTTCTGCAAAGAGAAAGCAGCAGTGAATACAGTATTAATCCTTTCTTTGATTCTCTTAATGAAGTTGTGCATTTTCTACCTCTCTTGTCTCTACCAGCCATCTTTTCTCTGTCCCATCTGTCTGCCTGTCTTTCTCTCTTTCCCTCTCCGTTATATCGCCTCTCTTGTAGTTTCACTCTCATCCTTTATTTCATTGGCTCCTGTTATCATAAAGCATAGATAACACTCCATCTTATGCAAAATACATGTTGCTGCTAAAAAATAAATGTCTCTAATGCTAAAAATAAACTTGGTACATACTAAGATATATGCAGCTAGAGTGCTTTATATCCTCTAGTTAGCTGTGACAATGAGAGCACATTCTGACCAATGAGCAAAGTACATGCCATCACCCATAGGTGGCACCACCCATTTTTTGTACCCGTAATAGATCCAGACCACAGTAGATGTCAGTAAAAAGATAAATATAACCTAAAACCTACAGCTGTATCTGATAACTGTTAGAGTTTTTAAATGATGCAGATGTTGCATCAGCACAGCAGCTCTTTGTTTGATCTGACTGAAGAGTGCAATACATTCTTCTGTTGTAATACATGGGCCTGTTCAGTTTGATATTAACACCATGAAACATCCCATTACTGTGTTGAACTTTTAATTAGCTGTATTGTGAATGTTGGAGCTACTGAAGAGACAGATTTGATTTTCAGGCTGAGTTGAGTCTTTGCATTAGACTCATTATGTTCAACAAATGTTGTGCTTCATTTACTGATGATACTGATACATAATTAAGATTGGGGCAGGAAGGGTTCCGCTTATCAAATAAACCCCTGGTTATCTGATGGAGTTTTCCATGTTGCACTCATACACATTTATCTCTGTGTGCGTTCTAACCTCCACCAAGGAATTGATGTTTTCCCCATTTTTTGGGGAAGGTTTTGTCAGCAGGACTACACAAAAATTGAAGAACAGATTTCCATGAAACTTGGTGGAAGCATAGGAGATGAACCAAATTTGGGGCAAATTCAGAACTTTTTTTTTTTACTTTCAATGCGAGATAGGGCTTCTTTTTTTTTACATGTTTACATATTTCCCAGAGAATAATGGATGGATCTTGATTAATATACAACAGGCACATTCAGACTGAAACCTATGAGTACGTGTTTTTTTGTTAATGAGTTGATTTAAATGGGAAAGGGCACACAATGTAAATCCTGTCATTCTTTAGCTTAGCTTAAATCTATATTTAGTTCCTGTACAGGTACACAATATGGTACACAATTAAACACATGATTCACCATTACATCAAACAACAGGGTCAGAAATAAGATAATGAATTACCAACGTGTCCTTTGTCTTCTTTTTTGGTATTTGGTGAACAGGCGTATAACTCATTGAATGTCTCAAACCTTGCTTGTTGTTTTTTTCCAATTAACTCATAATTACAGCATTGAGCATGAGATTTCAATTTAAACATTACCTCATTAATGAGCCAAAATATGAACATAAGCTGCGAATTAGCACCTCATTCCATTATTTGGCCACACAAAGACTTTTTATTTCCTGTTTGGCTTGATTACACACCACATCATGGGAAGTGAGACAAGCTGTTTGCAAATTTGTCTTTTACAGGAAACCAGCTTGAGGAAACAATGTGTCGTCATGCTCTCTGTAGTATTTGTCTCTGAATGCATTTGTCCTGAATTAATGCAACAGGCAGCACAGAGGGATTCTAGCTACCAGTCAGCGGCTGAATCATTTATGAGATTCAATGCTGAAAGGTTTCTGGATAAATGTATAATTTTATAAAGCTACTTCTAGCTTTCACTGTGGAAATTTCTCGCATGCGCACAAACGTCAGTAAAACACACACACAGATCTGAATTTTGTGCCCATCCACTAAAGGAAGGTCCCTTTCCACCATCCTCCCACCGTGAGTCAGAGCTGCAGCGTCGGTGATCGTATCAGTAGAGTTATGAACTCTGAACACTGACCTTTGACCAGTGTACTGTCAGGGGGAGTTTTATACTGGTGGTGATGGTCTGTTTAATAATGTATCCACACAGTATGTCATGAATCCCCCTGCTTTATAAATACTTCACACTATACCGGCATAGAAAGAGAGACCCTAGTGTTGGGTGAATTGTGCATTTCTGTCTGGGTTTTCATTTACGTGTGTTGCCTGCAAATGTTTGTACACATAGTTTGTAGGTTTCTTACTTTGCACAACCTTATACTCCTGCATTTTCCTTTGAACCAACATTTAATTTGTGAGCAGTATTGCAGCACCTGAGCTTTGAAGTAGATTTGTATTTCACCATCACAGTAACATAGGGTGTTGACATGTTGCACTGTTCACTCTGAAACCATAATTAAATAAAACAATAAGTCTTTTATTGCTGAGGCAAATTGGAAGTTGAAAAATAACAGTTTAAAGCATGTTAACTTAAATATGTAAATATAGTTTAGTCTCAACAAAATCACATTATAAATAAAACATAACCATACAACAAAAATGTAACTCCAAATAACAGTTTTTGAATGGAGTAAAACAAAATACCAGAGACGCCCACACTGCTGGCTGATGTGTTTGGCATGGGGTCACACAAGCAATCAAACAAGGAGCCTCCCTCTGGTCTCAAATGTGTCTCTGCACCATCAGGTGCTTCATTAGGTTTGTTGTGTTCCTGCCTTTACATTAAATCAATTTCAATCGTTCGCTGCACGTCCCAGTGTCATAAAATCTTCACGTGAAATACAGCAGCACTTTTGACATTTAGCTTCAGGGATTTTGTTGTTGTGTAGACTCAGGTTGGAGGTAGCTTCTACCGTAGGCCAACTGGAAGGCTAACTTCACGTGCTGCCAGATAGATCGATTGACACAACAATTTGGCGCCCAACCCTGTTTTCAGGTGAAGCTTCTAAAGTCTTGTCACAAAAAAGTCTTAAGTTCAATTTTTTTGTCAAATGAAAGTTATAAGGTGATATTTAGTGTATAGACAGAACAAGCTTAGTAAATCACTGATGTAGTTGGGTGGTGAAGTTTGCGTGGGCTTTCTTTTTTCACAACGGTTGTCAGACTGTGTGCATATGTGTGTGTCATAGGTTGGGCTTGTTGCGTGTTTAATTATTCATATTTTCATGGTTCCTTGGGAGGTAATTGACAGCTAATCCATAGGTCACAATAAATCAATAAATCCACTGATCAATACATTTCCCTGTAATAATCTTCACATGTGATTGTCAGGGCTGTTAAGATAATGAAAAGACACTGTGAGGTGTGAGAGGGCGGTGGGAGAAGGGAGACTAAAATCAGAGGCTTTCTAATGAGATCTGTAGCCATATTGTTACTCAGGCTTGCGCAATCGATCAAGCTGTTGTTGGTGTTGAAGCCGGCTAACAGATGCTGTTTGACAGTGTGGTGAAATGCAGTCTGACAAATCAGCACCATGGACAGTGACGGCAGAGCATTTCTCACTCACAGCTCTGACACTGAAGTCAGAGATATCGCAAGTCCCAAACAGATTTAATATAAGTTTTAGTTTTCCCTTACTACACTCATTCTTATTCACTAGGGCTGCCCCCATTGATTATTTCCATTATTTTCATAGATATAAGAAAGCCCAAACACCAAGGCTGAGGATCAGAGTCAGGCTACGAGACTTGTGACGGGGCCTGATAGCATGTATGTGACCCCAAACATAGAGGGTCTCCAAGGGATCTGGAGTGCAGACAATTTGAGATATTGGAGTGCTACCCATGAAAGTGGGGGATATTTTGCTCTTTTAGATAATGGTACAAATGGAAGACTGCTATTTCAGGTTTCAAAGCCTTAAGAAATTGATAGATTTTAACATGAAAGTTCATTCTTGACCTAAGAATTTGGTGCAGTTACAATTTATAATAGTGAATATTTGATATTGTGGCCCTTCACATGGTGTTTTACTATTCGCTCGTGTAAAGATTGTGCTGAGTGAAGATTCCGAACATTTCAAATAATATTCGTTGGCTTTGCTCAGATTTGACTACGGTCGTCAGGATTGGGACTTTGTGTATCAAGAGTTTGTGTTTGTTTCAGCATCTGTCACATGAAATCATGTCCTGAAATTTGCACTTAATTAGAATCTTCAGTGACCGAGTTTCACCTGTTTAAACCTCAGACCAGCTCATGGGACCTGTAGGCACTGTCTGGGCATCTAGTAGTCTGTGAGTAATTGATATGGCCTTGGTTGTTGTGGTGTCTTTGTGTGTGTTTGTATAAAAGGCTGAGTCATATTACTTATCCAGATTCCAGCTTATGATAACAGTATATAAGCCTGCATCTTTTGTAGACACCCAACATCCTACATAAAATGCACAGTTGCAGCCTGAGAAGCTTGAATATTATTGTAATCATTCTTTGCATATTGCAGATTTAATATTTCTCCTCAGCACTGGAGTGGTATCTGTTGCATAAGCTG
This sequence comes from Pleuronectes platessa, assembly GCF_947347685.1. Classification (NCBI taxonomy): domain Eukaryota; kingdom Metazoa; phylum Chordata; class Actinopteri; order Pleuronectiformes; family Pleuronectidae; genus Pleuronectes; species Pleuronectes platessa. The sequence continues at coordinate 14,028,306 of NC_070629.1, forward strand.
TTATAGGATTTTGGCCTTTATCTTTTAATGGCATCAGATAAAAACAAATATGTTTTTTTAAAAAGGTTTTATAACTTCATTTTAGAGTTTGCTGAGCTGGTTGTTTCTGCCTCACAGATATGTGGAGCACTAATTCATCATTTTTATTGCATTTTAACTGTGCAATGAAAAAAATAAAATTCTAGTTCATTTGCACACAGATGCAGAGTGAACATTGTGGTCGGTTGCTAATCTCCATGAAAGTACAGCATCTCTAGCACCTTGTGTGTTGTGTTGGAGGACTGGTAGTGCCTAAAGAAGAAGTGTGAGTAAAATAGTGTTTATAAAATGAAAAGTGTGAAAGAGAACAAGAGCCTTTATGACAGGAAGTGGTTTATACTATGAAAACTGTTGAAGGAGAATAAAAATCTTTACGACAAGAAGAGTCTTTTCACAAAATGCTTTGATCTGGGAGAGCGCTGGAACAGAGCGCTCTCGCTTACTGCCCGGCCTTATGTAATGTCTCATTTGATCACTCTCTCCATCTGTACCTTTCTATCAGTTCCCTCTCGATGTTTCCTCCCTGCTTCACTATCCACCACTATCAGTGTCACTCTAAGTACCCTCCGCAACTCTGTCTATCTCAAGCTCCGTGGATGAAGATAAACTAAGTCATCAGGAAGTACAGCGTATTCAAAAAACTGCTGATTTCATCTTATGAAATCACATTGCTTTTATTATGTATTTTCTTTTATCCTCACCTGAGAATGTTGTGTTTACATTGCTATGTAACTGAAATGATTACTAATAAACTACTGAGTTGATCTTATAGAAACTTGGTTGAGGGGGAGGGGGGTGTCGGCCAAGGAAGAAACCATTACATTTGAAGCTTATTTGATAAGGGGGTGAAAGAAATAATGCAGCGATCTTAAAGAAAAAAAATCGGGCATGATCAGGGGACTGATTTCTATGAGTGTGTGCAATGTGGTGCAGGTTGATTTAATATAAGGAGACTGTTGGGCCTTTGCGGAGGTATGCGCACAACTGAGAGCCATTCTAGTTGAAGATGTCTCGGTTAGATGGGAAGATACAAAGGGCTTGACGGATTCACACTCTAAGAAGAGAGACATGGATGGTGTTGGCAATAAATAAACCATCCAAGATGAATTTATTGAATAATTGCATGTTTGACGATTCAATTTATTGCTTTAATCCTACAATAATAGGTGTTTTGATTACAAAACTTAAATCTATGTAATCAAGCTCATTTAAACACACTTCAGGGATTGAACTGAATGAAGAAATGCTCTGTAACTTACTCTGTTTGATGCTACACTTTTGTTATACCCTTATGATCTCCTCTGTCACTCCATACATGGTTAAGGCTTTTAACAGTTTTTTTTAGATTTATTATAATTATTTGGCTTTCAACAAGTCATAAATAAGAAGTGGCACTATTTATTTTCTTTGTATGCCCCTCTGTCTATGGAAGGAATTCACATCTGGCCGTTGAAGTTTTTTCTCTGTATTGGTTACTCGACATCACTGTACTTTGTTGCAGTACAATTATTTGTCTCTCTCCTCTCCTCTGTCGCGGCTTTTTCTCTAAACCAACACTATTTTCTGCAGCTCCACACAGTTTCGTGTTTCAGTGTTAGGGACCCGGGTCTGTAGCTGTGTGTCGTGTTTCAGTGTTAGGGACCCGGGTCTGTAGCTGTGTGCCGTGTTTCAGTGTTAGGGACCCGGGTCTGTAGCTGTGTGACGTGGCATCTTAAATCATGGCGGAGCAGCTGTAATTCCCCCGCACACCTTCTTCAAAATGTTGGCGTGTGCAATCCCACTTGTGGATCAACGTACTTACTGTACACAGAGGAACCACAAAACTAAAATATGCATGCGGATACATATCATGCAGAAATCTATACATGTATACATAAATAATACTCAGAAGTCTCATTTGCACTTAAAAGCTAATTTACTGGAACACAAACACACAAACACACTGCACGTGTGTGATTAGCCTCCTTCCGCTCTGGCTTCGAATAATAAAAGTGAATTCCCTCTACACCAAAATGGAGAGAATAGATAAAGAGTCTGTACCCACTGCAGGCATTAGGTTTTTTTCCATCAGCTGAAATGATTCCCTCATGCACCCATGCACCTATACACACACACAAGCATGTGATACGAGAAGAAAATAAAGTAAAGAAAGGAAAATAAGCTTGATTTATTTTTGTTAAAGTTACTAAGACCACCTGCATGCAATTTGTTTTCATTTCCATTCCTCTCTCCATCTATCCCTCTCTGCATTGCTGCCTTTATCTCTACTCTTCTGTCATTTTTCACTCTAACCTCTTACCATCTAACTTTGTCCCCTTTAAATGGCTCTAAATCTCAAGGCATGACGACAGGACAGCTCCCTGAGGAGTTCTACCGGCTGCCTTCAGTGTGTGTGCATCTGTCTGTGTGTGTCTTTGTGTACAAATGTATGCACAAGTGTGCCCATGCCTAAATATCCATTTGTTCTCAAGGCCTTACTAGGTGCAACGTAGCTTCTGATGGAAATGAAGAGGATGGAGGTGGGAACAGTACTAAGAAAAGAGTGTGGAGGTGTGGAAGAATGTGAGAGGAGAGCGTTTTTTATCACAAAGGTAAATTACATAGCGTGTGTGCAGTTTTGTGTAGCTCTGTGTGTATGAGTACTGCACTGTGTGTGTGTGTGTGTGTGTGTGTGTGTGTGTGTGTGTGTGTGTGTGTATGTGTGTGTGTGTGTGTGTGGCTGTAAATTGGATATTAGGACATGGAAAATGAAAGTGAACAGCATGGCCACATATGGTCTATTTTTGTCCCTCCATCCATCTCTCAGTCCTTCTCACGCTCTCTCAGTGGATTCCATCACCCCCTCCTTCTCCCCAAACTTTCCTCCTCCCTTTTTTTCCCCTGTCACTGTCATATCTCACTCTTTCCTCGTTTTCAATATGTCTGATATATATCTGTGGCCACATCGGTGCAGTCTTTCACACCATTCACAATGGGCCTAGAGCCCCCCACCCCGAGGGGATGGCTGTCATTTTACATCTAAGAGGCTATTATAGCGGTGCTCCACATTGGCTTCCAAAGTGCAGTTTTTACAACACTAAAGTCTAAAATAGCCTTTGCCGTCCTTCTATAAATCGTCTCCACATACAGGGATTTATAAGGCAAAAAGGCTACATCCAGAAGTCAGATTTTCAGTCTTTCCTTAATTTATTACATAATTTCCAGTTATGTCTTCTTTTTTTAAATATATATTTATAAATATATTCGCACTGCACACTTGTTATGCCCCCAAGGAGAATTCTGCAATAGTTATGCAGGATTTCCCTCCGCTTCTTTTCATCTTTTTCTTACCGGTTTTCACAGCAGACAGCTCAGCTACGGTGCATTATTCTGTATCCATAAAAATTCAATTTCTTCCTCAGCCCCAGTCAGAAGATTTTCATATGATGTAAGAAAAAAATGAGGGTCACCCTGGCTGATAGCAGGCCGGGCTTTATTTGACAAGAAAGATAAAGAATGAGATCAAATGTAGTCAGAAGCTCAATTGTAGAAGCTGTATGGAGAGTGTTCTCCAAAAATAAAGAAATGCTTCACAGAAGAGCATGTTGGCATTTCAGGGTGAATTGTTATGGATGGCCATTCCCACGTGTGCAAGAAAGGCACAGAAAATACATTACCCAGTATGCACTGTCCTAATCCAAACATTCTCTTACCCGCACTTCACTGTAAACAGTTCATGTTTTGATATTCCCGCAAATACATCCACGCTGTTTCTTCCTGTTCTTAGATACTTTGCGCGGCACATACATGTAGAACAGATGTGCCTCCCTCTCGAGTGCGCAACAACAGTGGCAGAACATCAAGAGGATTATAAACTCTGTGAGGACAACCAGAGACTTAACCAGCACTGCCGGCTCTGCCTGCTTTTCAGCATGATCCCAAAAGGCAGGAGGAAAGTAGGATGCAGCACTTTCCCTGAGATAGACGGAGAGAAAAGGGGGTGGGGGGTGGCGCAGGGGAATGCAGAAAAATAAGGAAGAAAAACTAAAAGAAACAATAATAGATGGAAAAGGGAGAAAACTGGCTAAATGAGGAGGAATGAATGAATGGACAGACAATGCGAGGTAAAGAAAACTGGATTCAGGGAGTCGGTGTGATGATGAATGCGTGCATGGTGTTGTGTGGGATTGTTGGCAGGTGCTGTGCCTCTGAGCACCAGCTCCTCTCCTGCCAGCAACCTTATGTAATGAAGCTTTATCCCTGTCACTCCATGAGGGTGAGAGGTGCAGCGGCACACCGCCTTCCCCCTGTAAACGTGCCATGAAGAAATATGGAGCCGGAGAACATGAATGAGAGTTGCTTGCTTAATTTCTCATGTTTGGCTTTTAGTAGATTACATCTCCTGCTGTGACTCAATTAATTGTGGTAATATGGCTTTACTTTTCAAAACTGACATTGGTCTTCATCTGAATTCAGTGCATTATAAAAATGCTAATCAGTGCAAAATAGTGACCCCTAATTTTCAACAAATTACCGTTTTCATATATTTTTGTTAGGGAATTGGTTTCCTTTGCTTCCTCGGCTGTTTAAATGACTATAAATACATGTAGCTGTTAAGGGCCCTGCAGCCACCAGGAGGCCCCTAAACTGTGAAATTACAAATGGGAAATCCTCTCCCACATTTTTTTGTCATGGTAATTATCTTACAAATTTTTCTACTCTTTCTTTTATACCATAAAAAAAAATTGTGTTACAAAATTGGCATAAAATTCTGGCAGATTTAATATTTTTTATATTTTATTTTCAGAGATTTGTTTCTGAACCTCTTTTGATCATATTTGTTGAAATATGTTGTAGGATTTGATCTGAGCCAACAAGCCTATTAACATTACTGATTTTCTTTAGAGTTCAATAAAACACTGACCTTTTGCTTGATGTAAAAAAAATTGTAGAAAGAGGGAGATATCTAGTTTGAGATACTTGCTTCCAACAAACATATTATCCACCACAATGTGTAAAATGACCTGGATCAAATTGCAAGGTGTATTATTTATAATTTCTCTGTCCTCTCTGTTTTTCTGCACAGTTCTCCGCCAGTCTTTCACATATTTAGACAGTCCTATTCCAGCTCAAAGTCACAGGGTCAGGGGGGCAGGCACACATTTCACGGTTGAGTGGCACTAGGTTGAAAGTGAAACAACACTCCTTGTTTTACTTGTCGATCAGGAGAGGTCACATCTGGTTCAGCAATGTGTAGCGCATGCGGAAAGCCTGTAATGCACAGTGTCGGTCTATTTCCTGCCTGATGGGATTCCATGTATGCTTTTATCTCGGCCTGCCCGTTGCCCCATGAGGATGCATTATATGTTTTCAGAGGAAGAACCCATATTTGAGTAGGAAGCCATGACCTTGACTGTTTTCATGACATACTTCTGCAGAATCAGCGTCCCTGCCCTGAAGTGTATGTGTATCGCATATGTGTGTGTGTGCGCGTCTGGTAAAAGGGGGTCAGATGCTTCATTGAAGATGCTGCCAAGAGAGGCAGACAAAGAAAGCCCAGATCAGAGAGAGGCTGTAAATGAGAGTAGCTATTTGGGGAAACCTCGCACTGCACAGCTCTGCACCACAGGTGAGAGAGACACACACATGAGTCAGTTCATGGGCAGACACCAGCTCATGAGTACGCATGAGAAGCTGGGCAGTTAAAATTCTGTTCACCCTCATGCTTAAACATACAAAGGCTCACACACACACACACACACACACACACACACACACACACACACACACACACACACACACACACACACAGTATAACTCCATCGCACCCATATTTGCATGTTTGGATGCAGGCATTTCCCCGCATGGAATTGGATAGATTGATAGAATGGGGCAGGCGTGTGAGGTGGGAATTGCAGGGAAGAAAAGCAATTAAAGTGGCACTCAAACGGTAGCGGTGCAGCAGAGCATCGGATGGAGTCAGTCCCTTGCTTAATTACGCTTAGCCACGAGAGCCCTCACCACGAGATGTGTCATCAAAACACACCCACAGAGCCAGGAACATGTGGCCGGGCTTAATATTAACATGCAATGAGACTCTGTTGTCATAAATTAGACATCGTGAGGAAGGAGGAAGTCTGACCAGGTAATAAATGTTTGGTGAGAGCTCTTAATCGCGGAATGACAGCCAGGAATTTAAAACACAGTGAGGTGCAGCCAAATACTATGAATAACAGTAATATGATAATATGACTATAACGTGAGAATCATGTTGTTTTCAGAAAGGAAAAACTGAGGAGGTTTCTTTGTTTGTAAACAGGATTACACAAAAACAAGAAAGGGGGTTTCCACGAAAGTTGGTGCAAGGACACAATATGGGTCAGGAACAAACCCATTACATTTCAGTTTTTTTAATTTATTTTACTTTTTATGTTTACAACATTTTCAGCATTTTTCAAGGGTAGAATATTGGATCTTGATGAGAAAAAATCAGACATATCTTAGGAACAAATATCAACGAGTGTGTAATATTTGGTTAAGCTTGATTTACTTTAAGGGGACTATTGGCCTTGGCGGAGGTATGTGATCTACTGAGAGCCATTCTTGTTATTTTATGTTTTTTTAAATGTTTAATCACTTTAATTCAGATGCACCCTTTCTTCGAATCCATTATTTCTAATTAATCCATGTCTCTTTCTTACCTTTGCTCATAGGGATATGAATATGTCTGATCAGACATTGAGACCTAGTGAATCTGTGTTGAACAATTCCACATTAAAATGCAAATTCATTGGTTTCCCATGTGCAGCCTGTGGGCCAAATGACTCACAACGCATCCTTATCTCACTAATCGCCACTATATACAGCAGCGAAGTCACATGGAAGAAGTCATATAATACACAGGATGGGTTATGTAAAAATGTGTTGGCACCACAACTAACCTGCAGAGTCACAGATGCTGGTTGAAGCCTCCGGAGTATTTTCATTGATCGCAAATATTCTGACCTACTCATGCATGTAGTCAACCTTAGCACAGAAGCTCTCACACATAGGGGATGATGATGATAAACCATAATTATATTTTACATTGTATAGTAAAAAAATTGTCAAGCTACAACCTTGGAAATGTTTGAATTGTAGCCGCCTGAGTGTATTTTATTTTCCATTGTGCAGTAACTCAGAGATTTCCAGCCCTGGTTCTTACCCTCTGCCTTTATTTTGTTAAATTGCTGCCATCCCTGTGTAATCCACATGTACACATGTACTTCTCAGTGGTCATCCTACAGGAATGTGTCTGTGGGGTGACAGCTTGACAGTTTGAAAGGAGAGGGAAAAGAAAGTCAAAGAGAAGGAGAGGCGAGAGTTGAGAGCTGGAAAATGTTGAGGTGTTTCAACAGTGGTAGGAGGGGAAAGAAAAAAAGATCCCAGTTTCACAAAGAGTGAAATATAGAGAGAGGCTGAAGCCTCATGGCAATAATGAGTTGCTGAGGGAATGTGATGATATGTCAGAGAAGGGAAAGTAGTGTAGAGGCCCAATATAAAGCAGAGAAACAGAAATAGAATAAGAAAATAGGCTGATTAGTACAAGCGCCTATAACAGCAGGAGAGGGCATCGAATAAGAGAGAGCGAGACAGGTCAGAGATGAAGAGTGAAAACCTGATAATGGATGTTGAATGTGAAGGAGACAAGCTGTGAAAGAGAGAGGGCGGAAAGACAGAGGTTTCACGCGCTCTGATCCTCAGCCAGCTCTTTTTGCCTTATCAGGCTTGTCCAGACATGGGAGAAAAAAACGTGTACCCAAAATGCAGTGTGGCTTTTGCCTATCGGCCTGGAAAGAGCCCCTAACCCATTCCTATCTGCTCAGAGGTCGGTAGCCAGTGCCAGTGGAACTTCATCTCTGGGTCCAGGGAAAGAATTGTGTGCTGAGCTCGGTAGACAATAAAACACAAACGCACATATACAAACCCCAGATTTGGGCCATCAGCCATCAGAAGATGACGCCAGGTCACATCATTTACATAACCTGCACTTACATGCTCACTAGTAGCAGCCTTCTCCTGGTTTGATCATATTTGGCCTTACACGCAGCATTGAGTAATCTGGTCACTCATTGATAATACAAGTATCCTGGTGACTTGTAACTGCAGGTGCCTGACATGTTTAATATTACCATGGTAACAACTACACTGCCTAATGTCTTTTAGTGGGATTAGCTCTATTACATTCTGACATGGTGTACAGGGTTTGGCTTATTCAATTTATTGGGAGACTAGAGCGACGGAAAATATTAAACATCTCCAATTTGGCTTGATCCGTTCATGAGACAGGAGGAGACAGCAGTTCAAGTTGTCTCCACATGTGAAACGCTTTCTTTGCCGCCACTGTTTGTGTTTATGCTGCGTCACTTGGCTGAAGCCACGCCGGTGCAGGCTATGGTAAGAAACAAGGACAAGATCAATACATGCACCAGTCCTGGTTACTGAAGAGTACTCCATCTTGTCTATGTTTTTTTTAAAGGGTTTATCCAAGATGCAGATAATCAGGATAGGACGTTTACAGACTTGAACACAGGTACCTGATAAATACCAGGATGCTAGCATGTATGTTAACACAGTCATAGATATATATATATAAACACACATTAGGACATACACAAATACACATTTGCAAACAAAATTACAAAACACGTAAATCAATTTGAAGATGGTTTTGTGCCGTTTGTGTCAATGTAGCGGATATCTTCTAAACTAAACCCAAATGAAATGAAACCACCGCAGATCATCTCCCCAGATAAATAGTTGGAGTTCTTAATGCTTCCAAAACTGTCTGCCAGTCATTTCGGGGCAGAACTCAGCTGAACCGAGCTACAACCCCCCGGCAATATTGAGGGAAGCTGATGAGCGTGCTGTCTAAATGCACACATTACTTACTGACACCACATTTATCCCAGGGCTTGTTTAGTGACATGTGATTTGCAGTGAAAGGTCCTCACCTAAACACGCCTGCATTTAGAGACCAGTCAGATGCGCAGTTTCAGTTTTGTCAAGGCCACTCTGTGTGTATCTGTTTTCTCCCCTGTGAGCTCTGCCCATTGGATCAAGGTAGGATTTAGTGTGAAGCTCTCTGATTGACATTGATGATGAACACTGACATTCCTCAAATGAGCCAAACTGAAAAATTTCACACAGACAGGAAGAGCAAAATGACTTAATATTATTATTATTATTATTATTATACATCTGTATATAACTAATGCACATACCCTATAATATCATTGTACCTATTTATTGTCCTCAGATTGTCCCACAGCATAATCCGACCCAGGTTTTTGTTCATACTGACATTGTTTGCATTTGTGGCAATTCGAGGCAAATTGGTTCTCCATGTCCTGTTGTCTCTGTCCATCTGTTGTAGATTAACCTGTCCGTCTCATTCCTGCCAACCACATGTTTCTGTCTGTTCCCGAGGAGCTTACTGCAGCTCCTCTGTTTGACACGCCACCACACCTCATCTGAAAGCAGCAGAGTAAACTGATATTCATTTATTGTCATTCACCAATAATTGTAAAGACATTTCAAAGGAGGAGGAGCATTTCAGGTATCTGTAAAAAAGCACTGCTGCAAATATTAAATGAACTGCTTAATTTAAAGAGACGTATTTATGAATTACTTATGGCTTTGAGTAGAATGTCAAATATTAGTTTTTTGTGACTGATTGGGTTGTAATACTTGGACTAATCTGACAAGACAATTTGGCTTGTTGCTTCTGACAAGGGACCAGATGGCAATGATTTGGTTTGAATTATTTTCTATATACACTAAACCAAATTATCTTTATAGTGCTATAGGTTTTACTTTTTAAGTCTTGCAATAAGTTCTGGCACCGGATATATGTTATAGGAATCAGTGGAGGTTATTATCAGACTTCTTTCTCTTATCTCTTGTGTATCTCCAATCTGCAGAAACAGGGGGGGCAATGATAGTTCATAAAATCTGTTACACTGATTAAAATAGCCAATATGTGTCTGTTCAGCATCTGTGGTGCTGTAGAGCTCGGTTTACAGACCAGACCCACTGCGAGTGTGAACACCTTTATTAATTATGGCTCTGCTGACCCAAAATGTGAATGCTGAGTCGTTTGATGTGAAATCCAACTATGACGTGGTGCAGCTGCTTGTTCACACAAATTACGTGAATTCCACTGAAGAGAGAGAGAGAGAGAGAGAGAGAGAGAGAGAGAGAGAGAGAGAGAGAGAGAGAGAGAGAGAGAGAGAGAGAGAGAGAGAGAGAGAGAGAGAGAGAGAGAGAGAGAGAGAGAGAGAGAGAGAGAGAGAGAGAGAGAGAGAGAGAGAGAGAGAGCACCTGATTGCTGTGCCTAGAGGTGTGATTGGGGACAGTGCTGATTGTCTGATTATGCATTTAAACGCTGCTGCTGAGACCCATCTGTATTCATTTCCCTGGACAGGGACATACTGTTGAAATGACACCTTCAATCTTGGCAAATCCAAACCTGCGTGCTACACTAAGCAAGCCCAAATGCTCATCAGATTAATGCATCTTTAAAGATTCTATAAAGTACAATAAACAGATCAGATGCTCTTGCCCACATCCTCCTCAGTTTCAAGCTCATCTGACTCATTCCAAGTCTTTATGTAACAGAATCCAATTTCGTTTCAGAGGCTTAAGTGAACATTCTTTGCTGATGTGCAGATCCACTCACTACAACTTGAACTCGACCTGACACTGACAATAGGTCTCGGCTGGATAACGAACCCTCTTTATTAACCCTGCTCCAATTGGAAGGTCATGTAACACAGAAAACTCTGAGTCTTGTTTCATTTGTCACTCGATGGCATTTATTCAAATGCCTCAGCACAACCAGAGTCTCTCTGTATTATATAACTGATTATATAATGTAACATTATGAGGCTCTATCATCAAACTCTCCGTCCTCCAATTATTAGACAATGGCTCCACTGGACATTGATATCAACAATGTGTCTGTGTGTCTGTGTCCGCACAAGCGAGCGAGCAAGAGAGAGAGGTAGAGAGAGAGAGTGGTGAGAGAGAGGCACTGAATGAATCTCGTGCAGCTGTGCCGTGAATACGATTTTAGCAATTTAAGGAAAGTATCGATCATTATCTGGTGATCAGTGTTGATATTGTAGCGTTGGTCACAAACAAATCAACGAGAAGAGAATAAATCTGTTCGATTAGTAGTGAAACTGTAGCGGACGTCAGCTGAGTAGGAGGTCCTTCTCAATCGGCCCAGGACGCATTTGCTTTCACACTGCTGAATGAATGTGGACCCATGTGGCTTTAAATGTGGTCTTGCGTGATCAGAATCTCTTTCTGACTGAGTGCGTTCACACCTGTACTCAGAGCTGTACACTTGATTTGTAACATCAGATAAATCCCTTTGCATGAAGTACCTCTCAGAATTTATCCCTGGGACTGTTCCTTGAATATAAATTGTGAAGAGTGCACAATAAAGATAAACACATTTTTATTGCTAAATGCATAAGTGAAACGTGACCAGTCTAAATTTGAAAGACCTGTATAAATCCTATCCCATACAGCTGGGTCAGCTACAAATTGTATTAAGTAGCCGTTTCCTAATTTCTGGATCTGGTCTTGTTTCATCGTATATCACTGCAACCCCCCCTCTCTCCCTCTCTTTCTCTTCCCTCCTTCTCTTTCTGCTTGCCTCAATAATTAATAGGCATTTGCATGTTTTCACTGCAGGAGCTTTTTTTCTTGCTGAAGTAATGATGTGTAAATACAGGCCATTTACTGTACCGTCTACTTCCTCTTTGTCCAATTAGAGGGCACGACACAAATCCCCGCTGAGCAAGGACAAATAGCACACAAACTGCTAATTACAGGAATTATAGGCCGCTGCCGGCTGAGAAATCGTGATTGTTTGAGGAAGAGGGAGATAAGCCCGCACAAAAGTTTTTCAAGACCATTGATACCCGCCCCACAGCCCCACCCCAAAACCCCTCACCCATCCGTCCACCCACACTCCCAAGCAAACAGTATAGAGATGTTGTGTAATGTTGCAGAAAGAAATCACATTATTTCACCTTTATTGTGTCGACATGCCCGAGGCAAAGAGATTAAGAGAGACCAAGGGATGCATCACAGCTAAAGGTCATGTGGTCTAAAATGTCAATATCACCATCTTACATTTGTGTAAAAATCGATACTGTTCATCATTGCAATACCTTTTTTTCTTCATCCACCTGTTGAGCTGAGGGCAAACGAGGGCATGTGTAATGTAGAAGTGAGACATCTGTCTGTGTGTGGCAGATTTCATAGAACTGACTGTTAGAAATTCAGTTCACAAATCATTAACAGTAAGATTAGAGGAAAATCAAACAGAGTAATATAGACATACAGTGAACAGAAGCATGTTTTTGCACCCGCATATGTGTGTAGGCGTATCTGTTCATATCTGTATCACAGGAAAGGTACAAAGTCATTTTGTGTCACGGTTTTTCTTCTCATTATATTGCCATGTCTGTGGTTAAACAATCCATCGCTGCTGCCCATCCAATTAGCCTTAGATTCCCACAGCACACCACCAATGACACATGAAAAGATACTCCATTAACAGCGATGGAGAGATGAAGAGGAGGTAACAAAAGCAAGAGACGGGATTCACATTTGTCCTTCCTCAAACTTTGTCTGAAGTAAAGAAATTATGTCTTTCATGGCATGATTAACAGACATCAAGTCGTCAGTCTGCTGAGAGAGGAGATCTGAATATCACCCTTTTGAATTAAGTCTAACGTTTAGGCTGGGGCCTGTTTGGAAATTATCAAAACCGTTTCATATTCCAACACTAGACTGGGCTGCCATACCAAATGTTACCACCAGGCATTTGTACTAAAATCTTGGTCTGAAACTATAGCAAAGATACTCATGGTGTTACATTTTGCATCAGTTGTAAGAAAGGACCCTATTTATAAACTTTGAATAAACAGGTGGTAGATGGGACTCATCACCATTAATGAGTGTCTGAATAACAAAAACAGCACGTGACAATGGAACAACTGATTCTCCAGTTCAGGATTCTGCGTACTGCAGTCGAACTTCACCAAACTTTGCATAAACTGGTCAACAGCTCTTTGTGCTGCAGCGGTGATGCAGCTTCAGGGTTCTGCAGTGGGTCTTTTTTTCCCCTCAGATCAATAACTACAGGTCACTTTTACTGTTTCTTAAAGAAAGCTGCATCCAGCCTTACCACAGGCTAAACAAACAGGCAGGTTTAGAACGGGATCTGCAGTCTAACACAAATTTGATCTTCATGTTGCCGACCTTTGCTTTTCACTTAATTGCACTTGACTTTTAAGACACTAGCGGTTCCTTTAATAGTTTATAAATAAACATCAGGGTGTCGTATAGTGTGCTATTTATTAGCCCCGCCAAGGAGCTGATGTTTTCATTGCTGTTTATCTCTTTGCATTTCTGGTGGAAGGGTGGGGCTCCTACTCTGCACCAAACCCAGCCCTACTTACCTGATTTGTTTTCACATTTAATTATAATAAGTAGCCCACAGGTGTTGCAAAACAAACATATGAGCACACAAATATGCATTCATTTTCAATATGCAATGATAATTCAGTATGACGTCCACATTACAACTAATTGTCACTTACTTTGTTATGTCTGATATTGAAGCGGTTGCATCATTATGTAAAAGACTCATTCTTCACTTTGGTGTTAAAAATAATCGAATTAGCATGATACTATTCTGTCATGCAAACTGACATTCACTGCTAAACGCTTGACAGAAGCTTTATCTTGGATTATGCTTATTTGTGAATATAAGGTGATGGATCTGGTGAGCTGGATTTGAGGATTTAGATTGCTTTGCAGAACATGTGTGCAGTTTACTGAACCATCCTATAAAGGTCTCTGCAGTTATGTGTGTGTTCAGAGAAGCGTCTAACTGAATGGGATTTTTTGAATATAGGAAGGTTGCGCTTTCCTTTAGACAGCAAAATTGTGGACTAAAGACATGTAAGTCTAATTTTACAACTAATCTCGACATGGCCAAGGGGAGCACAGCTTCACACACTGAACTGGTGAAGGGTTAATTTGTTAAACGTGCAAAGAGCAGATTTGCCTTGCTGCCACGAAAGAGGAGAAGGAAGAAATCCAGCATATGTTGAAAGTGCAGGGGGGACAAATCGTTTTAATGGGACTTGCTGTTCCTACTCCCACTTCTGAGCTTATCTTTTAGGCCAAGGTTTATCTTGATTCAGCTCTTGACAAGCTCTTGTCGTGAGTGTGTGCATGTGTATGCGTGAACACAGAGAGACGCGTTCACTGATTCACACGGAAAATAGAAGTCCACTCACTTTTTACAGGGTACAGTGGACTGAGCTAATAGAGGTCACTGCTGATTTTCTTTAATGAAACATAAAGTTGAAGCCAAGCAGAAAAGCAAGAACACTTTAAGTTTTACAAACACCCCTCAATGTGTCTCACAGGTCAAAATTACTATGGGGGATGGGAGAGTAAGTATGTAATCTAAAGTATGTAATGTAGGTTTTCCAATTATAGAAGAACTACTCATTGCTGCCGATGATAAATTGTGACGTCACTGGTTTTTTGACGGCAAAATGTTTTTTGGCGTTTTCCTGAACAAAATCCACAAACTTCTTCCAGTAAATGTCAGGAGCTAACTGGCATTTACAAATAATGGTTTAGCCTTTCTGAAATGTAGAAAGCAGCAGCCATCTCTATCTCACGGCTTATTTTACATGATGCCGTTATAGAACAATATTTCTCAACTGCATACACATTTGGTCCTGGGAGTACAGAATATCCAGGCGAACAAAAAACAAATCAACCTCTGTGTTTGTGTGTGTGTGTGTGTGTGAATGTCCCCTCACAAGTGTTAGGGTGTCCTGGGGCCAGTGGCAACAACTGGTCTTGCGCCTGGACTTAAGCTAAGTTGGTTAACAGCATTGTAGGTCCAAACTTATTGTTATGCCACTAAGTCTTATAACTAAGACTGGTTGTAAATATTACACCACCTTAAGGAGGAGATGCAAAGTCAAATTCTTAGCCAGTAAACAGGTGAAATAGTGAAGACTATGGAATGTGCTGAGCTTTTAGTTCAAATGTTTTTAACATCAGTATATCTTTTAAACCTAAGAATCCACAATATTCTCTCTGTATGTCTAGGGTCGCTTTTGCTTGTTCCTGTATCAGTGGACACCTTCAAGCAACAAAGAGCGCTGACAGAGAGGTGTTGGTCAATGTGTGTGTCTGCAGGGGTGTAGTTAATGTGAGAGATGGCTAATATAACAGGTACAATTTTATTTAATATTGATTAATAAGCTACTGCTGCCAACAACTGCTTAACATATTAATGGAAAACAGGCCAGATCCTCTCGACATTGGACTTTCAGCAGTCTCTGAGCATGTCTGGACACGGGGATCATTGTCTATCTGCACCACTTTCTGCGTTGACAGGAGTATGCATCACTCTAGAACACTGGCTTTAGGATAATGCTAACACCCTGACCAGAGCAGCTATTTACCTAATTAAATGATAGAGATTGTTGATGTAGACTTTATTGCCACCTACTGGCACGACTTGCTTCTTTGCTTATTTGTAGTTGTTGTGTCGATGGAGGAAAAAATATCCAAATTTTATATTTGCTGTACTGTTGAAAAGGCAAGTTGGCTGCAGTAAGTTGGTAAATTTGGTCCAGGTGTTTTCTAAGATGTAAGAACTGTTTGAAATTACAGCAGGATGTTGTTTGCCCTGATAAAAAAGAATAGACTCGTCACTGATCTATATCTATGTTCAGCTCCTCCGCCTTCTCAGCTAGAAGCTGATGGTCCCACCTAATTTTGTTTGATACTGGATCCAAAAGTTTTTTTGTGGCACCTTTTGTCAGACACCGGCAACCCTTCTCTATATGCTAATAGAGCTTAACTGCCTCCTCTTGGCCAATACCGCTGACAAAAGCTGTGTGAAGTCGTTGATGTCCCGGCCCCGAAGAAGACCACTTTCCTCTGGATTAGTTCTGAGTGCTACAGGTTCAGTACCACATAGAGCTGCAATGGCCACAGAGCTACTGAGTCATTCATTATCACGATCTCTTCCTCTGCGCGACAGCTGAGAGAACAGACACTTCTACCTCCACAATCTAGCTTCAGATGTTAAAGGAACATCCTGCACATTCTAGAGACCCACCGCTTTGAAATGTGTGACCCCATCAGTGTAAGCCCCGGCTCAGCTGCACTTTTCCCCTCCAGCTTCCTCCTCATTAGACACAGCAGCGGTGACACAAGCGTTAAGGTTGGCCTAAAACGCAGCAGCTCTAAATGACTGTTATCTACAAGGCCCCCTCAAAATATCTATTTTGTTTCAGCATGAAGCAATACTGTGCAAAATAAAATTCATACACTTTTACCTCGACAATCTAGCTTCAGTTACTTAAGGCACATTCTGGAGACCGACCTACTTAAACTAAGGATGCAAGATTAGGATTTTTCCGACTGATAACCGATAAGTACATGCTTCACATGGCCAATACTGATATAATTTCACGTTTCCTAAAAAGAACTTTATAGCCTTTAGTTTAGTTTAGTCCACTGCTCGGTCGAAATTTCTACAATTCTTCCCTCTCCTGTTAGGTTCTGGTATTCGTTTTAGTATCCTAGTATCCAATAACTGTTTTTGTTATTCAAAACCAGATACTTGAGGTGAGAATTCAGATCCATTCTTCATTGTTATATTCTTTTTTTTGTTATTGAAACATTGCTGTAATCTGATTAAATATCGCTCCCCTTACTTAAATTGTCAGCCATTATCTGAAATGCTAAAGTGAAATCTTTTTAGTGGGCTAAAAAAGCTGACAAATTAAATTTCCCTGAATGCATTTTGCCTTTTAGCGAGTATTTCTGTGAATCACGATGTATTTCATCAGTCACGCGTCTTAAAAGTGACGTTGCATGCTATTTATCAACTTGCATTTTTTAAGCTTATTTTTCCCTCTAAGTTTGGAGAAAAATAAACCTTCAGTCCATAAAGTGGGAGCCCCATTTCCAAAAGTGTGCTATGAAATTTTAAATAGCGCCGGATTATATTTTACTTCTGAACGTAACTCAATGATACAATTGAAGTTACGTATCTAAAAACAAAAAAACAAAATCTGTATTCAAGAACAATACTTCATATTATTAGCTTTAACATTTTGAACACCCTTTTTTCCTCCTCATCTCCTTTTCCACAACCCTTATCATTATTCCTTCACTTGCCCTGAAGACACCACACTCCCCTCTGCACCTCTTTTACATACAGAGGAGCATGAGTTTGACTTCCAGCCTCCCTGCTTTCAGCTTAGTTCTCTTCCCCGTTGCCATTCTCACCACTCCTACTCCTCCTGACAGGTCCCTCCTTCCCTTTTTCCAAGTAACTCCTCTTCTACTACTTCTGTACTGGTGTCAGAAATGCTGTCTGCTGCTCCCTCAGCCCCTTAACGTTTCTGAGCTTGCCATCAGACCTTGCAGCAGTTTTGCTCTCACAAAATAATCGTCGTTGCTCTTCCATCCTTCTCAACAAGGGCTCCCTCATTGTCACTCAGCTGGTCATCTTGCTCTCATCTTTCAGCTTTACCAGACTTCTTTCATATCTTCGTCTCTGCCTGTTGCTCTCGTCCATCTGCTCCACAGTGACCAGCCCTGAGGGTATCTCTCCTCACTGCCAGCTACAAATGCTGACAGGAAAACTTCTCATGTCCAGGATTCCCCCTCTCCAAAAAGGACAGCCTCTCTGCTGTGCTGTTGGGAATGGCAATAGTTTCAAATGCATCTATTTTTAACCAAACTTGACTTGCTCCTGCCACATGTAATATCTGTCTGCAGAATTACAAATGTGATTTTACTCTTTCCAGAGAACTTTTGGTGAAAAATTAATTGGAGAGCTACAGAAAGAATCTTATTTCCTCTGCGAAGGAGGATGTTTTGTATTTCTGTCTCTAAGTAGGATTACGCAAAACCCACTGTGGTTCTGGTGAGGGAAGAACCCGTTAATCCAAACGAAGGATCTGATCAAATGGGCGGATGCAGAATTTTGTTTCCACTTTTTCTGCAGCGTTTCACATAGAATTCATTCAATCTATGACAGCGCACACAGGAGCTTACAAACGTCACTCAGGGAACAATACTTTCTTGAGTGAGAGAGAGAACTGCATTGCGGGCTTCTTGTGGGTACACATAACTGCAGCGATGGTGTCGTTGTGTATCACACTGCACACAACTATACAATGCAGCAACAGAGTATAACACAAAGTTAGAGCTCTCTTGTTTTAGGTATGAGTATAAGTATAAAAAAAGTGTTGTATCATAATGAAACTGCGGCAGGACAAGTTAGAATATATGTTTTGGGATTAGCCTTGGTAAAAGCATCTCAGAGCCTGAGAGGATTCATCATTTTCATTGCTGTTTGTCTTTTATCAGGATTAAGTGTAAACTACTGAATCAATTATATTGAAAAAGAGAATGGAACAAAACAAATCCATAAGATTTCAGGGCGGATTCGATTAAGGGGCGGATCCAATATTTTTCACAGTCAACATTG
Organism: Pleuronectes platessa; assembly: GCF_947347685.1. Classification (NCBI taxonomy): domain Eukaryota; kingdom Metazoa; phylum Chordata; class Actinopteri; order Pleuronectiformes; family Pleuronectidae; genus Pleuronectes; species Pleuronectes platessa. Next base: position 14,046,934 of record NC_070629.1, read on the forward strand.
AACTTTTTGTGAATTTCTCAAGAAATTCTGCAAGAATCTTGATGTAACAAATCAGAAATACTTAGAGGACTTGTGAGTTTGTGAAATGTGGTGTGGCTTGATTGAATTGATTGGGCCTTTATGGAAGTATCTCTCTACTGAGTGCCATTTAGTATTTAATAGATTGAGGGTATTGTGACTCCCTGCCACTACCTCTACACTAGCAATGATCATTGTGTCAATACAAGAGACATTACTGCAGCTTTAATTCATCTTGAAATCATAGTCACAGTTTTCACAACCTGTCTGTTGGCAAGACCTTTCCCACTGTAGAACTGCTACTAGGCACACAAACTGTAACAGCCAAGTGTTAAATGTCAATCTCTCCAGTCCCAGCGCCTGTCAGAGGTCATTCTGACCTGCACGTCAGACTCAGGAGCCGACACCTGCTGATGAAGGTATTTCAGAGTCAATGTTACCAGCTTCGTTTTATCCCCCTCACCATGTTTAAATAGAGGTTATCCTTCATTTAGTTTTGTAGCTGAGTTCCTACAAAGTCACAAGTATTTCCTGTATTTAGACTTTCTGTTATACTCTGCCAACTCTCTGGAAATAGAAAAAAAAACAAATGCTCATGGGGAGGCTGATAAAAACAGGGCTAGAGAGAGCGCTTGTTTGTGTGCGTATGTGCAGTGTGTGCAACCCAGGGAATAGTGTGTCTTGGCGTGTTGTGTTTGTGAACTTTCAAACGCCTTATCTACAATTTCCAGACAGTTGTAACACCTGCAACATGTGATATCATGAGAAAGTGTTGTCAGAGGCTGTGATGTGAGCATGTCACAAGCAAACAATACAAACTGTCATTTAGTTCATCTTCATTTCATGATTTGAGAGCAAGGATTTCTGTAGTGAGCAATATGTTTTTCATTACGCTATATCCTCTCAGTTTAAGGCTTTCAGACATTTAATGCCTCCGTCTCTCTGTCTGCATCTGTGTCTCCATCTAACTGTCACATACAACAAGACGCAGGGTGAGACGAGGGGTAATGTACACTCAGGGAGACATAGAGAGACCGGCAGATGGACCACAGGATTATGGCCCAGGTTTCAGTAAAGAGCTTTGTGTTGGTGTAGCTTTGTCCACAGATACATTACTGTTCAAACACAGACAAAGTAGATCTAATTCACACAGATAAGTTTCTGGATGGAAACTGACACATGATAACAACCACTCCGTCCGTCTTTATACTCTTCAGGCTTGAAAAATACTTGTATTATTGGACATACATGTAGAAGTTAATAGTTCGTAATAATCCGTTTTTTAATTTAATAAGCATACGCAAATGTGCAGATTATTCAACACATGACGGCTTGTTTCATTGAAATTTTGACAGTCTGTGTAAAGATCATCTCCTGTGAGATCAAGGTTGTTTAACATATTTGCTTTATGGTTTAGAAAAAGCTCAGTTGTGAAAGAGCAAAGATATAGTTCCCTGATCCGTCCACATCTCTGACAGCTCCATCACTGGTCAGACAGCTCAGCTGACAGGCTGATACCAGATCACATCATTCGCCTACTTCCACAGAAAGGAGCGTGTCTCAGAAATGTCAAAATACCATAATTTGTTTAACTGCGGCCTACATTGTCAGGATTAGTGCTTTGCTTCGCATTTTTAAGGTATAAGTATTGTAAAGACATACAAATTTGATATTTAGAGACTCTCAGGTTCTACTTGTACAGTAAAGTTCACAAATACTCTGACAACTAAATCCTCAATGATGAAGCTTAGAAAGAAAGATAAGTCGAACTGTCTCATAGAATAAGAGACTCGAAAGACACTATAGGAATGTGACCAGTGATGATTTATTAGACTTTCTTTTTTTTGTACTAAATGATTTTATATCAAATATTTAAAAAGTCCCTCAGGCCCATCTGTAACAGGATGTTTTGTCTGTCCGTCATTAGGATCGATCCTTTCTGAGATATTTCTCGAGCTAAATGTTTTAACCTTTAATTTTTCCGCCAGCTCCCTCGATGCCAATCAGCGTCTTGATATAAATGCTGGAACACTGTGACGGGGCACTGTCCCGCCCAAGCTTGTCAAATACCACCTGACATACAGAATCATGTTTGATGGACAGAATAACAGATAAACAGAAGCAGGCCAGATCCATTGTCCTGGCTTCCTCATTTCTCAGCCCCTCATTAATATTCAACCATATTTCCATAAGCCTGTCAAAGAAATATTGTTCTGCAAATTTGTAATTATTCCTTGTTACCTTTTGCTCTGTGTGCGCTCGCTGTGGTATCAGTGTGCTGACGCACATGGGCATGCTCCAGAGATCACCTCTCCTGTTCCCAGCTATGCCTGGGGGCCCACGGGAGGGGGGCACAGGAAGCAAGGAGGAGGCTGGGATGATGTGTGGGGGGTGGGGGGTTTCCTCCTAGTTTTCAGTATCCATGGTAACACCGTTCTGCCCTGCCAGGATCTGTGTCAGTAATCCTGAGATGGGTTTCAAACAGACTGAGGAGCGACGGATAGGAAAGAAAAGAAGAAGTATAAAGAGAAGGATAGTGGGTGCAGGGGGGTTGAGAGGATGTGTTAAAAAGAGAAGAAGAGAAATTAAGTGAATTGTGGAGTCGGTGGGGATGTAGTCAATGGGTAAATGGACAGACTTGAATGCCACTCAACAGAGCACATACCCTCCGCCAAAGCCCAACAGTCCCTTTAAATTCGATCAAGCTGCACCAAATCACACAAAATCTTGGAAATCAGTCCGTCAAATATTTTAAATACATTTTTCATTATGAGAGAGCGACGATAACATTGAATGTGTTCATTCTTAGCCATTTCCCATCCTCCCATCCCATCCACAAATATTTACAAAGATCAAAGCAGTAGTTTTTGATGGTCCTGCTGAAAGTCTAACAATCTGGGATGAGAACATGAGCTGCTTTCAGACGATGCACTGAACTCTGCAGATATTCCGTATTTGGTCCAGGGGAATTGCATTTGTAAACGCAAATGTCCGTGTGAGAGGCTGCGCACTTTTTGTGGACTTTGTCTGCCTGGCCTCCTTGTATACAGTCCGTAGAAATCTAGGAGCAGTCGATGGATTCGTCATGCGCAACAGACGCAAAAATGAAAAAGAGAAGAGAAAACAAATATCTCCCAAAAGTGCAAAAGTGGTGACACACACGTTGAAGGCACTGATGAGGATGTCAAGAGAGTTTGTGATGATAAAAGCTGACAACGGTGTCTGTGTGTTGTCTAGAAAAATCACATGATCTCCCGTCATTTTATTTTATTGCTGTTGTGAAGGCGTCTGTGCAGAGAACCTCCCGCTGCGTGGTGCATGTATAAAAAGCAAACTGCGGGTAAACTCCACAGCCAATTCAACGGATTTTACAAGCGGGTCATATCTGAAAAATGGCTAGAAACTCCTTGGTAGTTCATTTTACAGCTGTAATGCAATGCCTCTGACATCCTCCACCCATATGCTCATGCCTACACACCTCAACACACACTCATCCCTCTCTGGCAGCAAGGCTGGCACTACGCATTTTGGCCGGCGGGGAAGAGCTGTGACTTCCTTCCTCTCCCTACCTCCCTTCCTGTCTTCCTATCTGGGGATTCTCTCTCTCTCTCTCATTCTACCTCCCTCAATTGTTAGAGTCAGATTGAGTTTACCAAGCAGCCAAACTGCTTATTGATCGAAAAAAGGTTCCAGGGAGAGGCAGGCGACCAGGGAGATATAATTCAATACAGGGTTAATGATTTGAATCTAATACGACCGAGGGTTGAATTTATGTAGATGTAATAAGAAGGAATGAGGATGCCATGGCTTTGGTAGAGGTTTTCCTTTTTTTATGTGTGCGTGGTGAATTAATACCGATGGCACGCCAGAAGAGGAAACTCGTCAGCTGTTCCCGCTGTGCTGGAAACAACAGGGAGAGACACAGAGAGAATAAGAGACTAATGGTGTGTGTTTGTGTCTGTGTGTGAGCGCTGTACATCTTGTGTGACCATAGTGTGTGTGCCTGCCTGTGATGATGATGATAAATGGATTTAGCCGCTCAGCTCAGAAACCATAAACTATTAATAAATACTGACATGCATATTCCACTTGTGTTACAGAAATGACACATTGAATGGAGGAAATAATGAAATTATGTTTTTTTTTCTGGGATTATTAGACATAGTCACACTGCTGCTAAAAATAAGTCATTTATCTAGCACTTGATCATGCACCTCAGCACCATCAGTTCTCAAACAGATGTTGATGACTGCAGGACACACCAGGAAGTTTTAGAGATTTCAGAAAGTCGCTCTGACAAATCTTATTTTTGCCTGAAGAAAAATGGATCCATAGTTGTGCGTCTGTACCAGTGGTGCTATTAAAAACGAATCATTGGCCATGTGTACTTGAAAAGAAATATATAAAGATTAAATCCATTAAATCCACTGTTTAATGTGCTATGGGAGACATCCCGGGACTTGATCAACCCAGACATTAAAAGGAGAAGAAGATAAACCTAAAGCCAGGAAGCCAAAACTCGTTACTAGGAAAATGTACAGTGCAACAAATAGAACATTGAAAAGATTAAACAGCATTTCCCTCAGAAATAATTGTATATATGGCGGTAACAGGGTGCACATGCACAAAGGGTCACTCTCATGAGCAATAGATTCAGATTGACAGGTACTAAAGAACTCGAATGCATGCCGCAACTGCAACTGAAACTATCAATCAATCAAATTGTATTTGCATAGCCTATATTCACAAATCACAATTTGTCTCATAGGGCAAGATGTGACATCCTATGCCACTGATCCTCAACAAGAGTAAAGAAAAACTACTTAAAAAAAAAGGAAAAAGAACGAAGAAACCTTAAATGGAGCCACAATAGATGCCACGTGTAATGGAGAACATCAGAAAATAAAAGAGTATTTACAGCATTGGTTAGAATAAACAGTTTGTTGTATAATGGAAGGTATATTAATTGATGAATTATTGTCAGTAATGGTAGAGAAACTATGAGGTCTGACTGTCTGTCTCGACAGTAAAAACCTCATGGATCATAACATGAGTTTGCAATAGCTTGTTGAAGCACACGCATTAAACATCACAAGCGAACATGCAACAAATAAAACTGCAAATAGGACTGCACATACCAATTTAGAGATCTCTAATGTTGATATTAGAAAGATAAAATGTCTTTTGCTTTGTAATGAAACTGTTGCAGTACAAATTTCATTATGGCGGGCTGCCATAATCTTTGAATTTGATGGGAAACACTGCTAAATAAGGAAATGTATATTAAGCCAGTGTTAAAACCGAAGGAATGCGATGAAAACTGTTGAGCTAACTCCGACAGGTACACAGCTGATGATGTGTGGCTAACTTCTGCTGCTGGTCGTGAACATCTGCTGCTGATCCTTGACATCTGCTGCTGCTTAGCAACTTATTAGCAGTCTCGTTAGGAAGACCTTCAAACCTTCACAAACCATGTCAGAGCTGCTTTTCCCACATTGTATGTGTTATGTCCTCTTTCTTCTCCTCCTCTGATGTTTCCACACACAGACTTTATCGGCCGGAATATAGCAAATTCACATGATGCTATTTCACAGCCTTACGCCTGAACCACCAGCACCTGCAATTTCATAACCACACACCGTAGGACTGGTTCGCTGCACACACATAGACACACATAACCCAGCACAGTGGCGCTCTTGTTTTGGCTCCGAATGTGGCACCTCACACTGTCATCACATGCCGAGTTCTCAAATCATACTGCCAGTGGTTTGGTAAACAGCAAATCATAGCAAAGGGCCCGTAAAGAGCCTGTGGAGCTAAAAAGAAGACAGAGGAAGGAAAGATCTGAACCAAATGTTTTGTAAGTGTACAGTGAGTTACCAAGCCAATTGTGTCCCACATTAATTCAGTGTTTCGCAAATGGGTCCGGTGTTCGGTGGTGTGACCACTGACAGCTGTTACCATCAGTCGGAGTTTGGCATGCAAGATTGAGAATGGCCACCTCCACCTCCTTTTAATTAGCGAGCTGTCTAGATCTGTTAAAAACAGCTACTGAAAATGGAGACAAGGTTGGATGACACTGACAAAGACGTACACATTTCAGCTCATTGAAATAACAGTTTTCAGATCCACATATTTCCAGGAGCTTAATACAAAAACATTTTATAAACTGCTTCTAGCAGCCATTTCTATACATGGTTTCTGCAGGTCTTACATAAAAGGAATTTAATCATTTTCCTCTGAAAGAGCTTCAAATGTCTTTAAGCCTTGAACGTCTTGTATAAAAGTTTGATATTTTTTCTTACCTACTGTAGAGAGTACTGTGAGTTGCACTGGCTGTAGATGCTACTATTAATTGAATTTCTAGCTGTCTGGCAGTAACAAGAGGCAGTTCAATCCTTTCTTGTCAGCAAAACCATCACTGCTGCTCGCTACAGTATATAGAAGTTCATTGCCTCACAGTGGGAACCTGTCAATTTCAGCAAACACTTAATTAATTCAGCAATTTTCAATGCTATCCAACTATCCATTTTCTATCACACAATGCAGGTAGAGGCTGATTTACTAACGGTGCGCACTGAGGATTGCGTCATGGCATCAAGCAACGAGAAGAAACTGTCTGACACCAACATCAAGGTGTTTGTTAGTGAGGGGTGGAGGTGATGAAGGACAGATCGTTTGGTGCCCACAACGGTGATATTATTTATAAAAAATACAATTAGTGGTAACTTGTTGCTGCTGCTGTTAATGCAGTGAGTGAGAGTGAGTACGAGAGAGAAGACTGTGCCTGAACTAAAAAACAGGTCAGATTATAAAACCCAGAGTCGGCTGTTATATCCTCAAACTCTTAAAGTTATAAAGAAACCTTTTATTCCCAAAAGGTGCTACACACAGACCTGTCGGCTAATCATTCCAGATAGCGAGAACTTGTGTTTGCACAGGGACAGTTATTTTCCGTTGAATCAATCTGTGTATTACTGTATCACAGCTCTATAGAATCTATCAGCTGATGATTCAGTCACCATCATGGGCCAGGAAATCGTCATGGTCGCTACCAATCGTTCCTACTAATCCTTCTATAAGTGTACTCCTCTATCAGTGCCAGTGCCTCCATCACGCAGCATTACACACAGCAGTATTTATGTTCACAGCATGTTGGCACATAAGTGGTATCCTATCCTCAACTTTGGGACATCATTGGGTAATAGAAGTTTAAAGGTGAACACAGTTTATCTATTTTTTTGTAAATGGTCTCCAGTGAGCTCTATGTGCTATGTGTGCTCTGTGCAGCTGCAACACACTATTCTCTTCCAGGGTTTTAGACACACACACACACACATATACACGTTATACGAAAACTTAGTCGTACTTGGTGTTAAAGGCACATTGTTATAGAAAATATGATTAGAAACTTGATTTAAGTTCAAGTTATTTTATCTACCTTTAACTTTTTATATATTTTTCAATTGAAGGTTTGTATGTTACAGTTATGTCGTGTGAGCACAAATAATGCTCTTGGTTTCAAAGATAGTCATGAAGTGGATCAATAATCTGGCTTCAGTTCACCTCCTCATGTCTGCATCAACACTTTCCTGTCTCGTGCACATGGGTTAAAGTTTGCATACAAGTCTGCACATTTTCCAATCAAGTTTGTTTTTATAGATTCCAACGTTTGTGTGAAAAGTGGCAGATGCACAAAATGGCGTCTGAAAGATGGGTATGCAACGGTTATAAATGAGGCCCGAGGTCAGAAGTCATCACAGTGCACTCGGCTTGGATGTGAGAAAGACCATGGCTACCTACTGTCTGTGCCTCAAAGGTTATTCTAAAGGCTACTCTCTTATCTTATCTTCAATAAGAGGGAGGTGTAATTCCTTCAGATCTGTCATATCTGAGATAAAAATTTCATTTATTGTGCTCTTCAAAAGGTCTTTAAAAGTCTTCAGTTATACCGTGGAAACCTGCAGAGACCCTGTGAATAACTGAATTAAGAAAAAATGGAACCTATGGTTTTATTGTCAGGATGTAGATTACACATAACACATATTAACATATTGAACTCAACATGACAAAAAACTGTGGAATAGGAAATAAATATGACACAACAGAGAACAGACGCCATGATGCAACATGACAACACAATATAACAACACCAACATCAAAGCTTAGTCTTAAAACACCTTCCCAACAGCTAATAAAACACATCTTCTCTTTTTCTCATATCTTCTCTACTGGCCCCTGACAATTACACTGTCCAACATCCCTTAAGCGCTACTTGACAGGTGTCAATCAACCCGTGGTTAACTAAACCACTGTGTGATCGAAGGACTGACTGCAGTTCATTGGTTGGCTGCTCCCCCGGTCATTCTCTGTCACTTTACCACTTACTCTTATCACGTTAGGAGTCTTTTGGATTTATTAGACCCGTGCAGAGAGAAGGATGTGGCGTGAGGCGGACAGAGCAATTCAATATCAATCAGATCCATGATCAGATCTCAATGTGGAGACACATATTAGTACAATGTGAATACGGAATCAGGTTTATATCATATTTAGATTCACTCTGAATACAAGACATAGTTTTTGAATGCCGGGTGTTAGAGGGGTCTCTCTCTTCCGTCACTCCTCTTCTCTGCTGGCTTCTTATCTATCAGCTACTTCCATAAATCTCTGTCGCTGTCTGTGTGTAAGTGGAACACATATGTCGCAAACCAGTGAACTTATCAGCTTCACATTTGGCATTTGAACTGTTAAAAGCCCCAGGTGTTGCAGAATCGAATTTGGTACGTAATACGTTAATAATTAATAAACAGGGACGTCTGGGTGTCGTCTACGTTAGTGACTTAATTGATCACGACTGAACAGCTTATTTTGGCAGCAGTCGTGTGGCAGCTCCAGGGTTCTGAGTCCTGCAGATTGTCTTTACTTGTCAAAACTCAGTAACTGCAGGTCACTTTTACAGTTTCATAAAGAAAGGAACAAGCAGCATCTCCACATGCCAAGCAAATCGTCCATTCCAAACAGGCAGGTTTAGAACATACACTGCACTCTATTCTTCTAATGTGAGGTTCCTCACTCAGCCAGCCTCACCTCGACACAGATAAAACAGATACAGCTCATCACTCGTCTCTATCAGTTTATTTCTTTTTCGACCTATTTTCGACTTGGACTCTTTCGCCTCAATTCTCTTTTTCTGTTACTGTTGCTTTTATTTTATTTGTTTGGACCTCGCTCCTGATTGACGGCAAATAGGTTCTTCTTCCTTTTCTTCTCTTTTAACTCTCCAGTAATGTCAACTTAATCTGTCTCTGAGAATTACCGTCTCTTTTCTGGTGTTCCCTCCCCCGTCATTCTTTCCCTCCGCTCCCCTCCCTGTTTTCTCTCACTGACTTGGCATCACCCTCATGTCTCCCATCCAAACTCTGATACAACACAATTTATGTCACATCTTGCCTCTTCTCCATCACAGCACCCACCTTCACCTCTTCATCACTTCTTATCTCTCCCAGCGCTTACCTCTGCTCCATCTTCCCCACACTCTGTCTCACCCCTTCCCTCCTCCTCATCTCCTTTTGCCACTGCCCCCACCTCCAACCCCTCCCCAAACCGTGAACCTGTCTCCCCTCTTTCCCTCTCTGTCACAGAGAGAATGGCCATGCCAGTGTTGATTAGAGCCTGCATGACCAGATGCTCAGCTAGGCTTAGCAGAGGCCTGTGGGAAACAGAGCTGCTTATTCTGCCCTCAGGAGGTGGATTGAAAACGACGTGGGCTAAAACAAGCACGCACTCTCTCATTTCTCTCACGCATTCAAAACACCCGCACATGCGCACAAGTTCCCAAGTAAGCTTGAATTACAGTAACACACAGCACAGAGTCCGGTCAAGAAGGAAATAGATGCATGCACAGGCGCATTTTGAAAACACAAAAGTAAACAATTCTTCCCCTCATGCATTTTGCATTTAATGTTGTTTGCTGGATTTTTAGGGGATTTCGCTGCTGTGATAATGTCCGCTGACATTGAGGTTTGATGCTTGTTGGAGAAAAAAGTGCAGTAAACAAGAATTATTATTTTCAGGGTAATGTGATGTTTCTTGTTTACTTGTGTGGAAACTGAGTGATACAGTGTCTTTGCATTTATTTAAAGATTTTATTGTTGAAATGTTTCTTTACATGCAAGACAATATCTTGCATACATTATCATAACAAACGTATTCGTTTGCATCACTGCATTTCTGCAGACCACAGCTCAGGATGCACTGATCCAAACTGTACCTATTACAGACCAGTGCTCTCTTTCATGAATGGCTGAGGTCCCATGAGGTAGAGCGGGTGGTCCTCTAACCAGAGGGTTTGAGGTTCAATCCCCAACGGTGTTTGAATCATGTGTAACAGAGAAAGTGCTGCATATAGATTCAGTGTATGAATGTGTGTGGGTGGATGGCCAAACTATACTTTAAAGCACTTTGACTGGAAAAGCTAAATATAAATACAGGCCATATAAATGTATACACCTCACTGCTTGGATCTTATTGGGATTTTAATGGGAGGTACTGCACAGTGAGGCTGGAGATTGTTACAATTCAGTCTGCCATGACTGCATGAATGTAACTGATGGTTCAAATTCTGAATTTTATAATGACTTGGACGATGGAAGTATATTTTTATTTTATGTAGATGGGATACATTTGGTAGATACCCACAAGGCCTATAATAATAAGGTCGCTATCTGCACCAGTATCATTTCCCTGGATCAGATTGGTGCATCCCAAAATAAATGTGATAAATGAGACGCTATGTATGTCACTTCTTAAAAATAATTTTCAGATTTCCTTGGTTATAATGCATCACACAGACACACTTTCCTTTTTGTCTCTATCCACAGCTCTTCACTGCAGGATGTCTAGCAGTCTTTATTTATCCTTTTCACAGTGACGGATGAATGTAAAGTAACTTGCTAAGAATATGTGTCACCAGTAAAGTTCACTTTGTATAATAATAATATGACTATATAAAGTCTATTTACAAAAAATCCATTAGGAAACAGCCTTTATTCGGTTTGCATCATTCATTGTACATAAAATTTGGGGAAATTCATCCTCTGCTTTTAACCAATCCGTAGGTGGACACATTACACAGAACACAACACACAAGGGCAGCAAGCAGCTATATATTGGAAAGCACTGGGGAGCCGATGTTGGAGGGGAGTAAGGTGTCTTGCTCATGGGCACTTAGACACCGGGATAGGGAGAGGAGGGTCCATCTGTTACTCCTCTTGGACTTGAACAGATCCATTGTCTGGTCCATCCTATGATCCAAGTATCATGTTTTGCCAGTCCGTGACCTCGAACCAGCGACTTTCTACTCCGATGTCCCTCTTCTGTAACCACTAGTCCACAACCACTCCCATTAACAAATGATATACTGTATATTGTATATAACATATATATATATATAACTAATCAGGAGGGAGATTTAAGGTTGTCTGAGGGGTATATAGATTTTCAATTAAATGGTTTATATATCAAACGCAGCACACACAGCGGAATAAATTAGAAATTACTTTTAGGGGTTTATTACATCTACACCCTTCTGTCTTATAGGACACGACATAGCTGTAGATAATTCTATAAATCACATTGGAATCAGTCCATAAACCTGAGTGCATCCTACCGTAAAGTCTTCCTTCGGGATCACAGAAATCCCATTCCAGAGCTTTTTCAGTGAAGGTCCCCTCAAGGTTGCTGGGTTGAAGAATCCGTCACAGATAACTAGTAACTGTCGTGGTCTATGACGTTGTGGATAATTATACTGTAGATCACTGAGTTACATTGCGGAAACCTGGAAGTTTATGTCTTCCGCAGGGTGGAAATCTGTTTAAGTGTGAGAGCAGATTAATAGCATTGTACGTTCCCCTAGTCCTCAAATACGGAAACTAAATCTGTCAAGTATCTGGTAAATCTGTAAATCTGTTCAAATATTAATGTAAGATGTGCCTCCTTAAATCAGCTGCGAGAATTCCTTTGAAAGGAACCACTATAGAGAAGAGACAATCTTTTAAGTTTAAAGTGCTTTGTTTGCCATTTTTAAACCGGTGGATGATAAAATATGTGCAGTTAAATACCAAAGGAGAGCGTTGGCAGGCTTGTTATTCAGCAGCTGTCGTTTGCACTGGGTGAAATTGTGTATTGTGTTAGATTAAAACAAAGAATCCCACTGGCACTTAACAAATTACAAGATTTAAATAAATTTTCCCTGTGTCTTTAGTGCTTATTAATGTTTGGTATTTAACTAAGTTATTTTTTTATTTGAATGTTACATGGCTCTAATTGGGAGACACAGTGTGCATGATGAAATTGTGGGCAATTGCCTCAGGAGACACAAGTCTTTCCTCTAAATCTTGTGTTTATGAGTTCATGATGCTTTCTTTCACTGGAAATTTGAAAATTCTGACTTGTGGGTATTTGCATCAAAAGTGCTGCTATCCTTGAATATGACACCTAATTGTTAAAAGAGAGTTTGGAGATTTTGGTTTGGTGCTGCGGTGGGTTATCTTGTGTGTTGAGCAATTTGTCACTCTTCTCCAATTGTCGCCTCAGACTGAGGGAGAGCTGCTTAATAGAGGTGGAAAAGGAGGACTGGGATTAAGGGGTTTCTCTTTTGTAACACACCGGAGGAGAATCCCCAATCTGCACTTAGATATCTTGTGTATTTTACATTTTACATCTTAGCACGATTGTGCGGTGGAGAAGTGTTTTTCTCCCTTTTCACAACTTTCCTCTGGTCTGCCCGAGAAGAGCTTCGGAGTAGAGTTGCAAAGTATTGCTTTAGAGTTAGACTTTGTTGTGCAGCAAGCAATGAGCCCCAAGTTTATAGTCAGTTGCTTTTTGTTTGGGCCATTTTGAAACAATGTACCTTGGCTGCTGAAAAATGGAATGAAATTGCCCCCCCGAGCACACACATATATTTGTTATAGGCCCTGTAAAACGGCTCTGTAACTCGATTGGGGGTTACACTTTAAATCTCTCCTAGGCTGCAAACACCCATAACAAGTGGAAAACTCATTTTGTGTGCGTACAAAGGGGGTTGTATAGTTCACATTCCGACTGCCCTACATGAAGATAAACCTAGGTTTCTGTGTGTGTTTAGGTTAGTGAATACTATTTCACTTTGTTCCTCCTCTTGACGTCACTGAAGTAAGAGGCAATGACCTCCCCCTTATTGTAGGTAAGTACATGGACATTATGAGATAGCGATGGCCTTTGTGGGCCTCCATCAACCATTGAGTCACAGTTGAGTGCTGTTTACCAAGGCAGCGACTTGCCAGAGAAAGGCTATTTTTGAAGGTCACTGTGTATATACCTCCCATCTTTGTGGTTTACATATTGGGTGCATGGTTGGCTTCTAACTGTTGTCGTATAGGGTTGCAAATTGCCTTGAAGAAAAAGACGAAGACGAAAGGAGGGATAAAAAGAGAGAGAAGGAGCCAGGCACAATGACATTAGGTACATGAATCCAATTGATATGGAAGCTGAAATTGCTGTACAAGTACAGTTTAGTCTACGTCTGCTCTGAATGGCTGTTTGTTCCTTTTTTCCATATTGACAATCAAACAATGTTTTACCGAGCACCGGATATTTCAAAGGCATTTGGCTGGACGTTCAGGTCAACAGCAATGTTCACTTAATGTCCTAAACAAACCAAGGTATCCCTGCGGGTTGATGCACGCTAACTAGGCTAACAATTTATCCTTTTTGAACCAGCAGTAGATTTCATACAAAAGTCAGAGGAAGATGCCGATCTTGCAATATATACACTGCATTGGAAATCTGTGTCTCCTTAGTTTTTTTTAATGCAAGTGTGACACATGGCATCTGGTTTATGATCAGATCAGTGCCTTTTACACAAACCATCAGTTTTCAAGTCTGGGGTACAAATGCAAGGCCTAGAGAAAAGCCCCACTTCTGGACAGAGGGAGGAACATACTAATTATTACAAATTAAGAAAAACCTGGACATCAACAGGTTTTTGGATATTTGAAATATCGCAACACTGACATTTTGTGTGTGAGAGAGAGAGAGAGAGAGAGAGAGAGAGAGAGAGAGAGAGAGAGAGAGAGAGAGAGAGAGAGAGAGAGAGAGAGAGAGAGAGAGAGAGAGAGAGAGAGAGAGAGAGAGAGAGAGAGAGAGAGAGAGAGAGAGAGAGAGAGAGAGCTGTATAGAGCTGCCATTCTATCTGATTTTCACTACATGATTAAATTTGGCTAAAATTTTTCATATTAACATTATCCCAATATCTATATCCAACCTGCCAGAGTTGTAAAGATAGAAGATGATCTTTGTGGTTTTCGAGAACCCAGTGTTAAGGCATGATCCCATATTTCCAATGATGTAGGAAATTATTACTATTTGTAGTAAAAGTAAGTAAATACTAAATAATGTCAGCTGTTTTGCATCTCCTACAGGTTCACAGTGCAACACAGACATTTAAAGAAATAATTCTACACTTCTTCCCTCTCTATCACTCTCTCTCTGGGAGGGAGGTAGGAACATCACAGAAACAGCTGTTACTGGCTCACAGCATTCTCTCCCCCTCTCTCTCTCTCCCTCGTTGACTGTCCATTCTCTTGGAATTAGGGCTAAAAGTTGTATTTAAACCCACGAAAAAGGAAGAGAGAGCCACTGAGAGACAGAGTGGCGTTAATGTGTGTGTGTGATTTTGTATCCCATTCTGGAACAAGCCACTGAGTAAGTTGAAGATTATAACCTTGCCATACCGCTTCCTTTTTTACGTATGTGTGTGTTTGTGTGTGTGTGTGCGTGTGCGTGTGTGTGTGGTTTGTGATTCGTGCACGCACATTCTGACGAAACTGCCTCTGTTGCCCTACAGCATCTGAACTGTGTGGACTCAGGTGCACTCCTCCAAGCAGAGTCAGTCATGACACTGAATACATTCATCTTTAATTTAAACCAGATGTAGGCCAGCGAGGCTTGTTCTGATCATTTCCCTTGCACTCACTTGTCGTTGTTGGTGCCTGCCCGTGTGTCTGTGTGTGTTTTGCAGTAAGAAGGATTACAGTTTTTGGAAAGTAGATTTTCTTTCCTTTATGTGTTTTTCCTGATTGTGTATCATTATACTTAATTTATTTGAGATTACAGTTTTAAGTTCCCAGTTTCCCCCACTGCTCCTGCTAATTAAACCTGGTCGGTATTATCTACAGTACGTTAATCCCCTTGATGAAATCAGGTCGGAAACTGCCCTAAAATAATACAAGAAACCTGCAGGTGAAAAGGCAAAAGCTTACACAGTGTGTGTGATTGCATGCATATATGTGTGTGTCATTTAGAACAAAATAATGATGATGAGCAGGCTCGACGAATGTTATGTTGCTCCTTATAATAGGCTCTCTTGCCATTCAGGCTTACTCTTCGGTTTTGATCTCTGACAGGAATGTGGCTGAGAGACATGAGACTCTCTCCCTGCCTATCTCTCTCTCTGACATACACACAGTCACACACACGTAGCTACCTAGCCACACACCCATACACTCATACAGTCTGACGCTAATTTAAAGCTAGAACAGGTGAACAAGAAAAGTGGAGGACAGAAGTTAAAAAGTAACTGTTTTCTGGAAAAGTCTTTATACTTTCGATTATTTTTGAGAGGTCTGACTATTATGGTATTACAATAGATTGTTAAATAGTTATCTTGTGAGATTTCCACATAGAGATAGAGTACATACTTGGAATGGGGACCAGGGAGGATACTCAGAGATACATAAAGAATAGTTGAGCAGGGATTCAGGGTTTGCCTATAGTGTGTACCTTTAGCACCATGAACATGCGCTCACACACACACACACACACACACACCCACACACCCACACACCCACACACACACACACACACACACACACCCACACACTCACATTCCAGTAGTTCTAATAGTCCCAGAATGGACCAGTTGCCCGGGGACTTAGAGGTGGCCTGATCAGTTTTGCTCTGATCGGGATCATTTAGTACTTTCTGTTTTGTAGATAGGATCCTAACATCTAACATCGCAACAATGCAGCTCATCTCAAAGCACAGGTGAGTCCACACACCTTTTTGCCACAGATGTACCTTTGATTTACCTGTTAGAAAAAGCTAAACCGATACAATTTAATTTGAATCCCTCAAGCTGCGAAAAACCAATTTTTAATCACATTCAGTGTTTATGATAACATATTATTTTACTTGACTATCTCCCTTAAATTATTTTTATTTTAAGTGTTTATTTCAGATTTATTAAATCAATTTATTTCAGCCAGTGATACATAATTTGAGTGAAGGAAAAAACTACTTCCTGTTCAGTCCCAGTTATTTGCAGCCAAGATTGAATAAGGGCTCTCTTGTTGTTCAGCTCTTGCATCTTTTGGGATAACGCATCCAAGAAATATGGTCTAACTTTGGACCAACTTAGTTTATTATGTATGGGATCACCTTCTACTGAAAATGTTTAATAACTTTTAATTAAAAGCTCTCCATGTTATAATGTAAGACATACACATAGAAAGCAGCTCTGTTTGATGATGCTTTATCACGTTTTTGGACATCAAACAAAAGGAGAATATTTGTGTTTGGTGACAGTTGTGCTTATTACTAGTTTCATGCTTCAGTAATTAATAGATCCTGTCAAGTAAATTAGTATTTAATGCTAAATACACTTCATTAACAGTGCTAAGGCTTCACAGTGCAGGCTGCTTATATGTTCACCTATGTGACCGTATCAAATCAGAGTAATTCATGTTTGTTAAAAGGAAAAAAAGATTTAGAAAAAAGAAAGCGCGAGACAGCAAGGAGATTAGGCTTTTGATTGCATATGGTTCTCAATTCCTCTACCTGCCACGGCCAATAACAAAGAGGAGATACAATAATACGAGATGGGAAGAGAGAACACGGAGAGGAAGGTGGTGGAGGTTTGAGTATAATGGAGTCAAGACCCCTAACAGGCTGTCAGATGCTGCTCACTTGCTGCACAGTCACTCTTTACACACACACACACACACACACACACACACACACACACACACACAGACACACACACACACACACAGCAGGTCTCTTGCAAAACATTGGACTGTGTGTGTGCCCCCCGGTGATAAATCTTAATTACACAATGGAGTTCAGGCCATGTGCCATCTCATCATACCATGTCAAATCTCATAAGCAACACTAGTGAGCGTGAGAGGAAGAGTGGGAGATAGAGATGAAAGAGAGAGTGAGAATTTGTGAATATAATGTGTGAACAAAAAGATGGAGGGTCAAGACTGAAAGCGGGTTGAGCAAAAGATGGGGTTACAAAGCGAAAATAAATCTTTGCATTGGCTGCTCTGAGGCAGAGCGACTTTTTTATTTTACCAATACTACTCAACTCCGAAAACCATTGCTGCTGCTGCCACTGAATGGATCTAGTTTCCGCAAGGATGAGCCGGCGGATGAATACACCGTTTTAGCATGTCATAGAAAGAATGGGGCTGACGGCGTTGTTGTGGCCTGCTGAGTCATCGTGGCCAGGGTGAGCTCTAAAAGCAGCCCCCCAGCCCCCCAGAGTAATGGTTAATCGTGGAAAGTCTGGTGTTAGGGTAAGTGTGTCCGTGTGCAGGCTCAGCCTGTTCGTGGCCAGATGGGGTGCATGGGTTTTGGCGTGCTGTGGTGTGACAGGGCCAGTCAGGCGGATGGGGCGTGTTGTTGTAGCTGTGGCGATGGGGAAAGCCCTGTACAAGCAGCTTTCAGCTCTGCTGGCTGGGAGAAGAGCCGGGGCAGCTCTCCCAGAATGAAAAGCAGTAAAAAAAAACGCTCTGTCCTTTTGTTTCCACTACTGTTGTGTTCCTGTTGCTGTGGGTTTGGGGGTCTGTCCTGTGTGTCTTCCTGGTTGTATTTGAACGTCCCGATGAGACATTTGGCTTTATTCTGGACCTCTGGTGCTGCGATCTGTCGCCACGAAACCTCTCACTGACATAGTCCACTTCCTAGAATGGCGGCATCAACACAGGAAGTATAACCTTTGAACCACAAATAGCTGAGTCCAAAGTTGTTCGTTTAAAAGGCCGAGGATAATTTTCTAATAATCAGAGGAACTGAACATTTTAATGCAACACATAACTGATTTTAGCTGTATTAACTGTTTTATTTTTTACAGTTAATCAACAAATAAACACTTTAAATATTACAGAAAAAAAAGACACTTAGGGATATTTATTACATACTGTTCGTTTTGCTTATAGATCTGATTTATAACCATAACAGCTGATGAAACAAGTTGGACTAAGTCCTGGTCAGATGGCAGCAGGGTGAAGATACAGCTGCATTCAGGACGTTAAGCACATGTGCAAGAGCAGGACAAATAAAACAAACCAAACCAAAACATAGTTGTCCCTGTTAGATCTAACACTGAGCTGTGATGTTCAAGTGAAAGTGTAGATCTTATTATATATTCTGCATTTTTTTATCCCATTTGACTGCTGATTATGCTGATAGAACAACAAGGCAAAGTGTTTATTGATTGTTCTGTTGCTCTCGCAGGAAATCTAGATTTCAAAGTTGTTCCTGCAGTTGTTATTATATATCTCATCCTCTGAAAGACGCAGTAAGTGGAATTTAAAAGGTGCTATGCACCCCTGTACTTCAATTTCTATAAAGTAATAACCTTTCACTATTTTTGGCCCTGCAATATACTCCTACTTTCACTCCCTCAGTGAAGGAGAAAATTGAAAAAGCAACTACAAAATAAAATCTACCCTTCTGGCATTATTTCTATAACATAAACAGATATACTACCAACACTATTAAGGTGCAACAGTATTTTAACAGTTTAATACTAAAAATATAATCTCTCTGTAATCAGGCAGGTTCCACTGGCAGGCTCTGTTAGCGTTGTGGAAGTAAAGCAAATGTCAGCAATCGCCAAAGAATATAGAGTTGTAGTATTTCACATTGTGACATTGCATGTTACCTTTAGCCAGCTTATCTCGTATCTATTGTGAAAATGCAACATTATTAGTTACAGGTCACAGTTAATTCTCTAAGAGACACCCCAGTGTTGGCACAACTCCATGGTCCCTGATAAAGCTCACAGGGTCGTAGATGATATTAACTGCTCTGTCAACTAAAGCGAGGAGACTTGATACCTTTCTTACTTTTATCATAAAACTTGGTGACTGTATTTATTAGCGGTGAGAGGGTTCTGCTGCATACAGTATATATCAACTTGTGTGCTGTTGGATCCTCGTTTATATATAATGGATTTGTGTATGTGCGAATGTGTGGTGACGTCTTTACAGATGTGTGCTAGTTTCTAAACATGTGCTGTGCGTGTATCTCAGGCTCCTTTTAGTGGCTCAGCGATGTCTTCCTTGTTGTATCTGTAGCAGGGTAATTGGCTCCAGTCAGTCGCTCTGTCACTCAGACCTGCAGCTGATGCGACTCCAGAGCAATCAAGGTCTTGCACTTGCACCCTACCTTCATTATGCAGAGGAAGTCTTTTAATACTACATACGATTTAAGAACAAAATGCACGCATTGCGATATACATGCTCACACTTACACACACACACACACACACACACACACACACACACACACACACACACACACACACACACACACTCAGCTGGCTGCACATACAAGTATCTAAGGAGTGGAACACGGACATAATTTAATGCCTCAGTGCATTTGACATCCGCTTTTTCTATCCAAGCTCTTCATCTATTCCAGTTTGGACTGGAGTCACTGAGTAACAAAGCATTTCTGTCAGAGTGTCCTCAGCGTTTGAGTTATGTGTGAGGGACCCTGCATCTGGTGTGTGTGCTGTGTGTGTCATCTCCAAAGTGCTGTGATTTTTGGGGGTAATAAATTGCTGAGTTTTACTTGCATCTCTAAGCATATGTTGTGTTTGCCGTCCTCCAAATCTGGACTGTTGCTTGGAGATAGACAAGGGTCTGTGTCATTTTACACAATACATCGCTGCCAAGCACAGCTTTTCTTATTTCCTGAAGGACAAGAAATTATTTTCTTTCACACGTGAACCCCACAGTGAAGCACAGGCCTAAACGTCAGTGTATGGGCCTCTTGCCTGCCTGCTGTCACTCCTGCGTGCTCAGGTTAGAGCTCCATTATCTGACAAAGACTGACTGCCTTCTTCTGTCTTCATTTCTGCAGGCACAGAAATCGTGGATAGAAAGAGCATTCAGCAAGAGAGAATGTGTTCATATCCTAGTGAGCGCCAAAGACCCCCATAGGTGAGTAAGAATGTGTTTACCTATTGTTGTTTTGACAATGCTTGAGGAACTACATTTAACTTATGTATGTATGTATGTATCTGCTCTGATTCTACGCAAAAAGCAATTTGTGAAAAATAAGGATTTCTCTTTCTATAACATTATTTTGTGTAAACATGTAAATTACAGGACAGTTTTGCATTAAACAAGTCTATAGATTTAGGATTCAGGAAGTTAACTAATGTGATAGTTCACCACACATCCATCGGATAAAGAACGCTGTTTAACTACACATGTTTTAGAACAGGCCTCAGAATAATATCACACAGGCTTCTGTTTGCATCACAGGTATATGCTACATGCTACAGAGGTTGATAATAGGTCCTAACTTACTTCTAATCTGTACCCAGATGGTGTTCTACCTGGATCTGAACCTGTAAACGGCCGATCAATTAAATTTGTCAGATTTTGACAGCACGTTTCCATTACACTCTGAGCTTTTCAGCCTTTCTGACAGTGGTGTGGCCCAGGAAACTCACACATCTACTGCATTCCTTGACAAATAATCACTGAATCCCGATCAGCATTGTGCCAATCAGTGAGAGAGATGCACGTGTCAGAGAATAGTGGAGAAGAGTGGATTGTGAGAAGGGTGCTGAGACAAGTAAGGAAAGGAGCCTCACACTGGTGTACTCTAAAAGCTTCAGTTGTTAAGATGGGTGGAAATTGATAGAACATTTTTAAGACTGTTAAGTGAAAATAAGGTAACAAAATGAAGAAGAAGTGACACTAAAATCAAGCACAACAATTAGAAAAAAGCTTTCTGTCATGTATTTTATTTTTTACTTGATATGTATAAAAATATATATATAGTTTTTACTGATTTATAGTCCAGTAAATATTGTAAAACTGTTATTGCATTATACTCTATTTGATTTGACAGTTGTTGACAACACACTAGCCTTGATACATTTTATGTTTCAAAGATTGCACTAAATCAATAAGCTAGTTATGATGTTCCAGACCTTTGCTTGAGGAAATGTTCCCTGTCTGGACCTCTCTGACTTTATGTCGACTTCCCCTGCTCTACACAAATGAGTCGAAACACTGACATTACACATTTAAAACCCCAGGACTGCTTTATTGACATTTGTGAAATACAGGGTCAGACCAGTTCATAGAATCAGTCAAATATTCCACTTCAGATTATTAATCTAAGCAGCTCTCAAGACAGAGCCCTCAGAAGCTTAGTATCTACTCAGTATAAGGAGCTATAAATATAAATATCTGTTTTTGAGAAAATCTTCCTGATACTTCTGGACACATCTTCAGTGATGTTTCAGGAAATAATCTGGTGTTTCGGGTCTTTAAGCGTCATAACATTACAACACAATATTAGTGCATTTCAAGAATATAAAAGACTCAAGCTCAATTTCAATGTCCTCAAAGCGACTGCCAGTGGTGACTTTATCAAAAATCTTTCCTGCAGCCGACTGTCAGACTCAAAACGTCCAATCTGATTCCTCAAGCGCCGACATATGTCACCACACACACGCGCTCTTGCACACACGCAAACACACACACACACACAGGAAATGCCACTATTGGTTAGGTAAGTATAATTAGCTTAAGTAGAGGAAAGCGGGAGGAAGCCATGAGCAGTAGGAGGGGAATGAGATGTTCCTCAAGATCAAATCAGCTTTTCTTTTTTTAAGTCCAAAACATTTGTGCTGACACGTAAAGGCAGAGGGAGGCAAAGTAACTTTGGTTGAGGGATGACAGAAACTTGAAGTGATAATCAAAGCATCCCAACTCCCCTTCCTCCCAGGGCTCACTCCATCCTGTGAGGTGATAATACATGTCTGAAAGCTGCATTCAGCACATCTGAATAAGTATGTACTTGTGTAGGAATTCTGCAATTGATTCGTTACAACTCAACTGTCAGGATGCTAACTTTTGAGTTGCCAAAAGGGAAAAGGAGAGGAGAAGATAGGAGGGAGATAGACAGAGGTTTGCGAGGTGCACAAAACAAAAAGAGACAGAGCCGATGGAAGATTACAGGGCCCCACAGATGCTTCTCCTCCTCTCCTCCCAATCAAGAGATGAAAGTCAAATGACAAGCTGTCATTTCAGCCTTGCCCACCTCTCACTGACTACAGCAGCTCTCACACTTTTTCTCTCTTCCCCGTGTTAGACACAATGTCTTTCTCACCCTCTCCTCTCTTTTTCTGCCCAGTTCTACAATAGCTTTGCTCGAGGCTCAGACCTGTCAAGGTTTCAGTTCTTCTCTGTAAAGCAGTTTGTAATGTACCCATCTTACATCCACTTTGACTTTCTGCTCTCATCCAGGTGCTGTTGTGGCCGTCTGATAGGTCAGCATGTGGGCCTGCCCCCTGGCATCTCATCCAGTCAGAATGACAAGGCAGAGCGTTTGGCCAAGAATGACAGCCTGTCAGAGAAGTGGTCCATCACCAAGCACACACAGCTCAGTCCCACCGATGCCTTCGGCACCATCGAGTTCCAGGGAGGAGGACACTCCAACAAAGCCATGGTGACTTCCAAAAGAAATCGACTGTGTCACATTGTGTCAGTGTACTTCAGCCACCTTGCTCCTCAAGTCATACACTTCATATACATGTATATTTAAAATTGTAAAAGGAAATGTAAAGAGGACTCTTACCCCTCTTGACTGAGGTGAACCCGGTGCCAGGGCGGATTTTGAGTTAAAAAATATCATATAAAGTATGAAAATATAACAATATAAATATTACAATGAAGCATCAGTGCAATGTAGGTCAATGTGTAGTCTTATTGAGTCTGTGCAAAACAAACATTGTGTGCACTTTTCTATGGGATATGTCTGTATGCATGTGTTTGACCTATATAACAGTCTGATGGCTGTTGGATAGAAGTCTTGCATTTCACTGTGTATGTCTGTGATTTCTCAGTAACAGCAGCGCCAAATCCAAGCACAATATCAACAATGGCAGACTATAGTGTCTCTTTTCAGTTTTATTTTACAAAAATCAATCTTCTTGGCAGACTTCCCATGGCACAAGCTTGTTTTTTTAAATGCTGGTCACAATATTTTGGTTGGTATGAAGCAGTTATTTCTGCTAGACAAGTGAAGTGTTGATGCCAGACTCAAAACAGTTTCTCTGGGCAAGAGCCAATTCCTCTCCTGCTGAAACACAAATAACTGGTTCGAGATTAAGCTCTGGCTTCGAACCGGTCCTGGAAGTGCCTGGGTGTAAAGGGGATATAACTCCTTCGGTACACTTCTCAATCAAGCGCATATTTAGATTACACTCAGAACAAATTAAAAGTCATCTCACATATGAAGAATTGCATCATATCTGCTCGCCTAAAGAGGACAGACATGCTAATAGTTATAATGACATATTATTATCGATTCAAACGAGTTCCTCTGATCGATCCATTCCAAGAGTAGAGAGTGTTGTTTACACAGTCACTGTCTCACATTGACTCAACCATATCACATGTAGTCCAACACACATGATTAAGGCAAAATTAGGTCTGATGTATTCACAGTGCTAAATTATTCATCCAGACACATGTCAGGTTGAGTGACTGAAAATGAACGAGATGCTGATAAACAGGTGATCCATAATACATGCGGTTCTGCAGTCATACTACACATCTGTTCAATACTTTTTATAACATGAAACATGAAAGCCTTTTGCTCAGCATCAGGTCTTCCATACGGCCCTGTCCTATTCACTTAACTTTACCTTATCATCATATATTTGCATAACATGTGATGCTCCTGTAACACGTAGTGGATGGCCCTACTGTCTGCATGAACACGTTTGTGTGTTTAAACATCAAGCACAGGCAGACAAAAGTCGCCATGTGCCTGATGGTGAAGCAGAGGAAGCAGCTGCTGTACATCACTGACACCTCTCTCCCGTTTGCAGTACGTGCGAGTGTCGTATGACACCAAGCCTGATTTGCTGCTTCACCTGATGACCAAGGAATGGCAGCTGGACCTGCCCAAGCTGCTCATCTCAGTCCACGGGGGCCTGCAGAACTTTGAATTACAACCCAAACTCAAACAGGTCTTCGGCAAAGGGCTCATCAAGGCTGCCATGACAACAGGCGCCTGGATATTCACTGGTGGGGTCAACACAGGTAAAGCACTGTACAACTTTGCCAATTCATGTTGAAGACAAACAAATCATATTGGACATTTTATCTCTACCATGCAGTCTCTCTTCTTGGAGTATGATGAGTTTGTTTGATTGGTCCTCAAAGTTATTAGCTATTAAATAGCCAGTTATTAAGACCCTCAGGGGTGTAAATATGTTCAAAAACCACTGGATTACCACAAAGGGGCTCTTTAAATAAATGATGAGCACTTAACTCTACTCACAGACACTCATAGTCTGACAGGGGAAGTAGGAGCTTCTTGAGTGATAACAGTGTAAGAGTCTATAAACTGCTTTTTGAATTTCATGGATCAAAGTAGGGTAGGGGGATTAAGAAACAATTATTGCGATATAATTTTAATTAATTGCAGTATATCAAAGGTTCAACATACATCAACATTATGCTTACAGATTGACAACACATGAATTATGCATACGTATGGAATCATCATGCATATGGAAAATTATCTCTGTGACTGAAACTGAGCTCCACTATGTTTACGTATCTTGGTGAGCTATAGATATTGGTTCTAGGCTGATGATCAGTTATCGAACAGTATCAGAGGTAATGATAGTGGATAATCAATGTTGTTTAACTTTGTCCTCAATATAGCACTTTATTTTTATTTATTTGGGTCCAGGTCAAAAAAGAGAACTTGCTTTGCTAAAATGTATCAATAAGATCCGAATATAATTCAATAACAGAAAATGTGTTTAACAGGATAGATAAGACCTGCTAGAAAGACATGATATGTTGTTGGATGGTGTGAGAGCAGACCCTTGGATACAGAAAGGAACAGAATGTAAGATTTAGTGACAGAGTGGGTGCAAAGTCAAGAAAGAAGAAGATGGAGCCCTGAATAATGAATCGAAAGATTGAAGGGACAGTCACGGGTTGAAGAGGAGAAAGAATGAATGCCAGCATTACAGATGGAATAAGATGGTCTCCAGGTCTGACTGCTGCTCCACTGAGGACAACAACAACAAGAGGCCCAAAGCTATGACCTGTCCGTGTGTGTGTGTGTGTGTTTGTGTGCTTTTTTTTATCACATTGGCTGCCATTCTGTTGTCTTCTGCGCCGCACAAATTCTGTTTATCTTTCGCAGCAGAGTGTATCATTATCTGAGTTTGTGGCTTTGTATCGAAAGTGATGAAACTGATTTGTATCTGTTTCTCTGTCCTTGTCTCAAACACACTCTCAAATGTTTTTACACACACTCATGTAAACACACAGGTGTGATTCGCCATGTAGGTGATGCACTGAAAGACCACGCCTCCAAGTCGAGGGGGAAGATCTGCACCATTGGCATCGCCCCGTGGGGCATCGTAGAAAATCAGGAGGATCTTGTTGGCAAAGATGTAAGTCTCTGAAAAAACAATAAGGTCCCAATGAAAACAGCTTCACAGTGGGCCCATGTACCACTTGTTTGCATGTTGGTATGTGACAAATATCATGTGCACTCCACAGTTGTCAGACGCAGTGAATTGCAGCTGACAGCTTATTAACTGCGGTGTTGCGTAAGCCAATCCAATCTGTGATAAACGTCCCTTCAAAGTGAGTCGGACAGCAGGCGCATCCACATGAGACTGCGGAGAACATGCTGACTCGTTCAAATTCTCGGGAATCGATGTTATGTTACAGTAAAAATGTCTTCACCTGCGGAACAAGTCAAGCAGAGCCAATTAATGGTGGTGCCTGAAATGAGATGATTAAGTGCTCAAGCTCTTTTTTCATGCTTGATTTGACTCAACTGTTTAATGACCTGATGAGTTTACCTCCCATTGTCAGATACTGTCCCAGTAGACCAGCGCCAAGCTCCGAGGAAACTTAATGTTGTATGAATATTCAATATATATGGTGTTGTTAAAAATGATGGATGTTGTGAATTGGTCAAGGTGTTTTTTTGAGTTATTTTTTCACTAGAACCTGCAGTAACAAAAAGGATAAGATAAGATAAGCCCTTTTTATTCCTGCTTTTGGAACATTTACTTTGTTGCAGCAGCAAAGACCGAATGGTGAAATTCCCACTAAGTCAAAAATAATAAATAAACACAAGGAACTATATATATATAAACAAAATATATACAAATGTAATAGTATGGCTATGTAGCTTTTGAACGTTTAAATTATTGAAGAATCGTATTCTTATGAAGGCTGTTGCTGTTTCCATCCTTCTGTGAATAGTCAATGTGGTTATTTACATCCAGATATAAACCATAGCAGAGATAAGCCCCCATGCGTCTGTAGCCAACAATGCTATTAGCGAGTTTAAGCATGCAGCAGCAATTATTTTAATAACTTGTCGAGAAAGAACAGGCTCGTAATTAATCTTCAGTTTTTCTTAGAACAAACTGCCGGCCATTGGCTTCTCTGATGTATTTTTATACCTAATAACTAAACGTTATCTTCTCTCGACCAGGTGGTGCGTCCATACCAAACCATGTCCAACCCGATGAGCAAGTTGACGGTTCTAAACAGTCTCCACTCCCACTTCATCCTGGCAGACAATGGCACCACGGGAAAGTACGGCGCTGAGGTCAAACTGCGACGCCAGCTAGAGAAACACATCTCTCTGCAGAAGATCAACACACGTGAGTGGAATTTACTGTATCTGTCTGTCATGGCTATTGTCAGACCGACCTACATACCCTGAATTAGAGAAGATGTTTTAAAGGAACACAGCGACTGAAAGCTGCTTAATGAAAACCAATAACCCTTTTTTTATCAATGCCATCACTGAGTATTAATTGGATTCAAAGTCTGCAACCAGACACAAATGATCATTACCTGCCTAATAGTGTGATCATTCTGTCAGATTATATTTTAAGGCAGCTGAGATATAAATGATAAGCCTTGGACTACCTGCTGCTAGTCTTGGTTTTCTTGTTCTGGAGCAGTGCGCACAGCTACAACACCAGCTAACAAATAGTGACAAGCACACACATATGTGCACACACACATGCTCCATAATGCACACGCAATAAGGACATTCAGTTGAACACACACATAAAGGAAAGAAAGGTTAAACTGATTGTTTTGGAGTATTTTTTACAGGGTTTTTATGTAAACCTTAAAATCATGTTTTTCCTGTGCAGCTCCTTGTTGTCATTTTATAATTTGCCTCTGCAGAAGTACATTCTTCTCATAAAAGGGCAGCAAGAGTGTATTTGAATGCTCGCGTGTATGTTTGAAAGATGTAGGTGTTTATGCAGAGTGCGTATATTAATGTGTATTTCAGTCTGCACATGCACATATTTGTTTTCATCCACCGCCGAGTCCTTGTCACGTTGCATTTATCCATTTCCAATTTACACATTACACTCTAGCTAGAAACCAAATAGATTTGCATGAATACAAAATGCATTTCTCCCTCCTTTTTTTCCCTCCCTCACGGACAAGCGCACAGAAACCGCTCACATTCCCTCTAAGTACATTTCTCACTAGCCTCCTGCAGGATTGTTAAGAACGTGTCAGAGCCGCGGACAAACCTGAGTCAGAGAAATGTTGTTTGCAGCTGTGATTTATTTGTTATTACCGTCTTTTGTTGTCAACATAAGGCAATTGTAGAATCATTACCTCAGCGTTTGGTTGACATGAATGCAGACATTTTAACATCAATACTTTATTTTATAACTGTCAGAGTGTCGGGGAAATAGGTGTTGGAGTGTCAAAAGCAATATCATACCTCAGGCCTTTCCTTTGTCAGTACCATTTCTGTTGACTGTCACCGGTGTCTGCTGATAGGGACTTTACATTTAACGGTAAATGTCGCTCTTGAAATAGAGCATAGTTTGTGTGTTTGTTCTTGAGGTTGAATGGGTACAGTAATGTACTTCTTCCCTGTTTCTCATTCAGTCATGTGACCTTTGGACTTCCCTTTGTCATCCTATGCCTGGAGTCATACAAAAGGGGCTGGGAAGGCAAAGGGACGCCCAGTCGTCACACAAGCATCCGATATGAATCTAATTTGAATCCCCCGACCTATATTTGGATCCTTGGTGAGCATTTGCTGGGATCCTCCATTAACTGGGTGATAGTATAACGCTGCTGCTGACCACCCACAACACAGAGGAATCAACTACACTCTCGTATAACCTTAACCTCAGGAGTGTCTGAGGTTACCTCGATAACCAGCCTTCAACTTTATCACCTGCCACTCCGTCTGCTTCACTTTCGTCTTGAGGTCAAGTGCTCAATCAGTCAAGATGGATTGGTAGTGCGATTTAAAGTCATCCTGTTACCTCTGCTTGTAGTGAAGTGACTAGTGAAGTGAGTGAATATCCAAAATTAATGGAATTATACGTTCTTTTTAGTTTTTTTGTCTGCAACAAATGATGAATCCTGTTTCCCAGGTTAAATATGTCCGAACGTTGTAGATTGACATAACCTGAACATTACCAAGGAGCAAATTCAGGATCACCTGGTTAATATCCATAAGTTGGCCGAGGCATGTTTGAAAAGAAAGTTTTAAATATTTATTGCTGGGCGATTCGAGGCCCATGAATAATTTTATGCTTCTTAACATGAGGGGGGAAAACTGGAACAGCTCTAATCCTGAAGCTCTGCTGATTTACAGAAGGACCGCTTCACCCCTAAAAGAGAATTTCAAAAGTACCTAGCACAATACTGGAAAACAAATTTATATTGCACAGTTTCCAGTCTTTGGTTATTGTATGTTTTTGTGTACGTACGATGTGTCCCCCCCTTCCTGTTTCACTGCTGCAAGGCTGGCAGACAAGGACCCTTTCTTGATTTGATTACCTGTCCACAGTGAATCGAGGAGTGCATACATTTTCCTCACAGCAGGACTCCCATGAGATCCAAGTGTAGCCTTAGGTCCTATCACGGAGAGCAGGATAAAGGGAAGTAAAGAGGGAAGGGAGCAGTTTGGTTTGAATGTCCCTACATGTGGCTTTTAGACCACACGTATCCACAAGCTCTTTTCTTCCCCACTTCTTTACTTTTAAACACAGTCACACAAGCTGCGCACAAACCAAACATGAAAGAAGTGCGGTGAATAGATATGCCTAATCTCCCCCTGTGGTGTTTTTGTCATGTCCGGGCAATCCTGTAGCTAATCCTAGTGTGGCTGTGTGCAATTTTTCAAGCAACAGTACCGTCAACGTGCCGGCAAGAAATGCTGGAGAAATCAAATTGGCTCCACAATAATATATTGCAATCTTTAAATATCAGAATCAATTCCATATTGGAAAATCATAGGTGTTTTGGTTAGACTGCACTCGAGAAAAAATATATTTTAAATTTTGAGTCCTTTTCCTGAAACCTCACTACATTTCCATTTTCCATTGTCAGGAGATATATGTGGTTATTTTGCACAGTGCTCATTTCCATCTCAAGGCATGGCAGCCCCACTGGCACCTGTCGGAACCAGTCACTGGAGCACAGTTGTACCTTCCCTAAAACTCTTTCCATCCCCCCAGGGTGATAGCTGTGTGTTCTCTCTGTGGACTTTGTCCTGCGGTCTCCACTGTATATTTGATGTTGTGGAAGGCGTCGTTTCCTGTGATTTCATACACTCCTCAGTGGAAAGTGGACGAGAATAGTCAACGGACAGCTCTGGCAGGTGGTAAACAAAATAAATGCCTCAAGACAGGAAACTTTGGTTGTGCAGCTGTAAATAGGTCAAAAGAGCCAACACAATCACATGCAAGAGTAAATGCTGTGCCCTGTGTGCCCTACTGTACGTGCCTGGGCTTCACGTGACTTGTTCAGCCGGACGTGGTCCAGCTTGATAGGACTTGTAGAGAGATGCAAATGCAAATGAGTCTGGATTACCGTGACGAGGATACAGATGAATAAGCACAGTACTTAACATGCAAACAGAGGGAGAGAGCTTATAGTGACCTACATCAACATTTATTGCATGATTATGTACAAATGTAATTGTTAATTTTAAAAAATGTGCGTATATTGCTTTTCCTGACACTCGTATATCATGTTTAAGGTCAGACACACACTCTGGGACGTTTCTTTCACTTGAGGTCCACCTCCCCTAGTCTCCTGCTGCTGAAGAATTATTAAAAACTGATTAGCACCATTTAGCACAGCTCACTCAAACATGACACAGCTCTTTTGACATGTCTGCAGCCGGGGCTATAATCTTTTGTAATTACACATCTGCCTCGGAGAGATGACAGGTACAAGAGAAAGAGGAGGAGGGAGGAAATGAAAACACAGCCAAGGGACTGAGGGTGAGCAGGGACGGACACAAATTATTTGTGAAGCAGCTGTGAAGCAGTGAGGCCACATATCACCTTGAGGTGTCTTCACTGAGAGAGCGGGATAAGAAAGTGAAAAGGTAGCATGCGAGAGGACACAATAGGCTTCATCCATGAATGTTGTCTTATTTTCTCTAGCAAAATTGGGAAAGAAAACTCAAAACTTAAAATTGGATCCACATTCCAGGCTCATAGAGGAAGAAAAGTTATTCATTTGTGAAATTTAGGTAAAGTCTGTGACAATGCAGGAGGCACCTTGAGTGGGACCTCTTTCATTTCACCTAAATTTCTTGGAATATTAAATTGGCCATGTAAGTATTTTATATATTGAATGTGTGCATTGGTGTGTGTGTGTGTGTGTGTGTGTGTGTGTGTGTGTGTGTGTGTGTGTTTTAACTCTGGCGACTGTGTAACCTTCACTGACCCTCTTATAGCAGTGGTTTCATTAATCACAGCATACGTAAAAGATGAAGTAGCCGGGGTAATTGAATCTAGAAGCCATAAGACCTTGAGTTGCAGATTAGCCCTGATACTGTGACCTCCATCATGGAGCAGCCCATACAGAACAGTTCATCCTGAAGATGCTGTACACGGCAAGACAAAAGGGCTCTAATACTCTGAGAAGTCTAGAAAACCCTTGGATTTTTTAGATGAAGTTAATCATATTTGGCCTTTTTCTTGTGTTACCAGCTGGAAGAATTGGTGGCTCTTGTTCTTTGACACAATTATAACCTGTCACCCTTTGCTGAAAGTGGTTGTATCTAAGAAAAAACAAACAGGTGGAAAATGTAGAAAAGTTCATATTATAAAAGCGGTTTAAGGCAAGTGTTAGTAATCCTGGAAAGAAATAGCATGGGTAGTCTACTATAAAAAATTAAACCGATGCATCCCGGCCCCTGCCATCGGCCCTCTTGTCAGAGCTGCGCCCCAAAAAACTCATTGACATGCACTGAAGAACAACAGCCAGAAGCCGGCTTTTCCAGGACTTGCATGCTAACCTCTGGCTATCGTCTCTTCTGCAGTGGTGTACGCCTCTCTGGCTGAGGCTCTGGTCATGTGGAGTGAGAGCATGGGCAGGGGGCAGACAGGCAGGTCAGTTAGTGACAAACAGGTACACCAGCAAATCATTAATTTTAACATTTTGTCTTTTCTATTTTGTAAATTACTTCATTTATTGATGGTTACATGGACGTGAGGAAAATGTCTTTAAATATTTACAAGTTGATTCAGGACTCTAGATGATAATGACGATCAATGAATGAATAAATATTTATAAATTTTTCACGAGTCCTCCAGTCAGTGGTTGTAATTCCTGAGGTGCTGTTACCTTGATGACTGAGTTTGATCTGACACTGTCAGTGTGGATCAGTAGATATTATGTCATAGTATGTAGCAGGTAGCTGAGAATAAGTGCACATAGACAGTGGGGGGACACTTGAAGACATTGGGCGAAGGTGCACTCATGCACGAATGGTTACGGTGGACATGTCAGAACTATGAACATGAACCACCAGATTGTTCACCACTGTAGGGGAGAGATAACAAAGACAGAGAGAGTGAGTAGTGGGTTGGATGCAGGACTTGCTACAGCTATGGTTCCAGGTTGATGATGTGCATGGATGACATGTTTTGTGGTGTGGAAAGAATTTGAGTGCATGGTCATTAGTGTGAACTGTGGTAAATGTGTTTGGGGGGAAAAAGGAGTAGTAGTAAGACGGTCAGACATGTTCAGGTAGCTGGCTGTGCACACTGCAAAGCAATCAAGGAAGTCAGATGGCAAGATTTTTTACCAGCTCTTATTCAAGCCCTTTACAGGCATGAACTCCAGAAAATGTACTACAAGGGGGTCAGGACTTTGTCTGCAGATTGCCTTTCACATATGAAGATGGCATTAGGAGTATTCAGGTGAGGGGTGGTGCAACATGCAGGAGGAAGAACATGTCTGAATTTTCCGTATCACCGGAGGTTCTCAAATCTTGTTGCCTTTCCAAGATGACATCTTCCCCAGCGTCTTCTATGTGTGGTGCACCTCTTTTTTTATCCTGAGATGTTTCTTTTCTTTTTGTTATGTACATTTTGCCTCCATTGATTCGCTCATGGTGAATCTTGCGGTGAATCACCTGCTGTATTCTCACAAGGGCTCACTCAGACATTACCCAGAGTTTTTACTGACTTGGACAATTGCGTTCTCACCTATAGCCCCTCCTGATAATTTCAAGACATTATTTCAGGAGATTATTGGGAGTTCAGTGCATCTTCATAGAAGTGTCACACATCCTTTAAGCTTTTATTTGTGAAGGATCGATTGACTGGGTGTGAATCCATAGCAAATGCTTTCTGGTTGCAACTCGTCTTTGCCTTCTTGATGTCCAGTATCTTTCTCTGATCAGTCAAAATGCATGACGTAACATAGTGTAAATATGGTCTAATATTCCAGATCACTGAATACAGCTTCAAAGTCTCACAGACCCATCGACTCAAAAATCATCACACAAATCACAAGGGTCATATTTCTCAAACCCCTATTTCCCTGTTGTAAATATCCTTTATTGGTCAATGACACCTTTCCTTATTAATTCTCTCGGGTTCACTCGGCCGTGGTGGCCCCACAACTCATGCTCCTGGTAAAAAGGTGGCACAACAGGCCTGAGTCAGTCAGAAATTCTTGTGACCAGGTTAGAAATAACAGAATATCTCGATGTCACAACATGACAAAAAAACAATAACACAAATTGAAGAGAAGCCTTGCTTTTTCGGCATCAAACCCCCTGACCTTTAGTTCTGTAGCCTGTTGAGTCGTGTTACCTTCACAGATGCGATGTTTCCCATCTCCTTTGGTTGTCGCACGGATATTGTTGTGTTCATGTGTGTGTGTCTTTACATTTGGTGTGATGGGGTGCGAAGACAATGACCCACATAATGTAGCACACCTCCCAGAGTCTACTGATACTAATTTGACTCAGACAACTACAAACTTGGCAACACTAATGTGCACAGACACACAAAAAGAGGATGAGTCATAGCTGAATCCTTAATTAGCATAATTTAAGCATGTTATGTGTGTCTCACTTACGGGCTCTGCCTTTCCTCCCAAATTCCTTCTGCTCCTCGTTACTTCCTCCTCTCCCAGACGAGGATAAAAATAGAAACTGGTAGTGGAGGCTCATCGACCATCAGGGTAGTTTCCCTCCTGAGAAATACGGTGTGGGCACTGGGTTAAAAACTATGGATGGGATACAGAGGGATGATTGTGTAATCTGATGTGTTGAATTGTGTGACTAGATTATGGATAAAGCCAGTGCTGGAGGAGGAGGAAGAATGGGTTTAGAGGAGATTAGTCAGTGTGTCTACAAATATCTGTAGATGTTAAAGCTTTGTTTTTGCATTTAGAATCAGACAGAAACATCATACATGTAACATCACCAAATTCTATTAGGATTTCTGTCATGGGGTTGCATGTTCCATCAGAAGTTAAGTGAAACGATAAAGCATAAGAAAAAATGGAAATACACTGTATTGGTATTTGGTTTTCTCATCTTATCAACCCATCAAAGCACTTTACAATACAAGTAAAGTCTGGCCCCTAATTGAGTCTTGGAGCTTTCTGCCACCTTTTCCACTCTCCGATCTCTCAGCTCGTGGCTTTTCCTCGGCCGTGGCTAAAGCCGGAGGATGAGGCTGAGGGTGACTGTGTGTTTGCTGTCGCAGCCCCCAAGCTTTAGAAGAGTCCACCTTATACTGTTAAGTGCTTCCCTTCTGTTAACACATTTAAGACGTGACTAAAGACCCTGAGCGCTCTCATAGGCTTTTGAGTGTCTTTAAGTTGTTTTTATTCACATCATAGAATTACTCTCCTATTTTATGTTACTTTATTTTACTCCTTGTATTGAGCATTTTTACTTTCTAACATTCATACACTGAACACAGCCATCCGTGACAATTGGGGGCTCAATGTCTTGCCCAAGGACACCTCAGCTACTGACTGGGGGAGCTGAGGATCACACCACAGACCCTCTGGCTGGTGGAAGAGCGCTCTAGATCCTGAGCCACAGCCACCAAACAACGGGAAGAAAAACCAGACATATTGACTCAGTCCACTTTATAAAAGTGCTGCACTTTTGTAAACTCCTGTAAGAAGATTGGATTTTCACCAAATTCAGATAAGCAGATTAGCTTTCCAGGCATGGGTGTAGAACAATAGATGTAGAACAATATTTGTGCTTCTGAAAGTGCTGACTCATGTGACCACACTGCACATGCTGTATTAAAATAGAGTTTTATTTGACGGGAGAGTTCAGAGCGCTAAATCCACCCACATGGATGGAATAATTCAAAGGACTTAGTTTTCTAACAACAGCAGGATTATATATAAAGAAGTGTAAAATTGCAGGTTCAGTGGAAGCAGCAGTTGGCCGAGCGTCAACACCGGTTACTTCCAGGTCTCAGTTTCCACACAAGCCTCCAGGAGCAGGACTGGAATGTGTGGGAGGTGGCACCAGTTGAAACTCAAGTGACATTATGTCCATCAATACACAGAAATTCTAACTATTTAAATGTGTAAAACTGAACTGAAAATAGATTTGTGGGCATGACATAGTTAAAAATATTAAATGATATATATGATTAGATATTTATAACAAGAAAATGTGCCTGCTGGTTTTGAAATGTCAGGGGAAACAGAAGATAATTTATTATCAACATGTATGAGTTTGCATATGTATCGGCATGCTTGTGTGTGTGTGTATGTGGATGCTCATGTATGGGGTTGTTTGTTTAGTTATACGTGGACATACATGCATGCGTGTGTGTGTATGTATTGACATGCAAGTGTTTGTATGAATGGTGATGTGTGTGTAGATGTATGGACATGCATGTGCTGTGCACAATTTCAATTACAATTTCCTCCCACCAATTCACAAGCAATGACGCAGCTGTGCTTTCCCCTTCTCATCTGCTCCTCGGTGGCTTTCAGTAGAACAATAATCTTTACATAGTGCGGCGCTGCCTCCAAAAGCTCACTAGTCATCAATATCAATGCTCTATCCGACACAGCCATAAACTGGCACACGCGCACACACACCCAGGTAACGGAAAAAGAGACATCCAAAAGAAATGGAAGAATCCGACACAAAAATGCAAGTCATTAGTCTGCTTCTCTGTCTCCCATTCCGCCCTGATGATGAATGGTCGTGTGATGTGTTGTGGCACAGTGACGTGTTACCTCTTTGAAGTAGGCAAGGCCCCTAAAATATTCTCCTTATGTAACTGTCCCTGTTACAAGGCCGCACAAGGCTGTGTGAGGCAAAGCGCAAGGGGTGGTGGGTTAGCTCCCAAATACATGCATGTGTTTGTGTTTGCGTGTGCGATCGCGGGTGCCAAGTTTGTAAGCACACATCTGTACGTGCTCGTCTGCCTGCGTGTGTTTGGAAACAGACTACGCTTTCTCCTTTGTGAATTATGCAGACCAGGCTGAGGGTGCAGCAGGGCGGGGAAGATCCGGCAGCTACACAGCTTTTGAATTAGAAGAGTCAAAATACCCAGTAAAAAGACACAACCTCATGAAACCGAAAAAGAGGGAGATGATGATGAAAAAAAACAGCAGATAGGAAGATAAAAGGTTTGCAGGAAAAGGCAGGATGAGGGGAGAAGGGAGTTTTGGAAGTGGATTGGACTGAGGACAGTAAAGAGGGAAAGAACATAAGGGGATACGAGAGAATGGGCCTTGGGAACGAGAGCGAACAGGGTTTATGGTGTCTGTAATGGTTTGGTTTAATGAGGAACAACAGCTAGGAAGAGAGGAGCAAGAATAAAGCTGGAAATTCCTTTGAGCATTGGGCAATAACTTTCATATCTACAGTAGCTTCTCCTAAACTAGCCTCACTGCATACAGGAATAACCCACCTGCTAATGATGCATAATTACTCTAAAAAGCCTGTGATTAGCAGGCAAGGAGCAATCTATGTGGAACAGTGAGGGATTTATCGGTGTAACGTTCACTCACACGAACAGAGAACAAAGAAAGGCTGGTTATTTTTGGTATATTTTTTGTAATCCTCTGTGTCATAATTAGAAAGTGTGCAACGTCTTGGCAATGATTCCAGGAAGCATCACAAGCGACACATTAATACGTGGTTGGTAGATTTGGATTGGGCTTTTCTATTTGTAGATCAAGCCTGACTCCCCTCCCTTTGTCTTATTCTATCCCTAACCTGTCTTCTCTTTCTTTACTCCTTTTCCCTTTTCTGAATTGTTCATCCCTTTGTTCCCCTCTGCAATCCCTCCATCTCTCCTGCTCCCGCTCTCTTTACGTGCAGGTATTGGTCAGGGTGTGCCGGTGGTGGCTCTGATTGTGGAGGGAGGTCCTAATGTGATCTCCATAGTGCTGGAGTACCTCAGGGACACTCCTCCAGTTCCAGTGGTGGTGTGTGATGGCAGTGGCAGAGCGTCAGACATCTTGGCCTTTGGACACAAATACTCAGAGGAGGGAGGGTATGCTCTCACATGTGCACATCATGCTGTAGTCTAAGGACAAACACTAACTGATACAACCTTCGTCTACTGTGGAAAAGCACTTACTCTGGGGAGATTTGTTTGCAATCAGACTTTCTGATCAAAATAATTTTGATTATTACTAAATGATTAGATAACATGTCTTTACACAACAAGTCTGTATTTGTCATGTCTATTAAATACATCATCCCATAAGAATCATCACACACAGAGTCAGATGCATTTTATTATTCTATTCGAAACTTGCAGTAGGAGATAGAAATGGAGTCGACCTGTTGATTTTGTGGTCCTCTCACTTAGAACATCCATCTAATCCCAATAAGCCGTCAGGTACCAGGAGAATTTTATCTTCTCACCAAAAAGTTGCAAAGTTATGCCGACCTTTTCCAATTTTATTTCAGGAGTCCAGTGGTCCAGTTTGATTCCATCACTGAAAAAACTACAGACTTGTTGTGCAAAAAGTCCCTTAGATCAAACATATGCAAACATATTCATACAATTTCATACACGTAATGCTGAAGCTGCAGTGCAATATTTAAGAAATATTGTTATAATAAAAACATGAAGTGATACAAAAGAAGAACTAAAAAAGTGCTTTGTGAAATTATCCGATGTGTATTTTTGCCTCAGCCTTGTTGTATAGCTTCATACTGTATATGCAGGTACAGATGAAGCTTAACTTGCAGATTCCCACATCATCAACGACTCAGAGAAAATATGCTGAGAGTCCCAGTCAACCTTGGCTTTACCCACTGACAAATAAATCTACTTTGCCTGCTCCCCCCACACTGTTCTTCTTCCCTCTCTCTTACACCCTCCTGACATGTTCTTGTCTTATTTCCCCCTCACCTCCGCTCCTACAGCATAATTAATGAGTCGCTAAGAGACCAGTTGCTGGTGACCATCCAGAAGACATTCACCTACAGCCGAACTCAGGCCCAACATCTGTTCATCATTCTCATGGAGTGCATGAAGAAGAAGGAGCTGGTGAGTGTGGTTTTCATACACGTCCACATACACATGCCGGCAGACGAATGTACGTACATTATTCACACACATATGCATCATTTATGCACATGCATGGTTATACTTTTTAGTTGCACCACAGAAAAAATAAACTTTATATACACAAAATGTCACTAATATCACCGATGTCAGCATAAAACTCTAACCCTGTGCAGCAAAGCCCCAAAATGAAAATTATGTTAAGCAGAAACAAATGAAGCCTGCACAGCGTGAAACTTTTATTGAAGCAATTATTACCCCATCTTTTATGTATGACATGTAACGTTAAGTGGATGTAAATGTATTCAGATGGAGTTCGGGACCAAATGGCCTCCACTTGAGAGTCAGTGCCGCTTTGGCCATGTTTAAGTCTAGAAGCACATCTTGTCAAGCATGGCTGTCACACACAGGGAGGAGTCTCAGTCCCCTAAGAGAGCTGTCAGTCAAACGGTGCTCACCTCTTATTAATGCTCTTAAATGCTGTGGGTGTAGAGGTGATGTGCACAGCACGGCAACCAGGCGCATTACTCGACGCAGGTCAACAAGAGACTCTGCTCCTCTGCTCTTTTCTAACCACACACACGTTGAACTGATCTTTATAAAAACCCATAAATTCATATTTATGTTCATGGATAAACAGGACGCTGCTTCGTCTGCAACACTGCATTGCGTCATAATCTGCAGGAAGCTTCTCTTCTGTCTTCAGGAGTGTGTGTTGTGTGTTTGTGTGTGTATCTGCTCGTCTTTGTCGCAAACTGACGATGACATCTATTTTGTTATTAATCGTTGACATTGCATCATGAATCCTGATCGCTCCGGTCACTTTAACCCTGAAGTCCTGGCTGTGCACGTTATCTCATTCATCGTGTGGTGTGTGGCAGTTGAACTGCGTGCGCGCAAAATGTCAGTGTGTTTAAATATTCGTTTCTATTAAACTTATGAGCGAATCAAACAAAGTAACCTTCACACATGCACATAACAAACCCGCGCCTGTGTATAGGACACCGTTACTCACTGTGGTTGATGCTGGACAGCTTTTACACCATGATAAACAAATGCAGTTATAATGATAATTTCCTTTCCCACAATAATGCTAACCCTCTGGGATTTTACTGTGGTTAATCGTAAAACCGGTACCCGTTTCATCCCTATTCTGCAGTGGACACAGGTTTTTATCTGTTTCCATATGGTGGAAATGGAAACATAACTCCTGAGTGAACGTGATATTTTCGTCTTCATCATCTTCTGGCAGTGTAGAGTTTTGCCGCTGCACCTGTTCTGCCATGACATTATTACGTGCGTTGAACTTCTGGGCTTTGGCACGTAAACAGCCATGAAGCTTTTGCGTCCTGGGAACAACGTGCAACAGCATGATGCAACACAGGCACATTGGTTTTGGGCGCGTTAATAACGTTGAACATGACTCACCAGGGAGGAAAAAACAGAACTCGCCCTCTCCTCTACTGGCAATGGCAAAGGAGTTGATCGTCTTTTTTTGCGGGTTAAGCCATGTTTAAAAAAACGAACACATTTATCTGGAAATGTCGGTGTTAAATAATTATAAGGGCACGTTTACATATATGTGAATGTTTCAGTGGCGGAAATTTGCCTCCCGTTCACTTCCAATCTGTGTGAGTGAGCGGGCAAATGAAAAACATTCACCTCCTGTGGTAAAGTGACTGGGCTTTAACATAGGGAGTTGGATCAGTGTCAGTCTTAAATGAATTGGTATTCACAAGCATTCACACACCCAAGCTCTATTTAATCAAGGATGGAATGTGAGAGATGACCCTGCCAGGTGTTTATTGCATGCTACTCCTCGCCCTGTTTGCACAAATACTGCAGGTTAATCATGATGTGTTTCGATTATTCTAATAATCGAAATAATGCGTCACACAGAGAAATCAAAAGCACATGCTCACACACACCACACACATACAGTATGTGCTCACACACATAGCACATGTCATATTTTTAGGCTGCCTAGCATTGGTCACAGTTGCACAGCGTGTAAGTGGATTGATGGAGTCCTCAGTGGGGTTCCAGCGGCTGACTGATGCTCACACTGATGGATCCTCTGAACACAATACGCCAGAGCAGAACAATGGCATGTGAATCATTCAGCAGGAGCAGCTGTAGAGCCCAGATAGTCTGATGTTGTCTCTCTCTGAATTTACCAAACTGTTACCACTGCCTTCCAGAAACTGAGCACTCAGGAGTATTTTTGGCAACATCACAGAGATGGCCCCAGGGGTCGAAGCACAGCAGCGTTTAAGAATACACAACATCTCAGTACAGCCGACAACCTCTGAGGAAACACCAGGACATCTCAGAGTAGGGAATAGGTGGGACCACACGTCTCGTTTGGTCAATGTCATGGTACTACTACTCTCAGCAGTGTCCTAAGAGATAATGGAACATTTTAACAAAGGACAAGATGGCTCCTCATAAAGAAGGGCTGTTTTTACCTTTTCATAAAAAACATTCATGACCCAATTTGAATGAAATCAGGTATCTTATTTATGCAGGCTGTCTTACGGGTTGTGTTTGCAAGCTTCTGACAGGAGTGCTGAGGACGTCTGGCACAAAGTATTGTATAGGAGCTCAGACAAGGTTGTGCTCATCTCATTATACTTTTAGACTACAGCAGTTGTTTCTTACAAAGTTGATGAACATAAACCATAAAGATGGTAGAATTTGAAATTGAATAGGGCCGGTACAGTTTGACTCCTAAGGATGAAATACTGGTGAGACGCAGCTTCTGTGTGTAACTTAATACTTGATACATGTGTATGATCATAAAAAGTCGAACGCTGGTAAATCTAGGCCGTGAGAAAATCCTGGTTTCAGACGTATGTTTAAAGGACAACTAGTTCACACACATGCAAACTTAGTAAAAAGTCATGCAGCTGATCAAAGTTAAGCCAAAGAATCAATTATTCAAATGCAGGACTCCTTGTAGAATTGCCTGGGGGGGGGGCAGGGGATGCCTTCACAGCTGCAGAGTTTACCATGTGGTCAGTGGGACTGGATGCATGTTGAACAAACTGTTCAGTATTTCTGCCAGTAACTGTTCTGTATCTGGTGGAGCTGAGGGGACCATTCTGGTTCATACATCAGAAGCATGTCAGACAAGTAGGCTGCTGCAAGATCATGCTTTTAAGACAAGTGAGATCCTTTTAAAATCAATACGGAAAGTAGCTGGATTTAACATAGGTGTAATGAATTCCCTCCAGAGGGATACAGTGATACTATAGTATACTATTAACCACAACCACATATTATAGAAACCTGTGTTTAAGCTAAAGTCAAGATGTGTCAAGCTCATGTTAACACCCAGGTCAGGGGCCGGGTCACAAAACCAGGTTAGATGTGTTGGCCCATTCACACTGGCAGCCGATGCATGTTTATCCTGGTTGGGTGCATTGGTCTCAAAGTGGGTAAGTGTATGAGGGCGAGAGAGTAAATGATAGTGTATGTTTGTCTTTGTGCCAGTACGCCTGCCTGTGCTTTCATTTTCCTGGCCTGCACGAAAGCCAAAGTGTGGGAGGAA
This sequence comes from Pleuronectes platessa, assembly GCF_947347685.1. Lineage (NCBI taxonomy): Eukaryota > Metazoa > Chordata > Actinopteri > Pleuronectiformes > Pleuronectidae > Pleuronectes > Pleuronectes platessa. The sequence continues at coordinate 14,088,684 of NC_070629.1, forward strand.
AAGAGAAAGACTAAAGGTGACTGGGATAATGTATGAGAGAGAGAGGGCGTGTGTGTGTGTGTGTGAGTGTGTGTGTGTGTGTGAAGTCCAAAGAAGGACATGCTTTTTTCCTTATTTTCAGCTTGTTGTTTTATTCATGAAAACATTTTGTCCTTCACTTGTTTCCTGCTGCCTCGGCTGTGTTTGTCATACTGTGTACTCTGTGTTTGTTTTATATCAAGAGGCTATAAACTCACAGTCCTACGTGCAGGCTGGAATTTATACTTTATATTTATACTATATTTTCTCAAGTGGAACAGGCAGTTTAATTCAAGCCTCAAAGCCAATTTTTTACTCTGTCATTCCACGATGCCCCATGACAGATGTTATCATTAACATATCGCTGTGAAGTTAGTTAGACAGTAAATTACAAAACTGAGAAGTGCTATTTACAGCTACAAGCCTCAGCTTCACAAAACAATTAGCTAGTCACGTGTTTGCATTCAGTCAAATTTGAGGCTCACGGCCCACTAAAAAAAATCTGCTCTTAAGAGATGATGCATAATTAAATCTCCCGTCAGATAAAGTGGAGTTGGGGGGGGGGGCTAATTGCAAAGCTAATCAATGAGTAATGATGTGCAAGCGCTTGGGTTTTACACAGGGCTATCTGCTTTAAAGTATATAGCTGATGCGTTGAATGCAATGAAAGAGAATACTAAACGAAAGCATCAGCCACATTTGTATCAATTTGTCTGGATGAAGAGGGTAATTATCTTCATTGCATATGCGCATCGCTTGTCGTGTTTTCTTTTATCTCTTTAACACAAAGGTGGAACATTACATGAATGTCAAACAGCACTGAACAGACCACAGGCAGCGTGAGAGTCCGTGCATTTAAATATCACCACACACTGTTGTCGTTTACAGTAACTTTTGTTTTTCTGAATTCAATTCTTGGTCTCCCGCCCTCGCCTCTCTCTTCCTCTGTTGGTTGGTGTGGGTTTGTGTAGGGGGGGGTTCAAGATGACTGTCCTGGTATCTCCCAGCTTGGTATGAATTATTGAGTGCAGAATAGTCCTATTATGTTTAATTCTGATTAAATATTGAGGAGGAACCACCAGCCCACAATGTTCCTCCCCCACCCTGACAACAGAGACTATAAGAACTAGTAGGAGGAAGACGAGGAGGGTGAACGAGTGACTTAAATGGACCATGAGAGAGAGAGAGAGAGAGAGAGAAAGAGAGAGAGAGGTTGGGTGGGAGGGAGGCACAGATGGAGTGAAAGAGGGAGGGTGGAGGAACGTGTATTATGAGAAGAGGTAAAATAAATTTAGTTTTGGATGAAGAGCAATTTTGAAAATAGGTGCAGAACCACAAACAGAGAAATCTTCGGAGAGCTCATGATCAGCAGAGCAGTTTATCAGAACAACATTTCCTGAGTAGAGAAACCTATTCCCTCTGTTTTTTCTTTTATACTTTGGACTGTTTACGGGTTATGTGTTTTTTCCCCCATCTTAATAAACGCATGGTCTTTCAGTTTGAGAGCAGGACTTGATATTTCACGTGCGCATAGAAGCAGCCTGAGAGTGAGGAGACGAGCTGAAGCTGGAGCGCAGGACATCCAAGCACAAGCAGTGCGAGTGCTGGGTTTTAAGTGAGAGCATCGCAAAATCTGAGCATGAGATTAGTATAATAATTAGTATAGTGTATTGAATACAGATGGGGGAAAAAACATAGTTAATGGTTCATTCCAAAAAGTAAAAGATACACAGGAGGAGATTATGGAAACCTCTGTGGGCTGTACGAGTATGTGTCATGCATGGTGATGCCATGTGTCTGGCATGTACATGCAGCAGCGTCAGCAGGGACTTCGCCTGTTAAATGAAGATGAATGTTTTCCATCAGCTTCGCTCGCTGCGGCGTGAAGAGCAGTTTTCTGATCCTCTAAGCATGTAGCTTAGTGTCTCTGAAGTTGTGGCAACCTCCGACGGAGCCCAGTCATGCTGAGAGAGATAGCTCTGCCTCTTCCCTTTTCATTTCTCACATCCGTCTTCAATTTGTCAACAGTTAATCTCCCTCCTTCTGTCTTCCTTTGCTTTACACATGATGCCGCTTGCATGCTGTCTCACATCTATCCTCCCGATCCCGGCCCCTCCTGAGCGTTTCAACTCCTTTCCTCTCTCCTCTAGTCTTGTGAACAGAGATTCATTGTGACAGACATGAGTCGGTGCTCTGTCGCTTGTACGTTGACCCCCTGTGTCACTGCAGAGGCTGAGTGATGTCAGAAATATATGGAGCATTTTAAGGTAGTGTAAGCTATTTTTCTATCGCACAATATTCCCAGGTGGCCCAGTCATCGAGGACAACTTAGGGTTAAGGGCCTTGTCCAATGGCACATGATCTGCAGACTGGAGGAGCCAGGGATCAAACCACCGACCTTCTGGTTAGTGTGCTATAGGAATGCCATGGTGTGGTAATTTCCCTACACGTGTTCTCTGATAACTCTGGGCATTTTAGAAGAAAATTGTGTTTAATTTCACTGCAGGCCTCTTCACTTTTCTGCTGCGCTTGAAGTTGTGCTCAGTGTTTCCCATTAATTAAATAGACTGTGGCGGTCCACTTCTCAATAATATATAATAGATCTTGAAGACGATTTACACTGTTTTCCGACAGCTACAGCCGTGGGTAGTGTTCTCAACTGACCTTCGTTGGTTCATTCTCTCTCCCTAGTTCACGCTTGCTGCCTACTGTTCTATCAATAAAATAAAGCTGGAAAATACCCAGAAAACATCTTAAAAAAAAAAATTGTTCTTCCACTGAACTTGTTTGCTCACTGTAAATACTCAAGAGCACCTTTAATCGAAAGGGTTCCAGGAAATAGATGGAGTATAGGGTTTGTTTACCTTCACACACACCTATTGATGACTCATTCGATCAGTGCAATTACATTAGCAACCGAGCATTGTCGTAGAGGTCCTGTGATAACAGGTAGCACATAACCACAGGGTCATCTCGGGGGTGTGTCTGAATGAAGGGAGGAGGACGGAGAGAGGACGGAGAGAGGAGAGAGGAAGATGGTGATAGCGGTGGTGTGGTGTAGTATATAAGTGAAAGGTGGCTGGAGATTAGTGGTTGCAGGTGGGGAGCAGGGAGGGTAGAGAGATGATGGATGGAAGAAAAAGGAATGAATGGAGGTAACGGTGCAGAGGTCTAAAGGGAGAGGGAAGAATAGAAACAGAGGAGTTACATCTTCTGTAATCTTCATATTTCATCTATCACAGCGTCATCCACCTTTAGAGAACTCTCGATTCTGATGTAATAATTAACTACAGACTCATGAGCACTTCCTGAAAAGAAAAATAGATAGCCTCTCTCTCTCTCTATCTCTATCCATCCCTCCTTCACTCTCTGACCTCTTCCTTCTCCTTTCTTCGTTACCATTCTTGTTTGGATCAGGTTTTTTCCCACTTTCTTTAATATTGTGAGTTTTTTTTAAACATTCACGTTGATTTCTCAGAGAATATTCTTATTATAATAATAGATCTACTGAATTTAAGTGTGGTTTCATGAAGGTACTGTTGGACCTTTGCAGATGAATGTGCGTTATTTAAAAAAAATGGATTTAGTTCCAAAATCACGTTTTATGTTTCAGTGCAAATTATTAGAATCGCACACAAACACACACAGAAGAAACACTTTAAAACACAAACACGCATGCTTGGTTAGTCATTTTATCACAAGTGTGTTGTCAGCTGGCTTCGTAAATGTGTTGTTAACAATCTATTAGAGTGGATGCAAAGATGCGTTGTTGCTAATAATAATGTCGCCACTGGCCGCACCCACGCACACACACACACACATACAGTAACTAAACATGAAATTACACATTGCACCAACAACTCATTGGCGTCCCCACTTGTAAAGACCTCAACTGCTACCTTCACGTTCCAGTGCACTCCTATTTCAACTAGAGAATTACCTTTTTATTTCACAGGTGACCACCTCCACACACACACACACACACACACACACACACACACACACATACACACACACACACACACACACACACACACACACACACAAACACACACACACACACACACACACACACACACACACACTTAGATGCTCACCTATTAGTGATTACATTTGCAATGCATAACACTGGGCTTAGGCGCTTACCCGATGCCCTACTCCTCATTTCCCTCTCAGGGAGAAGCCGAGATGTCATCAGCATATGGTATACAAATGATGAATGAGCCAACATAATAGACACTGTAAATCATCGATGGGAATTGAATTAGTTTGTGCATTTGGATAGTGTGAAGGGAGAGATAGGGCGAGAAGAGAAAGAGGAGGGTTCGACTACAGCATTGCAGCATCGCCCAAGGGAAAACAGCAGCAAACGCAGCAGCAAAGCCCACAGATTCCCAGAGCCTCACGAAATGAAGCCATTTATGGGGGGAGATGGGGAAGGGAGATGGGCTGCAGGGAGGAGAGGAAGGTGGGAGGAGATGGAGTGGTGGATGGGAGGATTAGAGGAATAGCTCGTCAGGCATTCAGAACACGCATTCTCCCGTACATGGCTGCCACAAGGTGCCCTTCACACATGTATGGGTATGCATGTCCAGTCACAAGTAACCAACAAGGCCGGTGTACACACATTTGATATAAATAACAATACAAATACGTTCAGGAAAGCGTTCCTATTCCTCAGATTTCACTCTTGGCAGACTTTGGCTTTTATCCATTGCACTATTAGTTCATCTCACGCAGGACATAAAAAATGCAGCTGAAGTCTGCACAGCTGAAGACCTGAACTGGCCTCAGAGTAAAATATTTTTGCTTAAATCCTGATCTGAAAACCGTTACACTCAGCCAAAGGAAAAAAGAATAAAATGATCTTCAGAACTGAAGAGCAACATTATTCATATTGATGCGATCTCCCTCCTTGTCATGTTTTTGCTCTCGTTTTCTTGGTCGCCTTCGCAGCAAGTACAGCGAAGCAGCTGTTTGGAGAGTTGCGTGGTGTTCTCTGCAGAGGAGGATAAGAGAGAAGAGAGGGAAAGTCTGGAGAGGAGAAAATACAGTGCAGCTGTTTTCAGACACGAACTCCAGAAAATGTCCAGAAAATTAAGTGTTTGCTTTTCACATCTGAAGAACACAGCAGGAGATTGTCCAGGAGAATGTCCATAACGTCCGTGACTTTTTAAGTTAACATTTTCTTTCGGCATGGTCTGCTTGTATTACACCTCTTCTTTATCCTAGGACAGATTGTTCCTTTTTGTTATTTGCTTCAATTGTGTGTTAGAAACGAATTTCATGGACACTTTCCTGCTGTATTCTCACCTGGGTTCACTCTAACATTTTCTGGACATTTTACTGGGGGGCTTGCAGGAGAAGTTCTGAAAAAACGTTCAGAGCCATTGATTCTGGCATTAGCGTTCAAACCAACAGTACAGCGCCTCTGGAAAATGTCATTATACTATATCAGAGTGATTCCTCTCCTCTTCTCTGAGCACCTTGGAAGCAGTATGTCAGTTGTGTAGATTTATCCAACAAACTTAAACGCTCGCTCTCTCTCTCTCTCTCTCTCTCTCTCTCTCTCTCTCTCTCTCTCTCTCTCTCTCTCTATCCCCCCCATCCCTCTCTCTCTCAGATAACTGTTTTCCGGATGGGTTCGGAGGGACATCAGGACATTGACCTTGCCATCCTCACTGCATTACTCAAAGGTGGGTGCGTGCACATTGAGTGTGTGTGTGTGTGTGTGCTGGAGCATGCCTGTAAAGTAAGTGAATTCCATTTCACCACTGCCCTCTAGGGATTGTGTTATTTGGAAGTTTCTGAACATGAAAAGGGATGATGACGATATCGTTTCAGAAAAACACTGCTCTCACTGTTCCAGTTTTAGGCGAATGTTAAAAGCACGAGGGTGTGTTTTCATTTACTCAGTTCATAGCTGCGGAATAAAACATAGATATCTGAGCTTATGTTTTTTTCGCTCTCTCTTAAAGCTCCATTAAGCAATTTTGATCACTGCGAGGCAGGAAGACTCAAACACAAACTTCTGTTGAGTTTATCAAACCATCGCTTAATTACAGATTTGAAAAAAATGTAATAGGGCCTCTATTCTGGAGGCGTCTTTTTTTCTTTTAGCGACTATTTCATTTGAGTGCTCCGTCTACCTGTTTGTCACTAACTGACCTGCCTGCCCGTGCTCTCATTGCACATGACCAGAGTCTTCACAATTCATAGAGACATACACCCCTGAGACTATTGCCAAACTTTTTTTCCAAAGTATAGCCTGCTACGTTTTCAACCCTAGCTTTAAGTCCAATGTTCACTGGTTTGGTTCACTACCTTATGACATGTTTGTTTCACCAAATATTAGATTTTTTCTATCCCAGCACAACATGTAAGTTCCCCCCCTCTGAATGTATTCTGCCAACGTTATATACCATTATAATTACTGAGCTTTAGGGGTGGTTGTATTTTTAGCCTCGTAGAGAGCCGGGCTTGCTGTTTCCCCCCTGTGTCCAGTCTTCATGCTGAGCTAATCCAACTGTCAGCTGGCTGTAGCTGAGTGTAATTATTGTACTGTCATCCCCTCTCATAACTCTTGGCATGAAGCATCCAAGTGTTTTTCACAAAATCTCAAACTACTCCTTTAAACGTGAGGCGTTTGCGGCTCTAGGTGGGTAGGAGCTGCAGTTTCAAACCATCCTGCAGTGAATCCAGGTTTCCAGCATGCTAATGAAAGCCTGTTACAAAAACAACACCTGCAGAATAACCCGTCAGCATGAACACAGCTGCTCATTAACTCTGCAGCCAGAGACAGATAATTACAGGAAGACACTGAAAGTCACCACTGAATTATGGAAAGGGACGTCTCTTTGTGCCATGACAGGTGAACATTTCAGTGTAATTTGCTTATATGCAATTCATTTGGAATGAGGTAATATTTTGGCCAATGTCCTAACAATACACTGTGGCCCCACAGGTAGGTCTCAGAAATGGTTTTAGTGGCCACATTGCATCGGTAGAGTCCCACAGTCCAAGATTAAATGTTCTTATATGTGTCTTGTAAAGACTTAAGGCATGACACAGCAAAGTGTACCTGAAGACATACAGCACAGTGTGATCCGTATGCTGTAACAGATTGTTCTGCATTCATCAGTACCAGCACTGAATTGGAGTAACAAAATTGAAAATGTGTCAAGTGCAGACGGAGCAATTTAACCAAATCTCTCTTGTTTCTCTACCCTAATTCCCACTTCACTGTTTCCCACACCTCCACACTCCCACACACACATACACACACTCACACACACACAGTGGTGGATCAATTTTTTCGATTGGTTGTTCAGTAGCTTGCATTGATCACCGTTGCTTTTGCGTCTACAAGGAAAATAACGTTGACCTAGTTCAGGTTTGCATACATACTTGCACACGTACACACACATATGAACACACCCGTATGCACGCGTATAAAGAAAGCAGTGAGTCCTGTGGGACTACTTAGCAATTCAGAGCATATGATTGACTATTTGAATCGTTCCTCAGAGAAAGATTTCAGAGACTAAACCTAAGTTTGGAGAGGGAGAGAGTGAAAGTGTGTTTTACATAATTTAAAAGGCATGATCTCTTCAGCCCAGGCATCACTCTCTGGTCTTCATCTCTCTCCATGCGTATGAACACATGTCACTTACTGTATGTGCTCTGCTGAATTAATTTGTTGATTTCTGTTCACTTGTTTATACCTTTTCCAGTCGTTAATTTTCACATTTAGATAAATAAAGGATGTGTTAATGAGGGAAGTAATATAAATCAGACAAATAGAAAAAAATGGAAGGAATGGAAGGAAGAGACTGAAGAACAGAGTGGATGACAGAGGGGGACTAAGAAAAGGGACACAAATATTTTAAGATAAAGAGCACAAGGGTCATTTTAAATGCAAGTCTCATACTGTGGCTGAGTGAATGAGAGGCATTAAGGCTTTTAGTGTTAAATGAAATCAGTCACATCCTGCCTGAGAGCTTTTTTTAAATGCTTGGATTAAACTCCTTCGCCGAAGAACTGAGATACTGCCTGAAGCCTGTCAAAGCACGGCGCAGTCAAGAATCCACAGTGAACAGAGCAGGAGCGAGGAGAAAAAGACAGAATAAAGAGAGTGAATGTGTGAGCCTGTGTGAGAGAAAGTGGGAACAGACTGAGCTGAAGGGGAAACTGCAGCCAAACCCACATGTTGTAACAGAGGGGAGTTTGGAGTAATTGATGATCTGCTGTCAGAAGAAGTCAATATCCTTCAGTTCGGGTCCATAAAGTCAACTGGCTGCAGTTCAACCTCCCAGAGTGACGCCACAGGCTTTTAACAGAGCAAGGCCAGCCTACCTTTTAATACACACATACTGTATCTCCACTAAAGCTCTTATTAGGGGGCTGTGCATGTTATTAGGCTCTGTCTGAACTTACACCATTAATCTTCAGCAATGCTGTACAGACCTTTAAGTCAGAGAGAGCACTGTGTAAAGCAATGATACTGCTGTGCTTATTAAAAACGATCACTGTCTCTTCTGCACACAAGAGATTCTCACATCCTGTATACATCACTGGATTTCGGTGAAGGCCAGTTTCAATTATTTCCTTATTGTTTTCACTTTGTTAAACTCCCAGTGTACAGGTCAATTATAAATGTAAACAGCAGACTGTGGTTTTCTGTTAGATCTCCATGGTCAATCTCTCACAGGCCGACTACAGAAGATAAAATGCTGTGGCGTACAACACCAAAGCTCGCAATGGATAATGCAGTTAGAAATAAAAAAATTAGGTTTCTTTTATACACAGTTTGGTACAAACATTCACTTGGACTCATGACTGAACAAATCCGATTTTTTTGCGGTCGAAGGTCAAGGTCACTGTGAATTTGCTCAGTGAACGAAGTGAACAAGTGCTGACCCATTCTTATTTGGATCCTTTTGTCTTTGCACAATGGTTATGTCTTGTTTGCACCTCTGTCCTGGAATCAAACTTTTTACAGTCTGATAAGTCTCTTGTCATGTTGCATGCTAGATTACACTCCAAAACAGAAACACCTAGCAACCCTGAAATTAGTAGGAAAAGATTTCTGTTGCTTCTTTTACTCTTGATTTCTGGCATCCAGCCAAATCCTGGTCCTGACATTGCTATTTGTAACACACCTGCTGAATTTAAGGATAGGACCGGGCTAGGTTTAATACATCTGAATATTCGTAGTCTGCCATCAAAGATTGATATGCTGCATATCTGGGCAAAATCAACTGATGCAGATGTCATTGTTCTGTCGGAAACGTGGCTCAGTAAATCTTATTCTGACAAAGCAATCGCCATCAAAGGGTATAATGTATTTAGGGCTGACCGTCCTAGGAAAGGGGGCGGGGTTGCAATTTATTGTAAATCAAAATTTAATGTAAATGTCCTGCAGTCCAAATCAATCAGTAAACAGTTTGAATTCTTAGCCATAAAACTTGATATTTCAAATGGGTTTTCCATCACTGTTGTGGGCTGCTATAGACCCCCATCAGCTACTGCTGAAGCGCTAACTTCTCTGAATCAGCTATTAGCTGAACTGACCTATAATGAAATAATATTAACTGGTGATCTAAATTGGGATTGGCTAAATTCTAACTCTGATGCCTTCAAAGATTCCTGTGTTTCATTGAATCTTACGCAGCTCATTGAAAGCCCCACACACCCAAATTTGAAGTGTCCAGATAAATCATCTTTAATTGACTTGGTCTTGACTAATGTACCGCACAAGTATTCGATGTCAGGTGTTTTTGCAAATGATATTAGTGACCACTGTGTGATTGCTGCAGTCAGAAATGCCAAAGTTCCAAAATCCAAACCTCGTATTTTGATAAAACGTAATATGAGGGCCTTTGTTGAACAGGCGTTCTTCCGTGATTTATATGATTTTAACTGGGATCGTATTGAATTAATTAATGATGTAGAGACTGCATGGCAATTTTTCTCTGAAGGTTTATCTTCCCTGCTTGATAAGCATGCTCCCTTCAGAAGATATAAGGTTAAGGGGAGGGATAATCCCTGGTTCACGCCCGATTTAGCCGATCTACTGCATAATAGAAATCTTGCCTGGGCTAAGGCCAGAAAGACACAGTCTGAGGCAGATAAACTTATATTTAGGCAACTCAGAAATAGTTTTACCTTTCTTATTAAAAAAGCAAAGTCTAGCTTTTATCTCTCTGCAATAACAAAAAATTTAAACGACCCTAAAAAATTTTGGAAAGTGATCAAATCTATCTCAGCCACTGATAATCATAGCGAACTCCCACCCTGTATTGTTAATGATGCTACCACTGTAACTGACAGGGCAACTATACTTGATTGTTTTAATACCCATTTTTCTGCCTCTGGCTCCTTATTCTCTCTGTCTTCTTCCACGATTGCTATGCCTGCCCTTAATATTGCGTCTTCTGCCCCAGATGTTGGAAACATGTCTCAAGGCCTTATCTCTGCTGGTCAACCTTCCTTTGTTTTTAGGTTGTTTTCAGTGGAAGAGGTCCATAGAGCTCTTTGCTCTCTTGATATCAGTAAATCTGCAGGTCCAGATCACTTGGAACCATATTTCTTAAAGTTAGCAGCTGATTTTATTGCCAAACCGCTCCAATATCTTTTTAACCTCACTATCACCACAAATTGTATTCCTGAAAATTGGAAAGTCGCTTACGTCCTTCCCCTTTTGAAAGGGGGGGACCCTACTTGCTTGAATAATTATCGACCCATCTCCAAGTTGTCCATCCTGTCAAAGGTCCTTGAAGGTCTAGTAAACAATCAGTTGAAAGATTTTCTCCATACTAACAACATTCTCTCCCCATACCAATCCGGCTTTAGGAAACAACACAGCACAACTACAGCCTCACTCAAACTCACTAATGATATAATAGACTGGCTGGATCAAAAGAAAGTGTGCACAGCTCTCTTTGTTGACCTTTCTAAGGCCTTTGACACAGTGGATCATTCCATTCTGAAGCAACGCCTGCTTGATATAGGTTTATCTGAGCAGGCTGTTGGCTGGTTTAATAATTATCTGTCTAATAGAAAACAATGTGTTTGTTTTGAAGGCAGCTCATCCACACTGCTAAATGTCTCTACTGGTGTGCCACAGGGCTCAGTTCTTGGCCCGATTCTGTTTGTTATTTATGTAAATACATTGGGCAGTAACGTCCCAAATGCCAAATTTCATTTTTATGCTGATGACACAGTTATATACTGTTGTGGCACCACTCTTGTCGAAGCCCTTGGCAACTTACAAATTGCTTTTAACCTTGTGGAAAATCAGCTCATTGAACTAAGACTTGTCTTGAATGCCGCCAAAACCAAACTGTTGATATTTTCCAATGGCAGAAAAGTGCCTGTGTCTCCACCCAGCATTTTGTCATTGCAAGGGTATGAAATTGAACTTGTGAACTGTTACAAGTATCTCGGCATTTTAATTGATGATCGACTTTCTTTTAAACCACATGTAGCAAATCTGGTAAAAATATTAAGAGTGAAACTGGGATTCTTCTTCCGTCACAAATCTTGTTTTTCTTTTTTTACCAGAAAAAAGTTGATTGCTACCACTTTCCTCCCTGTACTTGATTACAGTGATCTCTTGTATATGAATGCCCCAGATAACTGTCTGCGCTCTCTAGACACTGTATCTCATGGTGCCTTAAGGTTTGTCACTGGTTGTAAAGCCCTCACTCACCGCTGCATCTTATATGCTCGAGTTGAGTGGCCATCTCTGGCAGCACGCCGCCTTATACATTGGCATATTTTTATTTATAAAGCTATCTTGGGTCTGCTCCCCCACTACTTATGTAAGTACATCTTTAAATCCCAGAGCAATTACAGCTTACGTTCAAATGAGCTTTATTTATTAGTTATGCCCAAAGTAAACACTGAACTGTTTTAAGTTCGCTGCACCTGCTGCTTGGAATGCACTGCAAAAAACTCTTAAGTTAAAGGAGCTCATAAACCTTGAAACTTTGAAGACTCGTGTGAGAGAAATTGGAGCGGCTTCATACCGCACTTGTTCTTGTTTTGGTGGGAATCCGAGCTTTAGTCCTGTTGCCTTATCTTAAGGGAACAGGGAACTTATCTTATTTGATCTGTGTTATGTGATTTTTGTGTGTCTTGTGACTGTTGACATTTTTTGTATGCTGCTGTCTTGGCCAGGCTTCCCTTGGAAAAGAGGTCATTGTATCTCAACGGGACCGACCTGGTTAAATAAAGGCAAATAAAAAAAAAAATAAAAAATAATAATAAAATTAACAAAGATGTTTTTGGTTTTGGAGGAACACCTTAAAGGATTTTTTTTCAAATTTGGTACAAACACTATTTTGGATTCAAAGATGAACTGATTAGATGTTAGTGGTGAGAAGTAAATATCAGGGGGTCACTGACCTCATATGAGTCTGAAAATGTTTTCACTGTCACTCATACAGGGAAAAAGATCTACATTGTCAGGTCTGTTCACTGCAGTGACACACAGCAAAGCTCTCACGGAGACAAGTCGCCATTTACTCTTTCCATCATTATTTTCAGCGTGCCTCTGAATTCAAGATTCAAGATTTGTATTGTCAAATGCACAACAATAACAGCAGTCGAACTGAATGACTGAATGCCATTTCTCTTGCCACCACTTCATTCAGAGCTCCAGTAAGCTAATTGGATCGGTCTACAATGCCACTTGATATTTTGTTTTCTGAGCTAATATAGTTCTTTATACCACAGTACAGTAAATGATGCTCACTGACACAGAAAATCAAAGGAGCACAGTTGGTGTAGTCCACAATTTATGCAGCGATGAGATGGAGCATTTAATTAAGTGTTACGTCAAAGAGCAAGCTGTCATTGTGAACAATGATGTGAATACATCTTCCTCTCTGCAGGCTCACATCAGGCTCCGGCCAAAGGCAGCAGCAGAGCAAAGACTTTGTCATTAGATGGGGCGATGTAGTGGTGCCACAAAAACTCAAGTTAGATGAAGCCTCTGCAGCCCACATAAGAAGCCCTCAACTCAAAAAGCTGCTAATTAATTTATTTGAACCATTATAAAACAATGCTAGACACTTTAAAGCCACCATCACATACTGTATCTCCGAAAAATACTATATGTTGATTCTGTCTACCATACAACAGAGAAATATCACAGTACAAAATATGTTTTCCGTAGTTCTCCCAAGATAGAGAAAACCCTTCATCGTATCATACTGTACCAACTTTAAAGCAAGAAAACAATAATCATTCAGCTCGGGTGAATAAGAATATAAGCATATAATGAAAATCAAAGAAGCTTTACTGACAAATCAATGTCAATATGATGATTGAACAACAAATCTGACAACTAGAATATAGCATATCTCCATCAAGCCCCAAAGGTCTTCTTCTGAAACAAAATTGAAATGACCAGATCCTGATTATTTAGACCTGCCAAAATTGAACATGCCAATATATATCAGGTCCCAACACATGACAGATTTTTTTTCTAATAAGGATCTATGAATTATTCTCTGTGAACATGTAAAAAAAAAAATCCTATCTCATAATCTTAAAGACCGAGTTCTGGCTCTGTCCTCTGATATGGATCTGCACCAAAATGTCACATCCTTCCACCAAGTTTTCTGGAAATCTGTGCAGTAGTTTTTGTGGAATCCTGTTGGCAAACAATCAAACAAACAAACAAACAAACAAACAAACAAACAAAAGGACAGGGGGTGAAATCATGACCTTCTTGGTGGAGGTGATCACACTAGCTGTTTGTTTTAAAGTTAGGATCTTTCACCTGGCATGTGTGTTTCAAAACCTCCCTGTATTGACATTGTCCATCAACTTGCTTCCTCCTCTCTCAGGTGCCAACGCCTCTGCTCCTGACCAGCTAAGTTTAGCTCTAGCGTGGAACAGAGTGGACATCGCCCGCAGTCAGATCTTCATCTATGGACAGCAGTGGCCTGTAAGATCCTTAAACCTTGTTAAAGAAGGAATTGTACATACTGCAGAAGAACTATTGCTTCCACTACTTGTTCCGTTGCATTTCCACTGATATTAACATTTCTTTATACAGCTCTGCTTAATTTGGGTCTTTTCTCACGGGATTGCTTTGGCATTAAATTACTGTTTGTCAGCTGCTGTTTTTAATAACTAACACAGTTTACAAGAAATGTCAGCTCAAATTGATTTACTCCCAAAAAATAACAATTATTGAATATGTTGAAAGGGAAAGATGATGCCCTAAACTGAACTGAATGAAATTATACTTACAGCCTTATAGTTAATTTGGATGCAGCGTGTTGTTCATAACCAGTCATGGGTGGAGGGTTCGACAACTGACAAATGGTTACAAACAGTAATTAAGGACCACTGTGCTTGTCCGTGTGTAATTGAAATGTATGCATTTATTTGCGGTTGTCAGACTGTATATTACGAAGCTGTATTAAAATCCCTAACCATTTTATTTCAGCTCACTCTGTTTGGAATTTGTCTATTTAAGTAAAAACCTCATTACATAAAAAAATTTATTTTACAAATACGTGCCCCTTCACTCGCTTTATGTGTGCAATTGATAGAACATACAGCAGTAACCCTCGAGTTCAATGCATTATCAGAGTGAGTACTGAAGTTGCCTGTTGCAATAATCCTGTATTTTAGTAAGTGATGGGGCTCAACCTTTAAGTCCTTTTTTCTGCTTTCATCATCATTACCTGTTCCATGTGCTGTAGGTCGGTTCCCTGGAGCAGGCGATGCTGGATGCCTTAGTTCTGGACAGAGTGGACTTTGTAAAGCTCCTGATTGAAAATGGAGTCAGTGTGCACCGTTTCCTCACACTCTCCAGATTGGAGGAGCTCTACAACACGGTAATAACAAGTGCACAGGAATGACAAGTTGTGTCATCTTTTGCAACACACCATTCACTTTCAGCAAATAATTGTGATTTCGAGTTTCTAAGTGAAATGTTATTGAAAAAACACTTTGTACAAAAAAACATGGAGCCCACAGTGAAGTGAGGTATGGTCAGTTCTGTCTCAAGGAGCTGTAGAGGCTGTCTGTTGTGATAATGATATCCTCATATGCTGTGTTTCCAGAGACATGGACCATCCAACACGTTGTCCCACCTTGTACGAGATGTCAAAAAGGTAAGAGCATCCCTGCCGGCCTGTCATCTGTTTGGAAATGTTGGCTTGAATGTATAACTTAAAGATGACATGATTGACTACATAGTGTTTCAGTTGCTTTTTTGCGATGTGCGTCTGTTTGCATCGGTTGTTGTGTAAGTCTGGTAGCCCTAGCTGCTGTTAACTGCAAATAGAAGCCAGCTTTTCTCTTTCAGCTGGAGTTGCGGGCTGCAGTGGCTGTGTAGAGCTATGCACGACTCTCATCCCTCTCAATTTACTCATTACCTTCTTTTCTTTAAGGCACACATCATCATGGTAAACAAACACGACATGTATAAAAAATTCTTTCATCCACAGAACTGGAATTTAAGAAAAACAGAGGCCCATGGGGCTGATCCAAAATAACTTTGCATGCTAACAATTTAATCCTGCTTTTTTTAATATTAACAATATTATTTGTCTATTGAGGCTTGAGTCCTCTTCAGCGGCCGCAGGTTTGGATCTGATGCGGCCCCATTGCTGCATCGCTTCCTTGTTCTCTTTGTCCCTTCATGCTTAAATTGTGTTTCTATTTCTCAAGACAAACATAAGTGTTTATTTACACCTGGGCCCCATTCGGCGCATGTGCAGCGTGTGACAGTTAAATCACTGATCTGCTGCCTCTCCAGCTGTTGTCCTCATAGAGAGCTCGGTTCCTGCTGAGCTCCTATGTGAGGTTTTTATATGATCACTGTATTTCCTCGAATTGAGTAGAAAACTAAATACCAGAACTTTACAGAATGAAGCCGTGCATCCTTTGGTTCTATATAGTGTTTCAAATTTAAAACAACGGAAACACTGAAGGGCTTTAATTTGAAACTGTACAGAAAGTGTTTCTAAAATATTTAGTTTTAAAGATATTGATTAAATAAATTAAAAGAATTATGCTGTGGTGAAAAATCATGTTCACTGACTATTTTGCTTTGAGCTGTGCGTGTGACACAGAGAAAACAGGCAAGCCGGCGACTTTCTAGAAAAGCAGCACGGCTTACACACGTGATGCTCCTGAGACACGCAGCCCATGCTTGCAGTGTTGCCGCTCTTACATGATAACATGAAATGAAAAGCAAGATGTTCCGGGACCCACCCTTCACACATCCAGTGTGGCCCGGGCACTACTGGGGGTTTTAAATATGAATTTATTATGTTAATTATTTGAATAGTGATATTGCTTATATCAAACAAATCCTTTTGTATAACAGCAGTGTTAATTTCATGTTTATTTTTTAACTATGATTTGGCTGCACTTAAGCCAAACAATTTCAACACTGCGGTCTTAATTATTTTTTATTTTTATGCAGACTTCCTATAGCGTGGTGATGATTACAGGCGATTTACATTCACCACATGTCTGCACACCAATTAAGAGTGATCCCACTGTTGAGGGTTGATGGAGAGGTCAGTTCTGTTAGAACTAAGAGGTGTTCATTAATTAAGTCGCTGCTGATCACAGTAATACCCTAATCTCCCACCTCGCCCCTTGAGTCGCTGAAGACGCTCTATATGTTGTAATCACCCTCATTTACCTGGACCCTGTCTTTAAACACAGCTTTAATCTCCAGTTGCTGCAGAGAATATGCAGTTTTACTAACACACAACATCTCAATCACATCTCACTCCACAGATTCACAAACATGCAATCAGCCTCTGCAGTGCATGGCATAACATTACAATCTTCTTTTGCCAGAGCTTTGTGTCAGTGCCATAGTGTAGCTTAATGTTTGTGTTTCATTGTTGTTTATGACAGTGTGATGCTAATTAGAAATAACGACTATCCCTCGGGTTGAGTCACCACGTCATCGCCGTTTCCTGTCCTCATAGTTCTCTGCAGACAAGATGCCCTGGCAGCCGCTGGCAGCTCTTCCTGTGATTCTAATGCAGGTGTTTGTGTTAATAACAGTTGTGAGGGCCGCTCTCAGGTTTAATCTGGCCAATTCATTAGACTGTGTGAACATTGAGTCTCAAAACAGGGCTTGTGGTTAGCTTGCGGAGCTCAGCTGCCAACACAGAAATTGGTTTTCCTGCGGAGAAAGTGAACAATGTAGTTTTGTGGTCAAAGGTTGATAGCAATACACCCTGGGCCTGGAGTATCACATAACAGCGAGGGTTGGGAGGAAATCCAAATGTAACGCAGACAGCGAAAGCAAAGGAGTGAGCCAGAGTATGTGGGTGGTTGATAAGTACTACAGGTCATCAACTGACAGGAGAAGAAGATTGAGAAATACAGACCATGTATGATATATATTTGAATATTGTCTGTATCATTGTTATCAAATTACTTTTCATATGCTTCCTATAAAAATGACACCTTAAAGCTAGGGTTGGTGATCCTGGAAAAGCTAGTAAGAGCAGGCAACACTTTGAAAAAATGCAACACATACAACACACTCCTTTCCATTGGCCTTCATGTCAAAGCTCTGGCCCCAAAACACATGAATCTGCACCGACTGATATCTGCTAGAAGCTGGTGTATGCCAGCAGTGTTTGTCTCTCCGGTATAAGATGCACCGATCTACCTGCTGCAACACAGACGGGTTTGCGGGCTTATCATTTCATTCGGATTGAGTGTTTATTACAGTCCTGTGAGGGCCACAGACACTGGCTGTTTTTATTTACTCATATCTTGTGGGAAGTAGAGGATTTGAACAATAAGATCAAAGATACATTTATACGACTTAAGTTTACATTTGAAAACACTTTGTTTGGTGTCCAAACTACTCCGGAGGTTTAGAGCCTGCTGGCTCCGTTTTATTTTGAAACTCCGTGGCTGCGTTTTGGTCTGGACTGGCAGAAACTGAGATGTTAGGATGAAGATGACATAGACTCTTACGTACGCTTGCTGATTGGGTCTATCTGGTCATGACGTCAGCCTCCTATCACATGGCTCCCTTCCGGAAGAAAACAACTGGCAGAAGCCTTGACTGCCCGTGTAGAACGCAACATGGATAATCAATTGCAAGCAGTACTGACCCTGTTGTCTGAGGTAACTGCTGAGACGATGCCCATGTGTAAATCATTGTTCACCTGATATACGTTTTCAGGCATGTGAATATGGATAAGGATTTAAACTGACACGGACCCAAAACACTTTTTTCAAACTAAAACAGCAGTATGGATGAAGACTACGAGTGTTTCAGAAACAACTTACCAACCCTAACTTTAACAAAAGCCTCTGTTTGGTCTGCTGTTAAACAAGTTGCTGTTTATTTATTGGCTATGAATAGAGGCAAGAAAAATAAATTTTGGGTTTTTCAGCAGAGCAGCTTCCCCATCAGTAAGTCAGCCAGGCCCCAACCAAATACACAGGAGAATTAGAAACTGCACAGGGCTAAGCTCTCGGAGTGTATCCATACAAGGTGTAAACAAACAGTTGTTAGTATGAGCTTCGCCACCGATGGGAATTTAAAAGAGGGCTCGGCTGACCGCTGACTGCTGCATTTGAACTATATATATATCGGGAGGAAGAGGAGGTGAAGCTTTGCGCACTTTGAAGCACAAAGTTCAACATTGAATCGACAAGCAGCGTCTGTGGCTCTCTTCAAAGTGCATCAGCCGGCCCACAGGGGTTTGTCAGGCAGTGAGGCCCTCGTCTCTGCTGCCGATGAATTTGAATCTTTGGATATGAAGTCAGGCCCCAGGATGAGGGAGTGAGGCTCAGGATACCTTGTCTCTGTCTATTTGCAGAGGGGTGGAGACGGTGTCAGGGTATAGATGTAAATGATATGTAAGGTAATTAGTGTAATTCAAAGGGAACAGTGGTGGTAAGGATATAGTGATTGCCGGACCTTGGGGTTGATATTGAGGGCACAAGGAGGAGCAGCGAGTGTTGACATGGTTATAGTCTTGACGTGAAAGGACTTCCATTTCAATAATGATTCTCCCCTCCAGCGTTAATAGCTGTCTGTCTGTCTTTCCATTGCCCCTCTCTTCCAGGCTAATGAGTCATTACCTTTTTCCCTCTCTCTTTTCCCTCGCATCAAGACTGCGTTAAACTTCAATGGGAAGATCTCATTATTAACCTAAATGCAAATAATGACAAATCATTCAATTTCTTTTACATGCTTTGTAAATGTCCTCAGACAATATATTATCTCTATAAATCCTACTGCTTCTGAGTTTTTAAACTCACCTAATTGTCTCCTTCTCGGTTGAATATCAGAGAAGAAGTTGAGATTGGGGCTTTAAGGTTTCACTTGCCAGCAAGCCGCCAGGAGGAACACCATACATAAAACTGCAACAAAAAATGTTGTCATCAAATTTTGGGGATTAGGGTTTGTTTCTGGTAATTCGAAATAAAAAAAAAACAACTGAACCACAGTCTGGTGGAAGAAACACTTCTTCAAAGAGTCTGGAAGAGAGATCTTTGTCTGTGTATCTCATTTCCCCTTCTCTTCTTCGCTTGTCGTGCGGTTTATTCACTGACATTGTGTGTTTTTTCCAAGCGAGAATATCCAGGGTTCAGTTGGATCTACTTCAAGGTGAATCAGATAATCACGTTTTCTCTTATAGCCAAAAAAAGAGTTTTATATAGATTTTATAGTTTGAGTAGGTGTGACTCTGTGATTTGTGTTACACTCTTGTATTTCCCTCCTCTTTAACTTCCTTTATAAATCCGTTGGTGCGGGTTGCTGCATGCTAACACTGTGTGGTTTTCTAGGGAAACCTACCCCCGGACTACCGCATTAGCCTCATCGACATTGGCCTGGTCATTGAATACCTCATGGGCGGAGCTTATCGGTGTAACTACACCAGGAAGAGATTCAGAACTCTGTACCACAACCTGTTTGGACCCAAACGGGTAAGTGACTGATTCTCACCCTCATTAGTGCCCCCCACCATTTAATGCATATCAAAGTCTGAGAATTTATAATGTCATTAATCAAACCAACAGTATCAGTGAAATGAGCCTCATGATTAAGTTTGCCCTGGAAGGGCAAGAGAGATAATACGAGCAAATTATGTTTTAATAATAAAATGTTAATTAGTTATTGTGCACCCGCTGGTGAACTCCATCTTGCTGATGTAAGTAGGTAATTAGTGTGTACGTAGACATTTACTGGGGGAAATATGAAGCAAGGAGGAGAAGGATGACAGAAATCTTTGCGTCACACGATTGTGTGTGTGTTGATTTTAAGACTAACACCATTGAATACTTTCCTTTGCTCAGAAAAAGCTTTTAAACATCTGAGGATGCTTGAGTGAGATTGTAGAACATAATTATTTGTGTAGGAAGGAATCCCAAAAAAGTAAAAATCTCATTTTTAAAGAAATTAGTTTCCTCATATTATCAGAAAAAAAGGTTTACAAAGTCCCTCACAGCAATATGATAAATAACAAACAGCAACTATAATGATGAGCCAATGGATAATTGCCTGGAACAATATGTTTGAGCTGTAGTTGTTTGTCTCGTTAGTTGTAAGTCTACATTTCTCACATATGCCCTCATCAAAAACTGAAGCACTGAAAAAACACATTTCGACAAACTCTGTGATGGTGCTGCTCATCAGCAGAGGTCAAACGTCAGAGTCGACCTCCTGTTTTTCTTCATCTCCACATTAAATAGAGCGGCAGCACAAGCTTTAATTAGCTTGATGTAACAAATCATCCAACTACTTAATTAGAAACTTACTGATAAGCAGACCTTTAAGCAGGGTGGAGAAACAAATCTTTGACATTGTGCTATATATTGTGGGGGTAGATCTACATCACAAATATGCAATACAATACATGTTGTATGTTCACGCTCTGTTGTTGTGACGTAAGATTCTCTCATTCTGCCTCAATACTTTTTCACAGGTGTGTTGAAAATAGACATACACAGCTGTGTATGTCAAACCATATTCCTGCTTGATGGTGCATCTTTGTGATTTTATGTTTGAGTGTGTGTATACGTGTTTGTCAGTGTGAGACTTCACGTGCCTGTTTATCTAATTCTACGTCTGCCATGGCAGAAACACAGAAGCTGGAAAGACGCCGATAAAGCAAAAGCAAAGAAATGGGGCAGAGACTGATCACAGAGGCAAAATGACAGAGCGGCAGAGAGAGAGAGAGAGAGAGAATCAGTTCCAATTTAACTGTGATTTTCTAGATGAAATGAGCATGCAGTCACATAGTCACATGCACACACGCACACATGTTAACTTACAACAAAGCCTTGAAATAGATGCAGATATCAAAATCCCCACAGGAGACCTGGGCTATTTTTAACAACACAGATGATGGCTCATGAATACATAATTCATACGTGCCCTGCTTTAATACAGATACTCAGTACTGTACAAAATGCACAAACACATGATGGTTGCCGTACATATATTATGCTGTCAATCACAAGCTCTTTTATACAAAATCACGTAGTGACAATATAAAAGCTTGTTTACGATCTAATGTGAGTGTGTCTGTCTGTCTGTCAGTCTTTGTTGTTTTGTAGTTAGAGAGTAAACTGCTCTATAAAATACATTCGACACGGTTTCTTGTTCTGTTTGTTTATGTTTTTGTTGCTTTTCTAGCCCAAAGCCCTGAAACTGCTGGGGATGGAGGTGAGTGTTGATCTCATCAAGGTTGTTCCTCAGTCATTCCTTTACTGTTCCTCTCCTTCGTCTAAAACACACCAGTCCTCCCACTCGCAGTCTGTGTTAAGTGTTGTACTGTGCCAGTCTGCAGAATCTTCAGTGTGTGCCGTGCGCCTCAACGTCTTTGAAAGAAAGACCTTGAGGCATATTTAATTCATCGTGGTGGCAGTCTGTTTGCACGTTTGAGCCAGTTGTTGTCAAATTTAATTATTAGACTCTTCACACTTCCTCGTATATGTTTTTTTCAATTTTCGCAGATTTCGTAAAAGAAAACGGACTAATGAGCCCAGACAGTTTAAAGTATACACCTCTTATGACACATGTTAGAGCAGCCCAGTTACATTTAACTGAATAGGTAATGACTAACGTAATAGGATAACATAATACATGGTTTGTGTACTCGGATGTATCCATGGTGTACGTACCATGGAGTCTCTACATCGTAAACCTTTTATCACTCCAGTTTTCTCAGAGGTATTTATATCAAATGTATTTGGCTGTCCGTTCCTCTGTGCGTCTGCCTGTTTGAAACCTGTCTCCCTGTCAGTGTGTGTTTCCTCCCTGTTGGTGCCTGTTCAAATCTATTTACTTTCCTTGATGCTTTGCTACATTTTAGTTAGACTAGTTTAGCATTCACTAATATAGCAAGATGGCCATTGAAGAGTATTAAATGTATTGCTTTTAACCCTGGACTCAGTATTGTACTGCAAACTTTTCTGAATATCCATTAGCTCATAAATTTACTTACCTATTAATGGATGTCAATGAAGTGTCACTATCTGAATAATTTACACCAGAAGTATTGTCATATGTTTCTTCGTCCACATTATCTAGGAGTAAATCAAGTAGCAATTCGTTTAGCACTAAAAGTCGTTTCTTACATGTTTGTAATTATCCACCGATTGTTAGTCCTCATCTGTTTTAATGTGAAATCATTGGAGATCAATACAACCCTGCTAATGTGCCATTTAGGACAGTGAGGAAACCTGGAGGCGCTCAATGCTTCACCTCAAGGGCTTGTTAGTCATGAGTAAAAGGAATGTCTAAACTTAAACACTCTTATGTTGTCCTGTTCTACTGACTTTATGGTAGTGACTATATCTGAAAAAAGTCCCCTGCACAATTTCTTCATCGATGCCACTGTGTTTCCACCCCGCTCACTTGTCCTCGGCCCTCCACCAGGACGACATGCCAGTCCGCAGAGGCCGCCAGAAGACCACGCGCAAACGAGAGGAAGAGGTCGACATCGATTTGGACGACCCGGAAATCAACCACTTCCCTTTCCCCTTCCACGAACTGATGGTGTGGGCCGTCCTCATGAAACGTCAGAAAATGGCGCTGTTCTTTTGGCAGCATGGCGAAGAGGCCATGGCGAAGGCTTTGGTAGCCTGTAAGCTTTGTAAGGCAATGGCGCACGAAGCCTCGGAGAACGATATGGTGGATGACATCTCCCAGGAACTAAATCACAACTCTAGGTGGGTGACACTAACGATGCACAAAGATATGCCTGTATAGTGTGATTGTCCCGGGTGAGATATGTCATGGTTATATGTCTGCACTAAACTACTAATGGTCCAGTGTTGTAGATTTAGTGGGTCTAGCGGTGACAAACAACTGAATACTCCCTCCAGTCACCCCTCCTTCTCTAAGCATGTAGGAGAAGCTACGGTGGCTTTCAGGTTACATACAAATGAGCCAGTGTTTTGGTTTCCCTGTTATGGGCTACTGCAGAAACATGGCCATGCAACATGGGGGCTCGTGGAAGAGCATTTTCTCCCTATGTAGATTCTAGGCTCACGAAAACACGATAACTCTTAGTTTCTAGTATAGACTGTATATGGATGGTCGACATATCATGGATACGGGTTCCGCAATCTATTGCTTTTGCTGCTTTTGTGTGCAATACTGATCGTAGTGTGGAGCTGTGATATCGAGGTCCCACCATTACAAGTACCAATCACAAGTCAGCATCAGCCGTCAATAATGACAATTTAGCCTGTTTTATACCAACAAATTGCTAATTAAAATCAAACCTTCTGGATACATGAATCCTTGAACATAAATCACTATGATGAGAAATACCTAAAATTACAGTAACCATCTGCTAGAAAAATGTATTTGACATGTACTTTGACTTTCTAATTTGGTCAATGTCCCATCCACCAGCATGGAGGAGGTGGGATTTATGATCTATACTGCAGGCATCAAAATGATTTGGCTTCACTTTCATTGATCTGTAATGTCATCAATCTTTATATAGTCTCTAATCAGGTGGTTGAACACAAATTAACACATTAGTGTTCCCCTAGACACCCACAGTGTAATGTGAGCAAAACATTGTTTGCACTTCTCATGATGACAAACAAAACCCTTGACTCCACCAAAATTGAGTTGAGAGTCCAGATGGGAACATGTGCTGCCAAACTCCAGCATGTGCACTGATGCACACACACAAACACTCTAATGTGGCTTTTCTGCTGTTGAAGCTGACCTGTTTTAAATGAAACTCCCACAGGATTGTAAATGACATACAAACAGAGATCTAATAACATACATCATCATTAGTTAACAATCTGCATTTCAGTTTAATCACCTCGACTTGAAAAATATGGATATGAAAATAATAGTTAATTTTCAGTTAATAACCTCTTCCACCAGCAATCACCTCCCCCCCCTCTCCCCCCCTGAACGTCTGTCTGCGTGTTTATTTGTAGAAACTCACCGGATAATTGTTTGAACTGGTGTTATTTAGAATGTGTGGTAAAATAAATAGTAGTGCATTCTGTCGGGAATTCTTACAATTTAAGGTACCAACAAACCAGAAAAACAAATCCTGTTGAAAGAGTCACCTTGTGCTGTGACTACAGTGGTTCATTAGAGAGGCAATTTATCAGAAACTCCTTCATCCAGCAACACTGCTGAAACGTGTCATAAGCTGTGTGTCTTTTTCATTGTAAACCCTTGTTTTATAAATCCTCCAATCCCCAGCAGAGCTAGTGCCTTGTTGTTCCACACTTGACCGATTGCTTTCCAGTGCATTGTGAAATATTGTGTGTATTTTGAGGGGGTGTACATGTGTATCTGTATAGAGGTGAGTCCTTTAAGGTGGATATCAGGGTGAAACTGGATCTCTATTGAGTCATGCTTTTTGTTTCTGAAAGTGAAATCTTTCAGAAATGCAGGAACAGTGGGTGGTGTTTCATTTTTGTTTGCAGATTTGAAGTTTTAATTAAGTTGTGCTCATCGATGTGCTCGTGGATGGATGGATGAGTTTGCCATATTACATTTTGGGATTTCTATACAGTTCTTATCGTGTTACTTCGTGGGATTCTGAAATCAATCCCTATGAGATCTGCTCAGAGCATTTCTTACTTCTTAAGACATTACTGTGTGAGTGTTCAAGTGTTTTCATGCAAATCTTTTCTCTTGAGTTCATCCAGATGGTCGGTGATTGACCAGACTAATTACATTTTGATACGTTTGGACAAAGTGTATTATTGTCTCTGATGATATGTCTGAGCCTGACCAGTGTATCTCCTTCATACTGTATAATCTCCTAGAGAGTTTGCCCAGCTGGCGGTGGAACTCCTCGACCAGTCCTATAAACAAGATGAGCAGATGGCCATGAAGCTGTTGACATACGAGCTGAAGAACTGGAGCAACGCCACCTGCCTGCAGCTGGCGGTAGCGGCCAAACACAGGGATTTCATCGCTCACACCTGCAGTCAGATGCTGCTCACCGACATGTGGATGGGACGCCTGCGCATGCGCAAAAACTCCGGTCTGAAGGTAACACAAGTAGGCCAGATGTTTGAGATAGCCTGTGGGTATGAGAACAGTTACATTAGAGCACAAGACTGGAGTTCACAGCTTTAGAGAGGAACTCATAGTGGTACCCCGAGTCCCTCAGACGACCACAGAGGGAAGCTGGGCAGAAAAATAATGAGAAACCTTTTGACCTCCTTGAGAAACTACTGCAGACACTGCCCAAATCACTCCTTTGTTGAAAAGTAGAGGGTGGTCATAAATTCTGTGGAAGGGTGGATTTGAGGATTGCTATTACCCTTTGTGCAGAAAATGAAAACTGCATGTTTGTTTTTAGCATTATATATCTTATAATACGCAGAGGCCAGATGTTTGTGCTCATTAAGCACCCTTCTGGTTTTTCAACAGTAATATGAAAAATCAATGCATTTCTTGATCTCAATTCCTCAGGTCTATTCAGAAACGATAAGTGCCCTCTGAGAGCACTTACCTCTGACAATGCTAACTCCTTATTCTGCCATGTTCAAGAAAGTCAAACTAAACAGACCTGCATGTTTATCAAGATCTGCACCGGATCCAACATTTTTTATAAGTTCTTCCTTGGGGGCATGCCCCAGCCCGGCTCATAATGTGATGGAAATTGGTTTGGTTGTTTTAAAGTAAACCTGCTGAACCAACAGTGAAAACAGAACCTCCTTGGCAAATTCATGTGGTTGTTGAATCTCATGCACCAGTAGGCTTAATCTGAAAGAATAGACTTTAATTCCAGTTACTCATCTGCTCTGCAGTGTTTATCTATATGAATATTCACTAAATACATATAATCCAGACCATAAAGGTGAAAAAGGAGCTTTTATTCCAACAATGTTCTAGAAGTGAGCACTTTACAAGCTAAAGAAGTGAACACACCAGTGTGGCTGGTTATAACTATGGTTTGGCCTCGATGACTAATTCCCGGGGAGGTGGAGAGTGTGCACCGGGCTGGGAAAAGTAGACAGGTCACCTCTGACAGTATAAATGCTTTATCTCCGGACTGAACACAATCTGCAAGTGTGACGAGCATCAGGGCGAGGTGACCCTCGTGGTTGAACTTCCTACACCACTTCATTAGTATAAGCCGACAATGCTCTCTCTTCTTTAAGCCAGCGTCTGAAGAACTGACCTCAATTAGTAAAAAAAAAACTTGAAATTGTGTCGTACATTTTTTACACTGAGGCTTGTGCGGTTGAACATCCTTTTGAGGTGAGGTTTGAGTCAAGGGCAGTGGTTGAATTTTGGAAATTTTTTGCCCACATGGGTTTTCTGGACTCCTGGCAGTAGTGTGATAGGAGGCAGCTGCTCAGATCAGAGGGGTTGGGGTTATTTAAAATGAAGAGTCGCCCTGGGAGTCGCTGCAAGGACGAGTGAGTTCACACTCATTCATACACAAAGGGAGACAGGATGATGGGTCCAGCTGGTTTAGCTTCTCGGAGCAGGGGTGTAAGCATTGCTCGGCCTCGGCGGGACTGCAGGAGCGGTGGGGTGGGTTGGGGTGTGCTGCTTCTAAATCAACCTCATTGGAGAGGAAACCACAAGTGGAACAAACAGGATTCAAAGCCCTCAGGAGTTGATGATGCGCAACAAATAACATTGTCAAAATGCTGTCAAAACAGTGTGTGTGCGCATTTTTGACTCTCGGCTCCAGCCCTCTATATTCATATCAGAACATGCTACAAATTACTTTCACCGCTGAGTGCATTGATTTCTTCACATATCGATAAGTCCTGAACTACTGATATCTTTGCCTTGACCTCTTGACAAGAAAACTGAAGCTGCGTTTGTGATTATTTTTCTCACTGCTCCCTACCCCTTGTAACCACTCCTTTCCTCAACTCATCACAAAGGATTGCTACGTAAACTTCAGGTCATCAATTCAATGAAAACAGTTCAATTTAATTAGTTAAAGGCAGCTGCTTCAAGAGATAAGAAGACACACACACACACACATACACTGCTCTCTGTCTTCCTCTCTCTCTCCCCCTGTCCTCTTCTCACTGTGGTCACAGCCTCTTGCTTTTCTAGTTTGACTATTATGTATCTGAAGTGTTTACAGCACGTCTGCCTCCTTTATCTGCTGTGGTGGTGTATCCCTGGCATCCATCGTGGCAGCTCAGTGGTCTTAATCCCTGTCTATTCGGACTAATGCTTTTGTAATTGATGGGATCCGCCGCCTGAGCTGTCACAAACATGAAGCTTTGTCATTCAGGCGCGCTAACATCGACATGATTCAGAGGTGGAGCGTCTGTTTTTTGTCGCTTTGTAATCTTCCCCTAACTTTCCACCACCTTCTCTTCCTCCCCCACTCCCCCTCATCCAGGTGATCTTAGGGCTACTACTGCCTCCGTCCATCCTGAGTCTGGAGTTCAAGAACAAGGATGAGATGTCGTACATGCCCCAGGATCAGGAGACCTACCTGCAGGAGAAGGAGGAGGAGGAGCCTGAGAAACCGGTCAAGGAGAAGGAGGATGAAGACATGGAGTTCACAGTAAGATCTTACTGTGAGACGCAGTACAACTCCGTGGTGAGAGAACCCACCTCAGCCCCGCATCTCAGAATATATACACATATTCAAACTTTAGATACAGCACATACACACATACACACACACACACACACACACACACACACTCTGTTCGGATTATAAAACACCTCACTGCCCACATAGTCCAGATTCTGTATTGTTCATAGTTTTCGCCTGTGGACCAGTTTTACATGTTGTTGCTGACCACAGTGTGACAATGATGTGCACACACATTTACACACACATTTACACACAAACATATTTGTCTCTATATTCTGGCCAACTGGACACTTCCAGCCAAACCGGCCTCTTCCTGTTTCTCGTCGTCTGAGCAAAGACATGGTCGTGGAGTTGTAGCGTCTCAAGTCTGTCGCCGCTTGTGGGTTCCCTCGTGTATGTTTCTCCCTTCCATCTATCTCCTTCTCTGCCTTTCTGCCTTTCCTTTCCTCCCTCTTGTCCTCTGCTCAGCTCTCTCTTCGCTTCTTTTGTTTCTCTCGCTTTCGATCTTTCATTCTGCAGCCCCCCCTTCTCTCTCCTCTCGCTCTCGCTCTCTTTATCCTTCCCTCTCTCTCTCTCCTAGCTCAGTTCTGATCGAGGTACAGTACTGTATGCTGGTCGATTGCTGCCCCTCACTCTCTCCCATCAGTGATGGCTTGCTGCAGCACACCACTCAGCATGTCGGCTGCTGAGCATGGGAGGCCCAGGCTTTTGCATTATGTAACCGTGTCCGCCTGCTGCTGCAGAGCTTAAATCATGCAGAGTCTGAGCACCTTCTCCCCGCTCACAGTTTAAGAGTTGGTCCATCTGCATAGACGTGGATGTACAGCAGGGTTAGGACCCGTTCCATTTCAATCCAATCAATCTTGGAGATGATACTGAGATCCAGTTTATGTGTTTAAATGACGACTAGAATTTGAAAAAGCAGGTTAACGCGCAAACTGGATTTAAGGTCGTCCCAGTAAGTGATTGAACTGAAGTTGAACGCCTTTCAGCACCACTGTACATACTCTCCATCTGCATTGAGCACAGCTGCAAGCCAGCGCAAAGACTCACAACACGGGCCATTTCACACACACACACACACACACACACACACTGTCCTTAAGGCACTGTGGTGTTAAACTACGAATCCTGCTTCCAGACAATGCATTTGCAATGAGCCCCTTCCTGTTGCCCTGGCTTCTGACTGTGCAAATGCACATTCAGATACTTATGAATCACACCGAGATTCATACAGATACACAGACTGCTACACCACAGAGGGAGATTGTATTGTCATATCCTAAGATGCTTTAGATAAACCACATTGTGATGATAGCTTGTGTCCACTTGCTGATCAGACAACGTGCATATTCAGTGCAGTAAATTGGCATGGTGTGATTTACAGTACACACCATGATTTCAAGACAAGGTGATTAAACTGGCATCTGAATCGGTTCACCCTGAAGGCCCTGCCTGTGTGCACCTTGGACAAAACTTTTACAAATTCTGAATAAAATAGAAATCCCTAGTTTTCATACCGATAGTGCTCTCTTGCTGATTTCTTAGCTGTGGTTTTCTCCCTTTTCAGCCACCTGGGAATTTAAGCCAACAGCTCATAGCGAGGCTCAAATGTTTGGACAGATTTTAAATTTGATCTTTGCCCAGGTCGACTATACAATACAATTTCATGAATGAACTCCCTCAGAGGTCTGGTGTTGCTTCGACATTAAGACCATGACCCATAAAATCAGTGGGCTCCGAGCCCTCTCTCATGGATTAGGAACTGTGTCACAGATTGAAATGAGATATCTATGTCTTATCTTTCTTCCTTTCCTTTGCCTGTCTTCTTTCTGTCATTGTCTTGTGTGTCTCCTCTGCACCTTATTTGTTGTCTGGGACACAATCCATGAGTGTCCATTTGTCTGCGTCATACTGGGCTACCAGCCTTCACCCAACACTCCACCTCAAACACACATTTCACAATTTGGAATGATGACATTGTGCTTGCTTCTTTTGATGATGATGATGTTAAAACTGTGTTGTAGCCCATAATACAACGCCTCTACTCGTTCTCCCTTTTTTCTCCTTTTGTCTTTGTTTTTCTGCCCCCCCCCCCAAACTCCCTTCCACTCACTTCATCTCAATCCTCTCTCTGCACCCCCTCCACAAATTCCTCCTCCTCCGTCTCTCCAATCCGTCACACCTCTACCCACACTATCCTTCCTCATCACACCTTTCACTCCTCCCTCCCTCGCTCCGCTGTTGGTTTGCATTTGCCCAGGCAATGCTGGGTAAGGTTACCACGGAGACATCCAGAAAGAAGGATGTCGAGGAGGTTCAGAACCGCCACCGCCTCATCCCCTTGGGACGCAAAATATACGAGTTCTACAACGCGCCGATTGTCAAGTTCTGGTTCCATACGGTCAGTGTCAGCTTCATCAGCACCACCCACTCACATGCTCGGCTTCCTGCTGGCACTGTCAGGCCTTATTGTATCTGCAACAGCATCAATTGCTGGTTTCCCTGTGGTTAGCTGCTGCCTCCATGGTGCTTCCATCGCCATTAACCTCCTGTTCCAGCTCCACCATATCATTGGCCAGCTTTACTCGGGTGGTAGAGTTTTGTGGGGAAAACATGGGAAGAGTGATGGAAGCAGTGTGGTGAGAAAAGTCCAAGGGAGAGAAGTGAGGAAACCTCTGAAACATTACATAATTCCACTCGATTAAATATTTATCCAAACAAATATTATTTGATTTTAAGTTAAGCTTTAGGGTGTTTACATGTGTGGGAAATGTTTTCTTTGTTTAGTTTATTTGTCCCCATGCAGCACAGTTCATCCAGATTCTGTGATTCTGTGTCTTTGAGGTTTATGTGTAGCTTGTGTTTTCTGGTTATCTGACTGTGTGTGTAAAAGCTGATCTTTTATTTTCTTGTTTGTTTTCTTCTCGGGCCCTTTCAAAATGCTTACCCAGCAAAAACATATTTTCTCTATATAGGGTTTTCACTGTTTATTCATGCAGAGAACATATTTTGACTGCCTTTTGTTACATCCCACTTTCTCCCTTCGTCCTCGCCCCCACTTCTCCTTTTTGCCCTTCAGTTTAAAAAAAAAAAACTACTCTGAATTTCATTATAGCACCATTGGAACAGATGCTGGGTTTTCTTAGGGTCAACATGTGGTCTTTACATCACTAGCACATTTGTATTCATTCCTATCATTCGCTCTTCTGCCTGGCCCTGTTTACAGAGATATGTATCAAACCTATCACACAAACAAACTATGCACATAAGACTGTGATTGCTTGACTTGTAACTGGAAAAAAGTCACTTCAATTTGAAATTTAAATATGTTTAAGACTTTTCATTTTAATATCATTACAAATGTTAAAGGAGAAGCAAAATCACTGTTATTATAAGTTATATCCACATTTAGATTTATATCATCTTTTTCTTTACTTTCCTGGAGAAGACTGACTCTGATCGCGGAAAACCGTTGAACAATCAAGAATATCCCACATTTGATTGAAAACCTGTAAATGCGAAATGGGTGCAAGAAATGATTTAATATACATGTGAAGCTTCCGAGGTCTAATCATTACATGGTGAAACTTGCATTGTGATCAAATTTTCATCTGATCTGCATCATTATGATCCATAGTGCACAGATTTGAGAAAATGAAAGTGGACAGATGACCACGGTAATAGGGTGTCCTGACATCAAATCTTTAGCATTAGATCTGAAAAAAACGCCTAAGAGGGGGGTGTAACGAGGGTCAATCATTCACTAAGCAAGCATTTAATTTGTGCAGTTTCTCACAGAAAACATTTCCTCACCTCTTTTCAGCCTTTCGAACCTGGTGAGCAGCTTGCTCATGTTGGGGAAAATGCATAACCATAAACGTGCCCCTGCTGATTTCCCTCTGCCGTTGTGTTTTAATGCAGATGGCATATGTGGGCTACCTCATGTTGTTCAACTACATCGTCCTGGTGAAGATGGATCTTTGGCCGTCTACTCAGGAGTGGATCGTCATCGCTTACATCTTCACTAACGGCATCGAGAAGATGAGAGAGGTACGCTGTATCCTAGCATACAAATATGCAAAGTGAATATAAAGCCCTATTGAACCCACAATAAGGATTTTTTTATCCATCCACTGAACTGAAGACATCAGTCTTGTCAGCATTATTTAGCTTACGGCTGAATTCTTTGAGAACTGTGGTGCAGGCCAGAGGCTCAGCTCCATGTCCAAACAGCTCATAGTAGACAGGGAATCGGCGATCGACTGAGGTGGAAGCAGGGGAGGAGATCACATGGAAAGAGAATAGAGGGGAGAGATGGTGGAGATGAAGTGAGGAAAGAGAAATGTAAAAAGAAAATAGAAAGAAAATGAGTAAATAGAAATTATGTGACCGTATGGGCCTGTGTAGTTCAGTCTCACTTTGTGGCTGAGTTTGTACTGTAAATGTATGAAATGCATTAATCATTGTGTCCCATCACTCTCAGCTGCACAGCAATGCGTCCCCACACGCCTGACTTGCTTTTCTCAGGATTGAACTCATACTGCCCTCGTATGGTCTCCCTGATGTATTGCATTTCAGGCACCTTCTGGTCTCATTTCAGTTTTCCCCTTCCATTATTCCTGCTTTTCTTGTTTTCCTTTTGACTCATTTCCATGTGAATCTCTTCCAGATTCTGATGTCAGAGCCAGGGAAGTTGTTACAGAAGGTGAAGGTGTGGCTCCAGGAGTACTGGAACATCACAGACCTCATGGCCATCCTCATATTCTCGGTCGGCATGATTCTGCGTCTCCAGGAGCCTCCGTTCATGAGCTACGGCCGAGTCATCTACTGTGTAAACATCATCTATTGGTACATCCGGCTGCTCGACATCTTTGGGGTCAACAAGTACCTGGGACCCTACGTGATGATGATTGGCAAAATGGTGAGATGAGCCTGGATGAGTCGCTTATATTTTTTGTTCCTACTATGTATTCTTCCTCTATATCTGATTGTTTGGACTGGAGCTCGAGTGATGTTTATTTTGGGGGGTCTTTGTCGATAGCGATATTAGGGGGTAAAAAATTCAAAATTCTGAAATATCACCAATGTTATTGAGATTTTATATTGAACAGTTAAACATTTAAACTCTATTCTAAATAACTATAAATAAATAGAAAAGTCAAATACAACCAAAAGTATAGGACTAGAATTGCAATATAAATGTACATCTTGTCTGCATTGTTTATTCTGTAAAAAGTTCTCATATCGGCACATTTCATGAGACAAACGCTGATGTGTCTGTGAAAGACGCACATCGGCCAACTGATTAATGAGTCGCGATCTCGTTTCTACCGTTTGACTCAACTCAACAGGGTTTATAATGATTATGAGTTAACTGAGTTCCATGATCCCACAGGTTCAATTTGTATGTGGCGTGCAGGCTCCATCCGAACGAACGTCCATGCCCCTAAACCTCATTGTTTGATCACAAGATCATAGCCTGTGATTCGCACATGATGCCAGACGCAGGGAAAGGATCAAAGCCCAAATCTGCATCAGTCTGAGTGGACTGTCAAACTCTGTTTGATGAAAATCACCAATTAGTTTGTTGGAGAGAGATGGATTTGAATTTGTATTCTATGACCATTGTCAGGTGTTGACATAAATGCTGTTGCGGCCCCACAAGCTGATTTCAAAGGAGTTAGAAGAGGAATAGACTTACTCACACACTGCTTAGACAAAGGATGTCTTTGTTTAAAAAAAAACTGCAGCATTATAAAAGCCTGTTTCTGTCTAATTGGTTTGCATCTTGTAATTCAAACAAGTAAAACTAGTCAAAATAACAACTGCAATAAATAAATAAAAGACTGTGTTAAATGTGTTTCAGCTTTCCAGAATAAATGACAACTCTAATCAGAAATGACACAGTGTAACAGCAGCTCGTGGAATACAAAGTAGCCCAGAGAAGATGGGCTTCCTCACTCACCTCTGTGACTTTCATATCCAATTTGGGATCAACCTAAATTAAGTGCATTTTAAATATTAACTTCAGGTTTAATTCCAGAACAAATTAAATTAAGATTTAATTGATCAACCAAGACCAAGGAAGGATAATAATCAAAATACAATTCCGACTCTTTCAACACTTTCCTTAACTGTTTCTCCAGCTGAAACAGCACGTTCCTATTCTGCTTTCTTAACTTTATATTTCCCTCTTATTTTATCATTGCACCCCTCTATAAACATTCTGACCAACTGCTTTTCCTTTTGTCTTTTCTCTCTCCTTTACAACCCTCTCCCTGTCAGATGATCGACATGATGTATTTTGTGATCATCATGTTGGTGGTGCTGATGAGTTTTGGGGTGGCGCGACAGGCCATCCTCCACCCGAACGAGGACCCGTCCTGGATGTTAGCTCGAAACATCTTCTTCATGCCTTACTGGATGATATACGGAGAGGTGTTCGCAGACCAGATCGACC
The DNA here is from genome assembly GCF_947347685.1 of Pleuronectes platessa. NCBI lineage: Eukaryota > Metazoa > Chordata > Actinopteri > Pleuronectiformes > Pleuronectidae > Pleuronectes > Pleuronectes platessa. The sequence continues at coordinate 14,123,220 of NC_070629.1, forward strand.
GTAAGTCCGGGGCCAGAGTGTCGGAACTGACTAAGCGTCATTTTAGTTTGAGGGCCCGGTCACACTTATGCAAGTGTATCAGTGGCGAACCTTTGCCTTCTGTTCACTTTCAATGAGTGAGAGCAGGGGGGCCAATCAAACATTTGCGTCCCGTGGCGAGACAGGAGAAAGTTCAAATCTGGTGAACTTTGACCAGCCTCCCTTTCCCTTATGTGTAATTCGGCCCTAATTCCGGGTGGGATAACAGAATACACACAACTCAATGCAGAGATATTGGAGTAGTTTTCAGACATTCCTCCACAAGTTGAAATATTAGATTCCTTTTTACAACACTAACATAAAAACACTTATCACAAGAAAAATCACATTAACGTCTACTGTCATTTTGTCATGACCTTTTTTGTCTCTATTATTTAATAACATAGAAGTAGACTTTTTGACTTAACAATCCAAACCAGCTTGTGAGCAGTGTCTGTGGGAACAATGTCCTGAGAGTGCGAGTGTATTTGTGTGCTGTTGTGTTGTCTCTATGTATGGTAGTATATATCTGATGGTGTGTACAGGACGTGAGGAGTGGCCCAAAGAGAAGAGATCTGAAATAATGTTTTTATTCTTTGTTTCAGATATGCATAGTAGGAAGTTACAGCACAGGCTGAATGAAAAACTCTGGCTGGGCGAAAATTTCTTGCGAACTCACGGAACCTGGCGTAATATGGGTCCATCCCACAGTCAAAATCCCAGTAAATCTATAGATATAGGCCTCAGTTTAACCGCATCCACCTGCCCCACCTCACCCCTTCATCATCCTCACATTAGCACCATGTCATGCCCACTCCTACCTCAGAGCCCACTTGAGACAAACGTGTGCATGCAGCGCCACATGCTCGAAGGTCAAAGTTACTGTCACGTGTTGGTATCTTGGGTCAACTACTTTATACTCTGTAAAATAAGAATAAGAAAACAGTTAATGAGAATCTGAAGTGTAAAGGTTTCGATTCTATGGGACGACGTGTCTTCTCCATGTTAACAAGTAGCTTGACCTAAGACTGTATCTTGTAAGCAACTTTACCCTGACTAATTTTGGCTGGCAAATGGCACTGTTATATGGCAGTAGCACTTTTCAAATGGTGTCTAATGTACAGTATTTACCCTCTTTAGTTTATTGCATTTATGTTCAAACACCAAGAGGAACTATCAAAGTTTTTCAAATTTGATATTCCCTTGATGTATCCTCCTCCCATTTTTATCTCTTGACTTCCAAATAATAAAATTTGAAAAAGTGATCCTGCCATGTTAACACCGTCTGTCACATAAACCATGTCACCCTCCCTGGACGCACGCTCAGCTTCTCACCGGAGCAAATGCAACATTGCCAAAATCCTTCTACCAGTGTAGTCAACATTTAACATATGTAAGCATTCAGATTTCAACATGAATATCACATCATACAGGAAAAAGACATACAAACACCCACAGCAGGAGATATTTATCGACCACCTTTCATCATCTATAATCTGTTTTTTCACGTGGTTCAGTTGTCAGAGTTTTTTAATCTAAATTTTCTGAAGGTAAAACTCCAATTACTTCAGTTCTCTATCTTTGGGCTGCATTGTGTGAAACAATTGACTGTCGAGCAATGACGAGCATGACTAGAATGAATCTCAAAGGCAAACAAACCAAGACCTAATGCTGAATGTTCCCCAGTTAAGTCACAGCAACTGAACCATCACAGATGGAAAAACATGTGATGTATCCGAAATACATTTCCAATAATTCAGAGCAATCGACCATTGCTAAAAGAAGCTATGGCACACATATGTGACAATATATTTTAAAACTTCGACTGCATGTTTAAATATATTGGAAACACAGATTGTGATGAGACATGACGAATGTGTGTTTTTTGTGTATTTTGTTTTCAGATTTCACATTTCTGAACATGAGCCCCCTACCATTATTGTGTCCACTCTTTCCTCTTTAACAGAAGAAACATAAAAACACATTATGCTTCTTGTTTGTTTGCAAAAAAAATATGGAGTCATGCACTTTGTTTGGTACTTTCAGGTCTGCTTGTTATAACTCAACATACAGTTCATATTTCTTTTACATTTTCTTAAACGTTTTTTTTTTTACGTTAAATGTTATTTTCCTTTACTTTAATCTGTCTCCTCCTTATGTAACACGTCTGCATGTCTTTCTAATTTGTTGTGCATCTAAATGTTTCGTCTAACATATAATTTTGATGGATTCAAGACTCTTTCTGAAGACATACTTCCCTTGTATTAACTTGTACATGTGTGTATTTCTTTGGTGACGGTGTGCAGCTCCCTGTGGGCAGAACATCACAACAGAGGACGGGGGGGTGGTGTCCCTGCCCCCCTGTAAGACGGGTGCCTGGATCGTCCCGGCCATCATGGCGTGCTACCTGTTGGTCGCCAACATACTCCTGGTCAACCTTCTCATAGCTGTGTTCAAGTACGTAAAGAGACCTTGAACATAGCAAGGCAATATATTATAATATAACAGAGTAGAAAGACTTGGATGTTACTCATAGACGTATACATTTTATAATGTTTTAGAAGTGTGTGTAGGAGATAAATAAAAGAGGAAAATAGTAGTTTGAGTTGCTGTTAAGCTTAAATCATAGATGGATAGATAGATAGATAGATAGATGGATACTTTATTAATCCCGTGGGAAATTTAGATACTTTATTAATCCCGTGGGAAATTTAGATAATCCAGTAGTTTATACACTTAAACACAGGAGGCGGGCTGCAGATTTTATTATCAGAATGGGATAGTGCTTCTTCCAAGGAGACATTACCATGCTAAAGATCTGTTATTGTGCCTCTGAAAAGTCCACAAAGAAAGAACCGTCTTCATTTGTCAGTGTAATTGTTCACCAATAGTGCACAATGGGAGAAAAAAAAATCATTAAATTGAAGGTTTAATCACATTACACATCACAGCAAGCAGTTGCTGTGTTGCATTAAACTTGGCTTTTGCAGTGCAGGAGCATGCAACATGAAGGAGTTAGTCCCTCGTCCAATCAAATGGGTACATTATATATAAAAAGGCTGTGATGTTTGGTTTTGCCGACAATAAGTCAGTCCTCGTTTTTGACATATCGGTTTGTGATTTTCCGTCACCACAGTAACACATTCTTCGAGGTGAAGTCCATCTCCAACCAGGTCTGGAAGTTCCAGCGCTACCAGCTCATTATGACCTTCCATGAGCGGCCAGTCCTTCCTCCACCGCTCATCATCTTCAGTCACATAACCATGGTCCTCAAGCACCTGTGCTGTCGCTGGCGCAAGCACGACGACGACGAGAGGGACTACGGACTGAGTGAGTGAGAGGAAAACCCAAAACACGCCTGTTTAAACTCAGGATGTTGTAATAGATTCACATCACTTTTACCTTTTTGAATCATATTCTGTGATCATATTTAGCACTATAGTAAGAGTTTTTATACCTTGAAATATAAAGCATACGTTTTGTCATTCTGGACTTTTGTTATTATAATACGGATAAATGTGCCACTGCAGCTTTTTAACTCTCAAACTCTTTCATCCACAGAGCTTTTCATCACAGAGGACGAGCTGAAGAAGGTCCATGACTTCGAGGAGCAGTGTATAGAGGAGTACTTCAGGGAGAAAGATGACAGATTCCACTCTTCAAATGATGAGAGGATCAGAGTCACCTCTGAAAGGTCAGCCTATGGAAACCTGTTATATATATAAGTCTGCCAAGTAGATCGTGAAAGTGACGGAGCAGAAACATAGTCCTTAAGTGTTAAACTATAATCTTTCAACTTATGTAAATCAGTTTATTCCAGTTCAAACATTGAGATAACATGACTTATGGTTAATCTATTTTTCTATGGGGGAGGGTCTCTCTCTCTCTTTTTTTTTACACCCACCTTTTTTTCCACCACCTCCCCTGCTGTTCTCCCCTCTCCGTTGCTTCTAATGTCTCATTTTCTCCATTTGTTCTCTACTCTATCAGGGTGGAAAACATGGCCATGCGTCTGGAGGAAGTCAATGAGAGGGAACACTTCATGAAGGCATCTCTGCAGACTGTTGATATCCGTCTGGCACAAATGGAGGAGCTGATCGGCCGAATTGCCGTCGCACTGGAGCGTGTGACAGGGGTCGAACGGGGTGAGGTCAACAAAGTGCGTTCCAGGACTTCATCGGACTGCACAGACTCTGCATACATTCTCCGCCATGGTGAGTGCCCGGACGCAACATACATCCTTCGCCAAAGCAGCTTTAACAGCACAGAGGGGAATGCCTACCGTATGCAGGAGGCACTGGAGGGAACTGCTGAGGGCTCCATGTCCCCTACGTCTCCTACTGGCATGGCCACACGGACAAGAAGCCACTCGTTTTATGTTCGTGGCGGTGAACGCCCAAATGGAGCTGAGCGAGCCGAGAGCTTCTTCAAAGAGCGCTCGCTCAGTCTCCACCGAGCCAACAGCTCCCAATCTGTGTCCTCAGCTGCCGCCCCCAAGGAGTCTAAGCCCCTCCCCTTGGCGACGCTGTCGGTATCCCAGCAATACCGTCCATCATCATGCATTGATATCTATGTCTCAACTTCTGAGGAGGTGGGGCCTGCGGAGGTCTTCTTGGATCCTCTCCGTGTGGTCCCGCCACTCCGGAGAGACCTGTCGCTGCAGTCAGATATAATGGAGACGGTGTTGCCGGGAGGCCGGGACTTCAGCAGCGCTGCCTCCAGTGGTCTGGGCGACAGGCACTCTGAGGGCAGGCCAGGCAGCAGCGTAACAGCTGGAGCTATGTTTGACGACAGTGCAGCTGCTGATTTGTCCTTGTGCTCAGCCCACCTCTTACCCGACACAACCTTACCTCTGTGGGACATGGATCCATCCCCACCTCCCTCAGCAGGGCTGCTTGAACGCTCTAAGAGCAGTCGCTACCTCTGTACGACAGGCACATCGTTCCTGGATGAGCCTCCTCTGGTCAAATCCCACAGCCTCATGTTCACTCCAAGAGGCTGCTACAGCGGACTGGGGGCAGGCGTCCAGGTAAAAGCTGCAGAGTACACCAGCATCACTGACTGCATCGATACACGCTGTGTCTCAGCTCCATACACTCCAGCAGAGCGCTCCCACTCCCCTGGAGGCTCCACCTCGTTCCCCTTCGACAAGCCTTCAGACATTGGCTCATCTCACCCAGAGAGAGAGGCAGAGCTTAGTAACACAGAGTCTGATCCAGAGGACCCTGAGGACCTGATTCCAGCCCCTGATACCCCTCGCCTAAGGGGCCTTGGTGGGCCCAGTGGGGCCCCTCTCTGCTCCCCCTTCTCCAGGCTGGAGCGGGCAAACAGCTGCTCCTCGGATGACTCCCATCCTTCCCTCACGCTGGCCCCTCCGCACCGGAAGAGCCTGTCAGTGAGTGAGAGGATGGAGAGGGGATCGAGTCTGGGGGCAGACAGGGTGCCTGGGCCGGGGGGCCGGGGTCTGGCAGGAACCAGAAACCCCTTCCTAAGGAGCAAGTCTGGAGCACGGCCCGAAACAGCCAAGACTGACAGCCTCTCCATGAGGAAACTGGCCACTCCGTCAGCTTTCCGCAGCTTTGATAGGCAAAACTACACGTGACAAGGACACTGGTCAGCTCATTCACATACTGATAGGACCAGGGAGGAAATGGGCCCAGGGCAAAAGTGAAAGCAGGGTGGAGTTGCCCAATGCTCCTAATCTGCACCAGATCTACAGTTTTTACACTTATGTTATAGTCTAGAGAAGGTTATACAAGTTTTTTCATAGTACGTGCAGGAGGGGCAACTTTACCCTGGGTCATGAATCAGGAAGAAGGGATGTTAGATGCAGAGGTCCTACTGTACACCAGTCAAATACAAAGAGCTATGAATCTAGACTAGTTTTTACCTCTTCTTGTAGCTAAGTAACTCTCAATGGGGTGTTATGGCAATGGAAGGTGTCTTTGTACTGTGTGTCTTCCACCCACCACCTTCACGTCAAGTAGACAGCTGTCACTGTGTTACATCACATATCAATCACATTAGTCAGAGAAAGTGAACTGTTCCTCCTTGCTGTTTCGTTTGGTAGAACCTGCCACGTCTGACAGACGGACACAGAGAGAGGAGGTAGAACGCTAAAACCAACACCTCATTTTGTCAGTTTGTCTTAGCCTAGAGCCATTACTGTCACGAAACTAAACATTCACATCAAGTACATTTTCCTCTCTTAATCCTAACTCCACACTGTACGACCCCAGCACAAGCAAAGCAGAGCTGACATTTCTCTGGCTGGTCCATAACGGAATCAGCAAAGTGTTTGGAACCCCTCGTGGTTTGGAGACAATGGCAGTAACATGGCAACAACTTACCTCTCGATACACCTTTCAAATAATCAATATTTATATCAAGCGTGTCTTTCGTTCACGTATTGTAGCAAAATGTATCTACAGGACTGTAGTTATTTCTTCTGTCGGATCAGCCAGAAAAAGAGAGCCGTGTTTTAACTCATGCCAGACAGTTGCAGGTCCCCATTCCGTCTGTTTCTGCAGCGACTGGACAAGTTCAGTCTGTTCGATTAGCCACGCGATGCAACTGAGAAGGAAACAGCGAGAAAGAGAATGTGACACGAAGACTGAAAATCAGCAGGAGACAGTATCCAGTGTTTTACCGCTCAGGCTTTCAGCGCAGACTCCAGGCGTGGCCCAACACACAAGAAGGGAATTGAGATAAGAAGAGTTGTTGGAAATGCGTGATGACATTAACATACACACACATACATGGTCAGTAAAATCCTACTCACTTGTAGTAATAACCTCAATGTCATACCTGAGCCCAGAGATTTAACAAGTGCAATTGCAAAAAACGGGGACAAGAGGGCGCTGTGAGCCTGTTTCAGAGGCGATGCTTGCTGGGTGAACCCGGGACACGTTCATCTTTGATTAAACGTTGCATGATGTTTGTTTAAACAGAAACTGAGGCTCGAGCGCCCTGTTGTGTTCGCATACACGTCACTGCTGACTCACATTTGGACTTTTGAGTATCATGTTGCCCAATCTTATGTTACCTAATAATAATTATATTTAATCTTGAATCTTTATTGGACTACACCTCTAACACACCCACCAAACAAAAGAACAAAAACGGCCATTGCAGGTTTCCAGGAAACACATCGTTCCACTAAGCTAAACGTCTTGATTGAACGTGCCCTCAGTGTGAGCCTTTCTTTGCCAGCACCTGACGCCAAAAAAAAACCTTCCACTCCACCACTTGTAGCTCTTTTGTAGCGCAGATCCCCCCCCCCCCCCCCCCGCATTATGTTGCAAAGGTTTTTACATCCACCAAGAGCTAATGGATCCGTCCTTCATCTCTTCCATAACTGTCTTTCATTGGCTTTTCTCTTGCATTTATTTATTATTTATTAGTTTTATTGCATTCAGCTTCTGCAAAGGCAGAGTTTGAAAAGAAAGCACTTGCCCCCATGACTGAGCCCATTACACATCATCAACTGGTCCAGAAGAGGTCCTGGAGGAGGAAGTTCCATTTATGAATTTAAAAAAAGAGAGATACACGCTTGGGAATGAGTTGTATGCATTCTAGCTGAGATAAAGAAGGGTGTCTATTCACACAGGATGAAAAGTGGGACTATTATTGAAAAGATGAAAGCCAGATAAGTGTTTTAAAATTTTCTAATTTTTTTATTCTAGTAGCGGAAGAAGTGTGGTGGTGGTGGGGGAGAAGATGTCCTTCTTTAATCGCTCTATAAAGATAAAATATAGGTGAAATTATTAGAATTCCTACTGATTTTTTTAATGTTTATGTTTTATATTTCCTCGCTATTACAATTCATTTCAATCATGTTGCATTAATTTTGAGATTGATTCTATTTATTGACACTTTCTTGCTCATTGATAATTAAAGGAAATGCCTGTTTGAATTATTACAAATTTAATATTTATATCTTCTCAGTGATATTTTTGTCGAATTTTAAGTATTTTCTAATTAAGCTTTTAAATTTAATAAAAGTTGACCATCTACATGCACTAAATGCTGATGTATTATATTATTTATTAAATATAGAATTGTCTGATATACTGTACATTTCAATCATATCTAAAGTATTTAAAGTAGTTTTTATTGTACGTTTTATCAAGCAACGTATGAGAATTTTCTAATATGATGTTGACGAGGCAATAAAGATTTGCCAGTATAACAAACTTCGGGTGCCTTATGGGCATCGAAGGAAAATGTGGGGACTGAAGTGATTCTTAAGTCTGTTCAATTTCTCACCTTTGTTTTCTTTTCCTCTCTCTAGTCACAGAACCTGAATATCAGTGATTATTCTCAACATGTGGCTTCTACACACTCTCATAGACATTTGTTGATCTCTTCAAACACGCCTGAAGCCCAGAGTAGTGGGACTGACTGCATCAGGGCTGGTGTGGACATTGTTTTGGATCTGTCCAAACACATACAAAGACAGGATTGAGAATAATGGGTTTTATAGCTGAAGAAGAAAAACAAATCTATTTGCACATGAAAGTGAGACATGAGGACGAGTGTATAGCATCATCGTGAGGTCGCTGCTGTGGCAGTAAATCCGTTTTTCTTGCTCGAGTTGAATGCTTTGACTTATCTCTGTGTCACAACCCAGTCTGCTGCATGATACAAACTCTTCACATGTCCACTACACCTGACTCAAAAACCTTAAATAACAGGTACAATGCATTGAAACACCCAAGTTGAGGGGCTTACAGGAAAACCGGCACACAGTAGTGTTTGAATCTGCTAGATCTGCATTGGTATTTGGATCTGACAGTCGTAAATTATTGTCCCCTCAACATGTTTGATTTTTTCCATCCGGACAATTACAGGAGAATGGTGGAAAACCCCATCTTGAAGAAAGTGTAAAAACATTCCCTGGACCCACACCAAAATGTCATGGCTTGGGTCTTATCTCACCACAAAAACCTAACCTCCTTGGTAAAAGGATTCTCATAGTCGAAGCAGCAGAGGCTGAGATACTCAAACATTTGGTCCGAGTGTAGATGAAGCTTGAAAAAAGGATGGACTCCATAATTCCTTTAATGGATCTCAGTGACATCTTTTCTTAAGACTCTGCTTGGATGTTAAATGTGCTTATCTTTCAAGTTCCTAGTCCCCAGTTATTACCACAGCTTGTGTGAAATATTTGAAGTGTAACTGAACATCAGGTTTTCTCAGGCTTCAGAAAGCTCCTTTCGAAGGCTGAGTGGTACCCTGGCCAAAAACTGACCTTTATTTGTTAAATCAGCGGAAACCCCCTTTAACTCAGTTATTAAACACCAGTAGGAATTGCATTGTGGACACATGGGTAGTATGAATCATGTAGGTGGGACAGATCGTGGGTAACACATGAGGAAGGATCGCAACTGCAGTTTCCTCGACAAATATACCGTTCGTTTTAGAGAAGAAAGGTTGACACCAAGTCAATGCTCAGGGATACATTACTCCAGTGATGCAAGGTCAGAAGAAGGAAAAGAAAGGAAGAGGAGTGACTTCAGCTTCCAGTATAAACACTGTGCTTTACGAGTCAACCCCAGAGTCTTTGGGGATCATAGATAATCTATACATTTTGTATTTGTCTTCTTCAGCAATAGTTTATGAATAAATGTGATCATCCCGAAATGACTCGTTCACCGTTATAAATCTTAACGTCACTAAAGTGCGAACAATAGGAGGGGGGTTCTTGGAGGATTGTGTTTTGATAACGCGGGCTTTGGTCACACACAGTCGACCCTCACAAACCAAAATTTGCCAAACCAAATGGAGCTGAGCTGAGTCGTGCCCTGCTGACCTGTCGTCTACTCAGCTGCGGCGAACAGGGTCAACCAAGCAAAGGTCGGACAGCTCAGCTCGGCCTCGCGTGGCCAAGTATGATACAGACGACTGTGTCGGACTGAAGGCTCCCTCCCTCCTATTCGACCCGTCGCGATAGGAAATCAAAATATCCTTTCCTTTATCCTTACAGTAAGGGTCACACGATTCTCTAACGGCTCTGTGATATATGTTGACATGGCATCCGTGGACGGTGTCGTCGAGAGGCGTGTGCATGTGTGCGCTACGTGTGAGTGTGCGTGTACTGTGTGTGAATTCAGAAACGTTTGATGACAATAAAAACAGGGAGGCATGCCAACACAACACAACCCAACAGAATCTCAATGTACAGTATTTTTTCAAACATTCTCCTCTACTGTATCTTACAGTATTGTGGAATGGTGACCATATACGTACGATGATAATCAACAGATCCACTTGCCTCCTGTATGACGACCTCTGACTCATTAGATAAAGAGAGTTTCACGCACACACAGTTTCCTGCAATAATTGCCTATGTTGTGCTTTGACAGCACAAAAAGGACTTACGCCCCCACTGGTCACACTTTTATGTAACGTCCTTTAAATGCATGCGGTTCTTCCACCCAGAGTGTACACAGATGACCTGTAAAGATGACAATGATGATGAGAGAGAGATTATAACATGAAATCAAAGTAGTGAGTATTTGGATGCAAATACATATCTGTATTCTTCAATGTGAATAGGATCATGTCTGGCATGCATTGTTAAATAAATGATTAAATACTGTAGATTGGTACCCACTGTCTCGCCTGTTTTTACTTCACCTGGATCCTTCACCTTTCAGTGACACAAAGACTTGATTAATGTGAGAAATCTGTGGTTAACTCTATCATGTTTGTTTCAATTGAATACGACAAGAAGAGCAGCATCAGAGACAAAGTCTCATCCCAATGCTTTTACAAATTGTTAGATCCATGATTTTATAAAACCCTGCAGGGCAAAAACATCAGGAACATCTGTGTTTCCACTGTTCCCTTCATGGGGTTGAGATATGAACTGGGAACGAGAGCCGTTAACCTCATTGTCACAGGGCTCAGAAACAACAAAGCCTCATGGTGTGTAAACCATCAGCTACAGAGCCACAGCACACGAGCTGCTCTGCAGTGAGTACAGGACGACAGACTGCCACTGCTCCCCCCCCGGCCCCCCATTGGGTCCCACTGGCTGCTGGTGAGACGAGTTCTACAGGTGTGGATCGGTGCTTCAAAAAAAGAAATTCCACCATGAGGCAGAAGCAGACTGTTGAATTGATTCCACAGGGGGATGTGATGAGTTGTACAAGTAATGAACAAGGGGCGAGTTTTCAAGAGAATTGCCACTCATTGGAAATTATTATTTATAGCAATGTGACATTTTGCAACATGCTGGTTTCTTGCAGTTTACTTTACTTCCTGCTTTTCCTCTGCTCCTCGGCTCGAGACTGTAAAACACACAGTCAACACGTGTGTGTCAGTTTGTTGAGGTAAAATAAAGCAGTGCACAAGTGGAAAATCACCACTTCTGAAAATATGTGGGTGCTGCTTTGCAAATACATTGCTTCATCCTGCTTTGTGTACAGGACAACATGAGCACCTCCACCTGTACTACCTGTATAACAATACAGTCAGAGACGTTGTGTTATTTTCTCTTTTGTAAAGCAACATTCCTTTTTAGTTCACACTGTGCTTTGCTAGGAGCTGATTCACCTTTGGCACAAAATTATATACTGCAATCTCCAGTGTTGCCCAAAACAACAACTCGGGAGTTGAATCTTCATCTATCCGAAGTTATGTTCTGAGGTTAAATAAAAGACTCATTGGTGGGATGTAACAATGTACTGTACATTTAATTAGTTATTGCACTTAAATACATTTTTCATTGCATGTACTTTACTTTAAGTGGGTTTATTTCCAGGTACTTTTCACTTTTACTCCACTACATGTATCAGCAAATATCTACTCCATTTGAACAATGGATTGTTTTACATGTTTTACACGTTTTTTTAAATATTTTATAAATATTCAATTACTTGAAGGGATCCGTTGATCCAATCAGAGCAGGTAGACCATTCATTTTTATATAGAATATATGTAGTTGACCATTGCATTAGGGAATATAAGACTACAATGTAGTGTATTTAAAAGCAGATCCTTACTTTTAGTCAAGTAGAACAATTTGTGTCTACTTATTTGTACTTTTACAATAGTTAAATGTTTGAGTACTAGGCCTATACCTCTAGCAGTCACAATTCTAATTGGGTCAAAGTAAATCAGCAAAATGTGTCTAAGGTAAAAGTACTGCAATTACAGGTGTAATATAAAGAAAGTGTACGAGTAACATTTTTGATTATTTCTGCCTGAAATGTGGTAATGTAAAAGTATAAAGTACTATTGAATGAAAATACTCAAGTAGCCTATAGCTCTAAGTACTTTGTATGTATTTTTCAGCACTGCATGGTCGTTTCCTATGATTATGATTCAGGCATTATTCCTTTTCCTGTTTAATAACATTGCCTCTGCTTCAGTGTTGGTGTTGTAGACCACAGGCTCCACACCTCCCTGTTGTGTGTCTGTTGAGTGTCTGTTGTGTCTCCACTGTGCGGCCCTGGCTCCTGCTCCTCGGACTGAACCGGGCCTTCCGGTGTGTCCCGCGCTCCGTGGGGGCCTGAGTGCATGGGGTTGTTCTTGCAGCGCGCGTGTCAGCGGCGGTACACGCGCACGAGGAAGGGAACGTTCTGTACTTGGATTACGCACGTGCCCTCCTCCTCCTCTGTTACCGCACGCGCACGCGCACTCCAAAAGAAGTTCATAATTTGTATCTTACACAACCGCCGTGTCGTGTCGGCCGGTGTCAACACAATAACATGACCCAGATGCGCAGCGCACTCGGACTGAACTCTGGCACCTCTGTGAAGAGGAGGAGGAGGAGGAGGGAGGAGGGAGCTCCTCTCCTTCCTCAGAAATGTTTACCACTGTGCTGGACTGAAGGAGGAGCCGAGCAGAGCGCAGGGAGGCCACGGGCGAAAACCTCCAGTTACAACCAGATTGTATTCCTAGAAATCCAGGCTTTCTTCCGCCACCACAGGGGGGCGGGGCTCCAGCACGATCCAGGAAAGTTCCTGCAGAGACTCGCACAACAGCTGTTGTCCTCAGACGGAGACTGTGTGTTCAGTCCCCTTCAGCCTCGGACATGTTGTGTCTCACACTGTCGGTCAGCGGAAATCTGCTGTTTTACGCAGTGACATGTCTGCTGCAGTGCACAGATTGACCCGCCCCTGCAGGGAGGAGGGTGTATGTGCAGCTGGTTGTGAGGAGTGGCTCTGTTGTTGTGAAGTGTTGCTCCATGGTTTAGTCCCATCATCACACACGGTGGTGTATCACTAACACGCAGTGAGGACTTTACCCCACCTGGGTCACGATGAGCCACTAAAATACAGGAAAGCACCTCTCAGCGTGTGTGTGTGTGTGTGTGTGTGTGTGTGTGTGTGTGTGTGTGTGTGTGTGTGTGTGTGTGTTATTCTTATATGAACTGCTTCAGGAAGGGAAATGTGTCCATGAGTTCATGTCAAGGAGAAACTATTGCCAGGCATTGTTGCTCAACCCTCCCCCCCACAGCTGAGAGAGGTTTTCAAGGAACTTCGGTCATGAATGCACTGAAAGCACCTCTCTTCTTCTTTTTTTTTTGCAAGGGGTCTGGTTACGGTTGCAAGAGCACCGAGTGCATATATAGGGAGATTTTGACCTATATATCTGTCTTGTAAAATGTAACAATACTGTCTCCAGAATAGGTTTTATATTTGAGTGTGCATATTCAACAATGAATGCAAACACCTATAAAACTTTAAATAAATAACACATTATTTATACATTTGTGCCTCTAATCATTGCACCTAATTAATCCATAAGGACCAATTATTCGTACTGGGATGTAACTTAGGCTATAATCCAACCAGGCTGTGCTTTTTTAGAGAGAACATAACAGCCACTATGAGTGTTGAGGCACAGAGGAAAAAGAAGCGTGTGCAGCCTCGTTGAAAGAACATGTATATTTAGTAAATGAGTGGGAACACTGGCTCCGCAGGCTGAGGAAGCACATCGTGTTGAGGTGGCTTGTACATCACACAATACAAAAAGAACGAGTGACTAAGAAAATGCTTCTCAACTAGAAATTAAAAGCTTTTACTCTGGATCATGAATAGACAAAGAACATTCAATCAGTTTCAAGTTTTAAAGGCGTTAGAGAAGTTCATAACCACACACCATCCATTATAGGGACACGAAGCATAGACTGTACTTTGGGAGGCACGATAATCATCTAGCCTGTAACTGTTGTTACATTCTTATGACTGTTGCTATTTAGCCTTATCAAGACCTTTCACAACATTCTGCGGAAAGGGGTTGTATAATGTGTTTTTCGTTTTTTATTATTTTAAACATTAAATAGACAGTGTGATCATTAACTCCCGGGGACTTTACACAAAAACCACTGGACGTTAATGGATGAGAGAAATGAAAGAACCAGCACATTCGTAACATTTTCCCTTGGGTTCTTTTTCTGAGTGTGCAAGAGAGAAAGATATAAACGCACTGTTCTATGTGTTGAAGTGAACGCACGCCCTCTGTGAGTCTTCACTGGTGCTGCAGGGTTCAAGTGCAGCTCCGAGGACAGCTGAGGCCAGGGCTAATTTAGAATCAGACCATGGCTGTGAAAGTGGGCCACAAAGTGAGACCAGTCTGCAGCTCAGGCATCATGGGAATCAGTGTCTGGGTTGGTTTACAGCTGACCAGACGCAGCACATACATGACACTGATATACATTGTGTGTCATCACATAAGCAGTAATGGGCCTGCTCGGGTCGGATGCCACCTGACGTTACACAGGTGATCTGTTTTGTGCCATTAGTTACACTTTCTTTATTACAAACCATTCCACTCATTTAACAGCTCATTACAGCGATCTAATTATAACTTATGATTCCCAAATCACAGTTATCTCCCTGTAAACCTATTTACAGTGCCAACATCTGCTTCAGGTAAAGGCAGCATGTGTAGAAAGATCATAAACGTGAGCTGCTCTCTTTGACCTTCACAGGAAAGGGCCGAGCAAACAGATAAGCAGCTGCAGGACTCACATTCAGCAACAGCAGCAGTAACCACTGGGCCCCTTAAGAAAGATATGTTCCCAACACCAGGCTGCAGCAACAACTCTCCCGGTCCGTGTGGCCACAACACAATGAATCTTATCTGTCATCGTGAAATATGTACACTGTGACAGCAGCACTCACTGGTTTACGGACAGTGTGACCCGCAAGCACAGATGCTCTTGAGCAATCCTATACTCCATTGTTGTGTGTGTGTGAGGGGGGTTCTTTGTTTCTCAGAACAGTCTCTTCTATGCAAATGTGCAGGATCTTGTTTATGTTGACTCAAACTAAACATGAAAACGCTAATTGACCCCCTCTGCAACTTGCTACACAAAGAAGACCCTGAAACCATATGGAGGATATAAAGTCAATAGGTTTCCACCTCCACAACTCTGTCCTCAAAGGACGTTTAAGTTAACAACAGCGTGGAGGGGGGGGGGGGGGTGCTCTAATGCGGCGTTGAACCCAACCCCTCTCATGTGATGCGTTCAAGTACCTCCTCAACACCACGTGGAAAACATACTTGTCTGTAATAGGAAATGGCAAATGAGCCAGTCTTATATGCATAAATAAAAGGAAAGAAAAAATGCATGCATTTTTAACTCCCAATGACCCAAATGTAAATACAGATATTGTTCCAAAATACGAATATTAAACAAACAAGTAAAATGGATGATGATGATGATGATGGGTGGGATATTTAGCACACAAAATAATTCGAGACTACAGATGGACCTAAAATGCATTTCCCAGCCACTGTAAGTACGTGAAGGTAGCATCAGGCTGGTCCAGCCCTTTCTTCGTCAGTGATTGACCGATCGTACCGTCACTCACCCGTGTGAATAAGCAATTCCAAAAACCAAGTCATGTGTCCTCTCGACCAATCAGAGCGCCGCTTTATTATGACACCGCGGGATTCCGCGAAATAGTTTCTTGGAGTTGAGAGAAGTGCAGCTCGGGCTGAATCAGGACAAGTTGACGCATGTGGGAGCGAACAGAGGCAGAATCACAGCGGACACGATAGCTGCGTCCTGGAAAGCTCCCGTTCATCGACCCGTCTCTTTGGGGAAACGAAAGGATCAAGAGGAAGAAGGGGAAGAAGAGTGAGGACGATTGACACGTCTGTTTTTCCTGGAGAGCTGTTTATTTGTCCGCCTGCAGCAGAAGACGCAGCCTGAGCACAGTCACATTGAAGCGGACACGTGTGGATGGTTGACCACATGTCTCCTGGGAGGACCGATCGCATCCCTGTTGCCCCCCAGTTGTTTTAATACGGGATCTACTTCCTGCAGATTTAACACTCAGGCTTCTCTCTCTCCGGCCGGTTGTGCCTCAGTGATGTCGGAGGTCGACATGTCCGCAGAGTGTGTCTCCACCGGCCGAGAACCGGGCCGGACAGAGGACATGTTGATAGAGAACCAGGAGAACAGGACGTTGCTGATGGTGGCGATGATTTTATTGGACTTGAACAAATGTAACCCCGCGGCTGCCGGTAGGTGTCTCGGGGGCACTGACGCCGGCCCGCTGGAGAAGGTGGAGAGGGCCGGCTGCCGGCTGGGGGCCGGGGACGGACGGAGCTCGGTGGCCCCCAAACAGTCCCGGGACAAAGCGGCGCGGAGGCAGGAGTCTCCCGAGAAGAGACACTGCTGCCCCTTCCCCGGCTGCGGGAAGGTGTACGGGAAGTCGTCCCACCTCAAAGCCCACCTCAGGGTCCACACCGGTAAGTCAGGGGCCAGGGGACACGCCTACGACAGCACCGGGCCCACAGAGAGCCGCTCTGCGTCACTTTCACCAGTGGGGCTCATCTCATGCTGACGTCACAGTCAGAACGTAAAATAGCATGGGATATTGGAATAGGAGTGACATCACACTGAACTACGTCACTGCGAGAGATTGAAATAACACCGTTATTATAACGTCATGAAAAGCCCCACATTTAATGTCATAGACCAGGACTGCGTGTGTGTGTGTGTGGGGGGGGGGGGGGGGGGGGGTGTGAGTGTGTTGTTGTACGTGCGTGTGTGGTGTGACATGACATGAGCAGTGTAAGTGAGGGACCACATGTTCATATAAATGAATAACAGGTTATAGGAACGGGGGTCCCATGAAGTCGCCCCCTGGCTGTGGTGGGTGTGACGGGCTGTGTCGGGGTCGAGAGGCTCTACTGAGGATGGGGGGGGGGGGGGGGGGGGGGGGCGTGATATAAACGTGGTGCTGACACGAACCCGCACTGACCTTACACGAGCCGGGAACACCGCGTGCCCGCCGCCCCTGATTGCGATCGGGTTAACTTCAGGTGAACCTCAGCCCCCAGGTCGCTGATCCGCGTCACGCACGAGACACGCAATTATTTTTCTTAATGTCATACGCAGATCACACGTGTGCTAACAAGGACACGCGACACGTTCACGTGTAGGTCACTGCGACACCGTGTCCTCGCCCGTCCCGTGTCCTGAGATGTCTCCCTCCCTGCTGCACCATCGCTTCCTCACGCGTCATCAGCCTGCTCCCGCCCGCCCCAACCCGCACCGCACGTATGGTTGTAAACAAGAGGAAACACGAGGTGCAGCGAAGCACGTGCAGGGGGGGGAGTGGGGGGAGGAGGAGGGGCGGCCATATCTCCTCCGGTTTTTTCGTTCTTTTTTTCTTTTTTCTTTTTTTATTCACGAGGCTCTTATCATGACTCAATGTTTCTAAATCACTGTGTTCTGGGAAAACGATGTTTATTGCAGCAATGTCCCAAACTTTTATTTTATTTATCACAGGAAGAAACAACTCGCAAACACACACGCACGCACACACGCGCACACAGTCTAATTCGGGTGAAGTTTCTACTCTGCAATTCCTGTTTTCACACGCTTCATTCCGTGTGTTGTTTGTATTTATTGTCAGTATTTCTAGTGTTAAAAGTTCGGTGGGTAAGATTTAGGTGAAAGGGATCTAATGGCAGAAATTGAATATGAAATAATCCTAGTGATGTTTTCACGATTGTGTTTCATCTTAATTGTACAAATTGTTGTTTTCTTAGCCTAGAATAAGACCCTTATATTTAAATACTTAAATTAACATCAGGAGCCGGTTCTCTTTACGCAGGCCGCCATGTTTTTTACAGTAGCCCAAACTGGACAATCTAAACCCCTTTTGAGTTTTTATGACAACTGAAGGCTACCACAGGATCTCCTTCATGTTTGGAAGGGGAAGGGGAGGGTGAGGTGAGGGTTATTCAGCTACAACATGCATCTTCACCACTAGATGTCACTAAATTCTACAAACTGTACATTAAGAGGAGGTAATATCACAGTTTTGAGTATAAAAGTAAATGAAGATTATAGTGAAGGTGGCCTCTGATGGTTCATCCAAAGTAGGTTTTTCTGTATACTCTATAGCAGTGAGCAAGAAAAGCTTATTATGTAAATGCAGTCAAGGTGTAGTAACACAGAATGTGTGTGTGTTTCCTCAGGTGAGCGTCCCTTTGAATGTACCTGGCCAGACTGTGGCAAGAAGTTCTCCCGATCAGATGAGCTGACGCGGCACTATCGCACGCACACGGGCGAGAAGCGCTTCAACTGTCCAATGTGTGACAAGTGCTTCATGAGGAGCGACCACCTGACTAAACACGCCCGGCGACACGCAGGCTTCCAGCCCAGCATGCTCCAGGGCTCCAGCGCCGCCAAGAGACGGCGCTGCTCCACTTCTGTGTCGTCTGATTCTGGAGACCAAAGCCCTGCAGGGGTGTGAGACACACCCACATACTGTACATACATATAGGTACACGTAGTAGAATCCGAGGCATACACAAACATGCACACACCCTAACGTGTGGCGTGTGCACCTACACACAAATCCTTTCCAGACAGACAACCCAACCTGCCAGACCACTATCCAGAGAGTTCCTGTGCAGGAACCAGTGTGCAAAACAGTTTCAGCCTGACTGTTCTCAAAATCCAGTTTCCCCCTCTTATTCCCTGAGATGACTGCTATTTATTAAAGGTTATTCAGGGTCAATCTGACAGGTCGACTTGTTTCACCTTTTGCAATAATTAAATTTGTTTTCTGTGTCTATTTTTTTTCCACTGTCGGGGTGGAATCCATGTACATATACCCACAGTCGTTTTCATAAACACTACATGTTTTCACGTTGCATCATCTCCTTTGTAGTAGAAAACAACAGGAAAACAAGTCGACTTAATCTTCCGACTGAGATATTCCCACGATGATTTGGGAAAAGTCTTAAAGCGAACGCTATTGTTGCACACGCAAACACACACTTACACTTGAACAGTTATTCTCCAGACCAGAACAATTGTACAGTATAGCAGCGATATCCTGTAAATAGATGAAACTAACTTCCAGACGGATGATAAGCTCAGTATCCTGTAGTTAGGTGGCATTAGAGAGTAATAGGACAAAGCTATAATATAGAGACTTGCAGAGTCAGGTGAACTGTGAGCCTGTAGGTGTAGACAGAGTGGGTCCCGCGTTGAAACGTCAATGTTGTCACAGCACGATTAAATAACACTGCTCATAACACACAGGCAAATAAAAGTCATCTTTTGTGTTGCTTAATCAGACTTGAGTTGTGTCGGTGGTGCAGCGAAGCACTACAGGGTAAAAGTGAAGCGGTTACTTTCTCTCTCTTCCGGGTTCAGACCACAGTGATCAGAGTGTGGAGCAAGAACGCCTGTGCCTTTTTTAAGGGTTTTTGTAGCAGAGAGAAATTTCTACATTTTCAACTTTTGGGGAAAAACTACATGAACGAACATTGTCAGATTCTTTCCGTTGATGTTCATCACCCTGAATATCAGCGGCTGTCTTTTATACACACCAACAGTGCCAGTTGCTGTACATTGAAACTACGTTTTGTTTACTCTGTAACCGTACTGCATATTATCAGGGAATAATAATGTGACGCACTGTCCTTTCAGTTTAAACTACACCCCCTGGTGGTGATGTGGAAGCACAACATTTCTCATAACAGAAAATCAAAACAACATTTTTTTTTATTCCCTGTCCAAGCATTTTAAGGCAGGCTCTCGTGATTATTTAGTCTGTGAATCAATGAATTCCATCATGTAGCATGTTTGTTTGTATTTGTTTGGTACAATGTTTTTATTTTTTATTTGTCTTGTTATCTTTTATATTGTTACTAATGGGATAAGAGGTCTTATTCGTCCACCACATTGTCGATGTCATTCGTTTTATTTTTATACATAATGCATTCATCATCCAAATAGAGTGTGGAGTTAGGTGTATGCTCACAGAACCCAAACTACTTACATTTGTTAAAGTGAAATGCTGTTTGTTTGTTTGTTTTCTCTCTCATAACCTTGATAAGATGTTGGTGCCTTTCAGGTCAGAGCCTTTTCTTCTGATGCTACTGTGCTGTAATCAGGGACTGTCAATCCAGATCCCATGTTATTGCAATATACACACTGTAGCTGTGTGATAATTACTGCTCAAAAGGTTTTAACATTAAAATGATTTTTTCTTTTCAAATATGTGCTCAGTACTTCTTTCCCACATCAAACCCATTTAACATTGGATTGACTGAATTTCATTAATATTATATCTGATAGTATAGGGCCAGTGGTGGAGGAAGTAAATGGACCACAACAACTTTTCTTCTTGAGTAGAAGTAACTAGGTACTGACTTTTGAATATATTAAAAGTATTAAAAGTAAAAGTACACGCAGAATCTAGTCTATTCCCCAATGCATCGTCTACTACAGTTTTATGTATCTACTAGAGTCTTGGCGGTGGCTTCTTCTGAATCCATTTCAAGAGTTTCCTCCTCACCAGTAATGCCGCTGCTGCAGGAGGCGGGGTCTAGTGTTACCTGCTCACAGTGGACACATTCCCCTCTTGTTATTGAATGCATTGTAAATATGTCACAGAGACAGGGGACAGATAATTGGTGATAAATGCAGTGGAGTGAAATTATAACTGTTAATGCTAAATCTATATTAAAACTAAAACCCCTAAACCTCCACCTCTTCTACCCGTCCTCTCCTGCTACACTTTAAGTACAGTACTAACCCTAACCCTAACCCACAACTGCAAAGAAGGTGTTACAGAGGCAGTGAGGACGAAAGCGAGTGCTCTATCAGCTCTGTTTATTTGTTTTCATACACTGCACATAACAATAACATTGTTAAATACTGTAATGGAAGTGTCAGAGTACAAGAAAATTAAAAAAAAAGGAGAACCAAAGAAAAATAATTATCACTCATGTCAAAATGTAAAAAAGCACAACTTCATAGACTGCAAATGTTCTTCAAATAAATGAAATGATAAAGATGGGAATAAATGCGCGTCGTTTGAACTTCTCTGTACTTAAGGCATACTCTAATTGCGAATAATCAACTGATTTAAGGGACAGAGAGGGTCATATGAAGGATATTAGTGCTCAAAATCAAGTCCAAAGAGGCAAATAGATGCCATCTCCCTCTTTATTTTGGTACTTTATGTCTTTATGCATGCACATGTGTCAGTGCATGTGTGTGTGTGAGAGAGAGTGTGTGTGTGTGTGTGTGTGTGTGTGTGTGTGTGTGTGTGTGTGTGTGTGTGTGTGTGTGTGTGTGTGGAGAGAATAAATCTCTGCATCTGAACCTGTGTGCTCCCTTTATGACCTGTAGATAGATAGAAATATGGGGAGGAGTCCCTTTGGCCTTGATAACATGGGAAGCATCATGTGAACGTCATGTGCTAGAGGGTCGGTGCGACGATAAGTAATCTTCCCTTTTGACACAGTTCATTTCAGATAAGACACTGTCACCGCTCTGCAGGAAAGACCACAGATATGGGCCCAAAAATAAAAATCAAAACTGTGCAAATTCAAGCCAATACAAACCAAGCCCGTGCCTCAACAGTAGCACGTGAGAAATGGTTCAAAAATCATGTGCAACGAGGTACTTGCTTATTATTATCAATTCCTTCCGTGAGGTGTTCTTCATGCAATTTGTTCCTCAGCCATGTACTGTACTTACATGTTCATCCCTAAACTCTGGAACGCAACATATCAAGTCAGTCGGGCAAAGAAAGCAAAACATTGTGAAGAAGTGTTACAGTGCAATGACCTGGCCTGTGCTACATTACAACCCTGTACAGTACAATGAATACAGTTTCCTCTATCGGGGGACCAAGACCGCAGTCCACACTTCTCAAATACCTCCACAGCAACACGTACAATCTTACTGAACCTGCAGGTTTAAAAAAGTAAGCATTTAAATAAAAAACTAAATAGAAATAAACTAGAAAAATGCAACCAAGAAGTCAGGTAAGCAGAACTGCTGAGTTAGGAGTCATGATGACGTCTCATATTCTTCAAGGAAATTGAAATCACTTCTACGGCATCAATTAACCCTTTGTTTACTGTCAGTGTGTTAAGTTACGTCAGGTTCTTCCAAACAGAAGTGCACGTCCTACCATAGGAGGAAACCACCGCTTTTAAATACATAGTCATAATGTTAACATATATTCCTTCTCCTTTAAATGTAAACCAATGTTTCTATATATTAACTGTATTATTTGTCATTATCATCATATCACTTAACTGTTGTTACTATATTCTACCAATGCTTCACTGTCGCTGCTGTGGTGGCAAAGTAAACTCACAGCAGATGAAGATCCGGGGGTTCTATGTTTTGTAGAACGGGGTCGGGAGGGTGGGGGCAGAAGGTCAGAGGGGGCGGGGTTACTGTATTTGACAGGTGGTGGAGGAGGTTGCCTGGCAACACATGCAGGTGGGGTTGACTGATTTGGGTGGAATCAGATCCAGGTCCTCGTCATCTGGGATCTCGTCCAGGCGGTAACCGTCCTTCAGCAGCTGGATGTTCAGATCCTGGTTGATTTGCTGCAGGAGGGAGGGGGGGGGGGGGGAGAAGAGGTTACAGCAATGTCTGCTGACTCCTGGCCCGGGCTAGAGAGCATTTGTACCTGGATCGTTAGCTTTGTACAGTCAAGTTTTGGAGGTAGTCATGCCAGCACATATTGCCCAATGTACAGGGCCAAGGAGACGATGCATACTATTTCTAATGTGGTGCATTAGACGTATGGCAAACATGTGGCTAGATTCAGCTACATGTTAGCTTAGCTTAAAGAATGGAAACACAGCTCGCCTTGCTCTGTCCACAGGCAACAAATTCCACCCACCAACACCTCTACGATGAACAAGTCAAATCAAGCTGAAGTGGATTAACAACGATTTGCTGTGTTTCAGGACAGGGAGGTTTCAAAGGGCAGAGGGGGGGAGAATTAGCCTGCTGATTGTAATGAGGTGCATCACATGCATCAAAAAGGTCTCATTTACCAACTGAAAAAAACCCCAACCTAGTGATGACAACATAAATGTAACTGTTGTCAGGTTAAGACAAAGTACCGTGTAAAAATATTAAAACTCTCAGGAACTTTCACAGATGGCTGTGAGGAGAATCACTTGGATCTTTGTCATGAACGTGATGACAACCACTCGGTCCGAGTATGATTTTTTTTTCACACAAAGATTTTGTATGCAAAACTGAAGCAATGTCTTCATTTAAAATTCTTGCATCACTCCTCATATGTAATAACTGTCATCTCTGCAATATCAACTTCGAAGTCCCCCCAGTATCTCTCACCCCAAACCGAGGTCACATGAAACCTGGTGTAATGTTTGATGACCAGTTATCCTTCTCAGACCCTGTTGCATCTGTCTGTGGCTCTGAATCAGACCTAACCTGACTCAGAGTCCCACTCCACTCTCGGTGCAGCCCCTGGTTATCGCTCGCCCCTCTAGCAGGCCTCCCATCATCCACAGTCAAACCCTTATACATATGGTCTGGAATGCAGCAGCATGTCTCGTCCATCATCCTCAAAGGGCACGTGTCATTCCCCTGATCATCGACCTCCACTGGCTACACATCGCCGCCCAAATCTAATTCAAGTCAGCTTCTTTAGTACACAGCGTCTTCTGTGTCTGCACCCGTCTACAGGGACTCAATCATACTGACTTATGCTTCTTCCTGACCGCTGCGGTCCTCCAGGGAATGTCGTCTGACACGACAATCCCTAACACACAAGGCAATCTCCGTTCAGACTGTTCCCGTTTGTGGTTCCCTGATGGTGGAACAAACTTACCCAAGCTATCAGGGCAGAGCCGTCTCCCTCTCTATCTTCACAAGCCTGCAGGAGACTCATCTCTTCTGAGAGCAGCTCCTCTCCTGACACCTCTAACACGCCGGACTCACACAATCGCTGATCCTCTTTACCTGAGCTCCAACACTTTGTCCTATTGTGCAGATTTAGAACTCAGTGTTTACCCCGAGGTCTCCTGCTGTACTGAAGCGTGAGTCTAGTTCCTCAGTTAGAAGTCACTTTAGATTAAAGCTCCTGCTAAATGTAGATAAACTGTGTTAACAACAACCACAATTCCCTGCAGGACGAAAAACGCGAAACTTTCTGTAGTTAGCTTGAGGTAAAAAGAAGAGAAAATGGATAAAGTGGCTTACATTTACTGCTTATAAGATCATTTAAATTAGATAATGGGCAGCTGTGGCTCAGAAGGTAGAGCGGGTCGTCCATTAATCAGAAGGTAAAGGGTTTGATCCCAGTCTCCCTCATTCTGCGCGCCAAAGTGCACTTGGGCAAGCTATTGAACCCCAAATTCCAAATGACGGCTGTGCCAGCAGTGTGTCAGTGATGTGTGCTTCACGTAGATGCACTTTAAGAATTTGTGTGAGAATGTCTCAATAGCAAAACTGCTCATAACTGCGGCTTTATAAATACAGACGATTTACAAAATGGTGGCCTGGACATGTAATTGACAGGAAACTGATGCAGAGGCTGAGAATGAGAATTCCTCCCGAGAGTAAAATATGACGGCCTGTCTGTTATGTGCACTTATAATTGCAGACGTTTTGAAAACAGGATTTGCAGGAGCAGTCTGCCAAAGATGACATTTCATTTGTTTACTGCGATGTGTCTCATACATATATTTCTGTGCATGTGCATCTTCAGTATAACTGTGGCCGTGCACAAGGCTAAAGAATTCACTTGGATGAGCAGGATGGAAGAAAATGGGCTCGCTCCAAGACTGGATTATAAAATCCGGATTCCTGGCTTTTCGGCAGTCGTAGAAAATGGAGGGAGGGAGTGTAGGGAGGGATTGGAAGGAGGGAGTGACGGAGACAGTAAAAGTGAGCGCTCACCTCAGCAGAGGAGTATCCCGACGATGAGTATCTAGACATGTCAAAATCATCATCGCTGCAAAGGAAAAACACAAGTTGGTTGATTGTGTTTATGTGCCTCCTTAACAAAACCCATGGAGACAAGGAGCAGTGTGTTTGTGTGAGTGTTCACCTGTCTGTGTCTAGGGCCACCAGGGGCTTCTCGTCTGGGCTCTGGTCTAAAGAGGAATAGCCTTTATTGGGCACTACCAACCTGTGTGGGGGGGACAGAGAGAAAGAGAGGGAGGGAAGGATAGAGGAGAATCAGAGTGGGGGAGGATGAGAGGAGCAGAGATAGGGTGTAAGAGGGGATGAGGCGAATGAGGGAACATCACAAAGAGGTGAATAAAAATCGACAGAGGTGTTGAGAGAAAAGCGAGACGAGCCTGAGACTATATCAAACCTGAAGGGAAGCGCGAAAGACTCTAATTCTTTGGACAAATCCCTGAATCAATAAAAGACAAGTAATAGACAGGAGAACAAAATCTATTCATTCAAGCCCCTTAAAAATGTATATCCCCAAAAGGGTCATTTTGGACGACCATGACGGGGCTGATGTGGTGAGCAGTGTCGTCCAAAGAAAGAACTTTCTGTTTGGTGTTTTCATGTTTCCCTGTGTCTGGTGGGTTTTCTCCAGATACTCAGACTTCCTCCCACATTCCAAAGACATGCAGATGGGCTCAGGTTAATTGAAGACACTAAAGTCTTTCATATGTGGCAGGGAAAAGTCTGTGGCCCTATGCGTCCCAGACCAGTTTGAGTGATCGGGAAGCATTGGGTGCATTTAGTTCACTCCTGACTGATCTCAACAGGGTCTATGTCGGCTGTAGACTAATGTCAGAATGAATGGTTGTTTGTCTGTGTATGCTGGCCCTGCGATATGCTGGCAGCTTGTCCAGGGTTAACTCCGCCTCTCGCCCAATTTCAGACCGTCACAAAGCTGAAATCCATTTTGATTACTGATCTCTATCTCTCAGACAGACGCCGTCTTTCGACTTGTCTCATTTTCACCATTACCCGAGGAGCAGAGCGATCGTCTCTTACCGTGTTCTGGCCATGACGTTGTTCTTCTTGGGCTGCTGGTTCACTGGACTTCCTACAGTGTTGGTGTTCTTCAACGAACCCTTCCTGGCCAGCTCTCTCTGTTTCTCTGCACAACACACACACACACACACACACACACACACACACACACACACACACACACACACACACACACACACACACACACACAAAGGAACACACACATCAGATCAACTTTACATGACACATGAATAAGGTTGAAATATTGTTCTGGCTTCTGCAATTTTAGTCATAAAAAAAATCATAAAACTTAGGGAGCTTAATTATCTGAATTATGGCTTTGCAGAGGGACATATAATGCAAGTCATATTTTCTCAACTTACTGCTGCAGGTAATTCTGTCACGCTGTAAGCGCCGTGGAAGTCTTCTTAGGTTTTAACATTTATGAGAGGAGACATCAGTGTAATTTAAAGAGACACTAATCAGGAGATGTGCGGATCAGAGAACAAAACTGGGTTTGTTTCTACTTCAAATCAATTTTTACTTTGAGGACATGACATCAGGGACGATCAGTTACTGTTTGTTCTAAGCAGCGGGCTGCGTCTGAGGTGATTCAAACCCTGAGAACAACAGAATCCTATTGTGACATCAAACGCTCTCACCTCCGGTCTCTCATTTGTTCGATTCTCATCAGTGATCAGATCACAAGTGCCTACATCAGTGATATCAGTGGAGTCTGAGCCAGTGGCGAAAATATATGAAGTATCTTTTTTATCTTGATAAAATATAATGGTTTAGAGAAAGGAATTTGATTTACATTTGCCACCATTTAATTGCTTTAAACTTTTAACCCAGGGAAGCTTGTTAAAAGACCATTAAATGCAAATTCACATCTCAAGGTCAAAAAAGGCAAAGTGACTCATGTCATAATAACGCAATTAAAGCAATATGCTCAGAGTCTGTTTTACAGATAAAACATTTTATCACACTGTTTATATGTCATAAAAAGATGATGAACAACCAGTAAGATAAAACAATAAAACAATATGAATTACCACTGAAGTCATCATTATGGTTTCACTTTCTATATGAAATATGAATAAAACATAATTCCACAGTGGCTGACGTACTGCACATGACCAACATTTCAGTCACTGAACACTTTACTCAGTTTAAATATTGTTGCTTCTTAAAGCGTTGGCGAAGTAAGTTTGACATCTGGAGAAGCGCTGCTGAGAGACCCTGGACTCTGTCCAAGGTGCTGAAATGAAGCTTGAAGGACAACAGCTTTTCAAAAACCAGACAGACAGGTTTCCAAATATAAAACAGGCCTGAGTGACTCATACTTTTCCTATAAGACAAACACCAACAAGGATACGAGCGGAAAGCATTGGTCTTTCAGTCGGTTGGTTGTTAACAAACAGTTATTAATGTTAACTTTCATAATTGGGTCGTTGTTTTTACCAAACATTTGCTTGTTACAGCTGAAATTAGAGGATTCATTACATGTTCTGTTTATTATCAGTATTTTGTTGTAAGACTGAGCAGTATGATAGACAGGTTTTAGAAAAGTTGCTCACCGAGGTATCACGTCTGCACATATTATTATACATGGATTTGACATATAAATGCTTCCTGCCTCCCACGTGCAGACCCCTAGCCAACCAATACTGCAGCATCTCACCTATTTTCATCTGGAGGGGTGAGGGCTTGTAGTTTATGGTGACGGGCTCCCCCTCCCTGGTGTCCGAGTCCGCCTCTGACACCGTGGACGAGGCTGGGTCCTAGAGAGAAGACGGCACGGAGAGAGAGATGAGCACAAAATGTGCATCACTGAATTGAATGAATAATTAATGTATATTTTGTAATGCACAATAGACTCTCCCTCTACTCCCAGACAATGTGAATAAACAGTTCATAAATACGTAAGACAGGTGAGGGAGAGTCGCTCTCTGTCGACGGTAGAAAACATTTGGTCGGGGGAAACAATGATACACCTCTGTCAGACATTTTCTTTTGTTTTAAAACTATAAACATTGATCATCCTCTCTGTTTATGTTAGACACTGTTTATAAATGTTGTAAATATTGTTGTTGTGTTTATGTGCTCTGTGACACGTGGCCCTGTGCATTCTGGGAGAGGATTCCCTCGCTTGTGACTCTATCTCAAGTTTTCACATTTGTACATAAGTTTTTGTCACACCTCATTCAGCCTGATAAGGCAAATTGTGATTAGTGAATATGAGCTATAAACATATTATTTGATTGATTGATTGATTGGTTTACTTTTGCGGAGTTAATAACTCAGATATTTTTCAGAAAGCAAGGTTTGGGGGTTTTATGTTGCCTTCCACTGTTGAGTTAGAAATTGAGATGGTGAAATGATTTAAACAATGTTAAACTTGATTTATTATCCTTTTATCCCAGCATAGAAGTCACTTGTATGAAATACATGTCCACTGGGCAAAGTTGAGGAGACCAGTGGTCACACGAGGCGCAGGAGATGATGGGAGGTATGAGGCGACAGCAGGTCAGACTGTTGTGGGTTCAGTCTGGTTAAAGCTGCGGGCAGCAGAGGCCGCCCTGCAGGCTGCCGTCACCAGGCCCCCCCCACCCCCCCCCCCCCCCCCCACAGGCCATCTCACTCACACTGATTCATTTCATACACAACACACACGGTGGCTCGGTGTTAAATACGAGCACGTCAGAGATTGGGAGCCGCTCAGGGATCGTGATAAGGCCGCGGAAGTTGCTGCATGGATGCTGAGGATGTGGATGTTGTCAGACATGACGGATGCTGCTCACTACGCAGCTCACCGGATGCTGCTTACACACAGCAACAGAACCCTGGTGCACGAGCAGATGAACCACCTCACGCATTGTCATCTTTAACACTGTATGTCTGTCAGAGGAATGACTTGATGTTCGACATTACAACGCGTGGCAGGTGATGGAATTGTTTTCATCCCGGAGCACATCGCATACGCACGACTGGTCCTTATATACACAAAGCATCCAGGAGTAAATCACGTCATTTTAAATTAGAAAGCATTTCCTGATCACTGATCGATCATCTCCATCACATCACAGCCGACAAATGAGACTTACCAGCGGCTGCATCTCTGCCTGCATCTCCGCCTCCTGCACGGCGCTCGGTACTTGGAATCTGTCTATTTCTTCCATCATGTTGGAAACACTCCTCTTTTCCGTCCTCCCTCTCTTCTTCCTCTTCTTCCTCTTCTTCTTCTTCTTCTGGAGTGTAAATATCAGTAAGTATCGTTTCGCCGGGATCGTGACGTGATCTCAGATTTGTTTCAGTTCCTGTGGTTCTCCGGCGGCGAGCTTCATCCCAGCAGCAGCAGTATGTCGGCGGTGGTGTGACCAGCTGGGTGACGGTGGCTCCACCACCCACTTCCGGGTGGGGTATCCCAAGCTTAGGCCCGAGGACCCGTAAGGGGCCTTCTGAAGAGGAGCCAGGTCCCAGCAGAATAAACACTTAATATTAGAATCACTACATGACGCAGTCTGTTCTGATGTTTACATTTGCTGTATATATCTAAAATCAGGGAAGTGAATGAATTAAGTGGGTGTTTCACCTTGTTTATTATTTAAGAAAACTAGTAATAATAATAATGTATCTTCTTAGGTTAGCATACAATTATTTTGTTTAACATTTCTGTAAATAAGGTGAGGTGTCCTTAGACTGGATTCAAAGCAGATAAAGCCGGCTCAGTTAACGTTATTAGGAAAGATTATTAGGTTAAGATAAGTTAAGTTAAGTTGATTAGTATTATTGAGTTAATCCCCAATTACAGTGTGAACAGCTAACTTGTATTTATGTGCTCTTTTACACACAGACGACTTTTTTGTGATCAAACAGGAATCTTTTTAAAAGTGAGTGGGAGCCGGCAGCTGCCAGTGGCTCAATGTTATGTCCTTTGCTTGTTTATTTTTTTGTCATCTATGATTATTATTATTACCAAACAACCGCAGTCACATCCTCTCTCACTGTTCACTCTCCCTTTGTTCTTCACGTCTGCAAAAGAACTCAGAGTCGGAGGTTATGCTCCTATAGATTCAGTCAAATCTACTATTAAGCGTTTTAAAATGTGAAATATAGAATGTTTTTGTCAGTTTTCTAATACAAATGTTCCAAATATTGGTTTAACATTGTCGGCTGTACAAACGATTGATAGAGCAACATTACATTGAATGTCTTTCTTGGTTTTCTACTTTTCCTAATTTGTGGGGATTTAAGCTGATTTCATTACTTTGTAAATAAACAGGAACATGTTGGCACATATTGTAAAATTACTACAGGAACCACAGCGATCTCACTGTCACATACTGTAATTCAATCTACAGTCATATAAATATATAAATATATAAATTACAGTGGATGCACTGTAAAAAGAGCAAACCAGCACAAATGCCTCGAAGGAGCAGCATATTGTCTCCTGAATACAAGTTGAGTTACAGTGAAAAAAATAATTTATAAATACAAATAAAGATCAATTTAGCATTTTCAAATTAAGTGTTATTCATCTCCATTGTTACATTATCGAAAACAAAATAAATCCTTAAAGAAGGCAAGTGAAAACACAAAATATTTCCTCATTACAGAAATACAGAAATACCAGAAACTGACGGTTCAACAACTCATCAGTCAGAAAGTCAATGAGCACTACAGCCTCCACAATGGAATTCCAATTCAAATTATAATAATTCATTTAATATTAAACTTTATACAGCATTACTCATATTGTCATTTTAAATGCAGAACCTGTGGAATAACAAACTCAAGAGACTCTTGTAATACATTGAAAAATAAAAATAAGTAAAAACTAAATAAAATATATAACTCAGTAATACAATCTTTATGAACTTGTATTGAATGAAAATTCAGTTAGTATTTTATTTTGTGCTTATTTATATGTTTACTCTGCTACAACAAAATGCTTCTTGTACATTCATGCAACAGTAATAGCCCTGTTACTCATATATTGTCCTTCATAAAATAATTCTGATGGCAGGAACTCTGATAAAAGAACTAAAAGTACTTTTACTTTCGACTTTTGAAGTACATTTTACTAACAATTCTGTACTTTTCAGAATGCAAGAGTTTAACGTTAATAAGGAGCATTTTTACGATTTACTGATAAGTATTTATTTCTTCCACCACCAAAATGGAGCATTGTTGATTTACCTCTGTCAACAAAAACCAACAATATAAACTTAACTCGAACCCTTATCTTTCTCCACCCCACAAAACAATTATATCTATTACCCATTGAATGAATCTATAAATTAATTATAAAACCAATTAAACTTCATTCTTCCACCGGCTGTACAGCTGTCAGATGACCTTTTGGCAAAAACAATGGATAGCCGCTCACATCATACAACTTTTAACAGACACTGAATTAAAATAACAAAATTAGCATAATTTGCTTATTTTTACATAAAAGAAAATTACCCCTGGTAAATGTCACCCTGCCAGAAACACATCCGCAGCTGTATGACTTGTCATTGACACGTCTGACTGCACATTGTCCCTACCTGGACATTCCAGCAGAGAGCGGCAATAGCACGCTCTGCTGCACAATAATGGAGAGGGCATGTGGCAGCAGTGGGCCTCTACTGCAGCCAGCACCAGGCGGCTCGAACAGGAGGCTGCTGCACATGGAGACAATGATCCAGCAGGTGGCAGTCTGATTCTACACAAGAGGAGTAACACAGGGTGGAGGGAAGATCAATGACATTGAAGTGTGTGTGGGGTCAAGTAGGTTATCGAGTTTCAGTATTTAAAACAGTGTGAGATCCATTCTTCTGGTCATGCACATGCGATAGATATGAATACAGCTGCGTATGTGGAGGTCAACTTATCTAAGTTGGGAAAATGTGAGACATTGATGCTTTTTTAAGAGGCAGTAGATTGCTCAAAAAAAAAGAAAGGAAGAAAGATATTATGGATGAAAGAATTTAAATTTTTTCTATCTCTCACACTCGCCTATTCCTTTACATCACTCACAGACATCATTTGTCTTTCTACCATGTTCTTTTCACTGAGGCTTTTCACATAACTATCATTTCAGATTGTTTCATGCTATAATTAGACCGCTATAATGGCAGAATAAAGATTCATACCTACTAGATTATACCCAATGATATCAGAATCCGAGCTGCACTGTTGTCAAAATGGATCTAATGATCGTGTGTCTTGGTGTGTGTAATTGTGATGATGTTCTTGACTCTATAGGGGTCCCGGCATGAAGATCTGATTAAGGGTGATTAGAAATGTTGTCATTAATCTTTCATATACAAGGACATTGAAGTGGATAAACACACACACACACAGAAACACACACACAAACAGAAACACACACACAGAAACGCACACACAACACACACACACAAACACATGTCCCATCCCTGCACATTTTATATCAAGGAAAGACACTGTCCCTATACTGCATGAATTCATATTTAATCACAGCCTCAAAATGAAAGTTGTGTTTATAGATTATAGATTATTATGCCCACACTCGATACATGTAGTGGGCAAAACAAAGATTAACATTTGATCCCCCACACTCACACACACTCACACAGACAAACACCAACATCACTCAGTTGGGCTTGATGTGGGTTACGCAACCTTTCCAATGGTGCAGATGGAGCTGCAGATTACTGGCCTTTCATATGTTCATTAGAAATTTCTCTGTCTGTAATATTTTTACTGATCATTATGTAACACCATATTGAGTTCCGTGACCCTGTTCCATCTCAGCTACCATTGAACGACCGGGGGAAATTGTTTTGCTGCATACGCTGGGGTGGAGGGATGGAACAACTCATGATGAGCGCAGCAGCCGTGTCTAATCTCAACTGGAGGAAGTCACAGTAAACATCATCCAAAAAAACGACTGCACTCTCTGCTGAGGCGGAGGGATCGATAGGAGAGTGTTGGGCAGGAGAGGCGACGTGTGACCAGATGGATCAATTAATAAACTCATTCAGCTGCATGTCTTGAATAGAGGATCGTTATTTTTGTTTGTGATAACAGTGCAGTGCTTCATTAACTATTTGCATCAGAGCGTGCTGACCTTCACATCCAGCACAGGCTCTGGCTCTGGCACTGGTGTGGCTCGGTGGGAACAGAGAACCAAATAAGAGGAAGACAGCCAAAGAGATGAAGGGCGAGAGAGGAACTGGCAGGCACATACATAGAAGGGAAGCAGATAAACACTAGACAGCTGTAGAGCCTTTCTGACAAGCAGTTTCATCTCAAAAGCCCATCAACAAAGGCCCAAACCATCTGCCATGTACATGTGCTACAAACCACTTTTTTTACACGTATGCATACATGTCTTAAGCACTGCTGCTGTCACACATACACTCACTGGCTGTGCAGCTCTATTATCACCACTATAAACAAATAACATAAACAGTGAGTGAAAGTGTGTGGTGATAATACTGCTGTCACAGCTGGGGGGCGAGAATAGATGGGTGAAACATATGTAAGCTCGGTCAGTCAGGTTGGTATATTAAAAATAATACTAGTCATACTTATAAATATAATGATGTTATTAATGATAGCAGCACCATTTAATAATAATAGCAACAATAGTACTGCTACAACTACCACAACTACAACTACAACTACAATTACTACTACTACTACTACTACTAATAATAATAATAATAATAATAATAATATTAACAAAAGAGTAACGTGCATAGTAGAAGAACGACTCCTTCTTATGAGTGTTGCATGTTTTTTCATGTTGCACAAGGTGGAAATGCTCTTTTTTTCTTCCTGGTGGTTTAATTTCTGCATAATTTCTGCTATTTATTTTATATGATATGATATACGATAATCTTGTACCTTTATATATGGCAAAATCTGTATCGTATAGTATATATACTATATATAATATAGCGGATAAGAAATATAGCATGAAATGGAAATGCTCAAGCACAAGTACCAAACGTACAACACTAGCAGTGCCATTCTGTCTTTATGTGTGTTAAAGTGTGTCAAATCAATTAAAGTCTATAATTAAGATGCTGCGTGTCACTCAAAGAAAATATCAGCAGCAGTTCACCCCCCTAGTTCCCCCTTTGGATGGTGTTTGGCAGATAAAGATTAGACAGTCAGAGTTGACTACAACAGGATGTGGGTCACAGTTGGGGTCAATATGTTCCACATTGATTACTTCAGTGCAGGAGGCTGATGCCAATTGTTATTTATATTCATGCTATTTTGTTTAGAGAATATTGAAGCATGTTAATTCACATCGTCACCAAAGAGTTGGGTATAACAATAAGTAAATCATTTTGTTGTATTCGTAAAGAATAAACTGGGGTAATGCATAATAGCAATAAACACAGGAATGTCACTGAGGTAAGTTATTAAACTTATTGTTTTTTGATTGAGTATTCAATCCATAAATATAAATATATAGAAAAGCCACCACTGTAGGTTGCCAGAGTCAAGAATTCAAAGTTCTTGCTTTGTTTGATGATTAGTATATAAAAACAGATTTATAACCAAACTGGGACTTCACATATCAATAAATTATCAAACTCCTCTCATCAATGGATTTTATTTTGACAGATCAATCAATCAATCAAATCCACAGTTCTGACCCCAGTGCATTTCTCAGAAATTTCACATCAAATGAAGCAGAGCACAAAGTGCTACAAGGAAAATAAAATCAACATATTCGTATTTCATTGGGCAAAAATAAACTAATACCTGAGATTAGATTTCATCTGAAAAAACAAACAAGCAAATTAAGTAACGTTTTTAAAGCCCTTTCACAATAGAATATGTTTACAAGACAAAAACACATATGCTGCAGTTTTTATTCCCATGATGTGGAGATGAGGTAATGATTGACTGACTATTTTGTCAGTCTGGCTCATATCATCTCTTTTAAACCCTTCAAACAATCTTGATATCCCACAGTTACCAGCTGCCTTACTTGGGCGGCAATGAATACAATTTTCACTTGTACCTGTTTGACTGTGTGTTTCCAGTCATTTCTGGTGGAAGCTTTCAATAAATACACTATTTGGTCTCTGGAGTAGTTCACAGACTGAAAGAGAGGCACACCAGGACACAAGGAACATTTACACTGTTACTTTTAATCCTGTGGGAGTCGGTGGAAGCAGACACGTCAAAAAGGAAGACTGTCAAATAGTGGCCGCGAGCTCCCGTTTCTGTAAACAACACATCAAAGTGGTTCTTCCCCTGCACTTTATCATCCCACCAAATATCTGCCCTTTATCACACCCACACTTCCTCCGGCAGCATCTCTCTCCTCCCTGCATCGCTCAGGCAAACAACAGGATGCTCTTAAGCTACACAGGTACACGTTGCCTCCTCTGACACCTCATTGTGACTCAGTCGACCCTGTCGCCCCTAACGCTTCCATTTCAATTCAGCGTGTTTTTTTGCTCTTTCTCCTCCACATCCGTTCAGCTGTCTCACTTGACGGGACGAAAAAGTAAGGAGCAGAGGAAGAGATCATAGTCTGTCTGTGTGGAGCAAAACAAAGAGACTGACAGATGGACAGTCCCAGAGACGCCCAGCGGAGATAAGAGGATTGGACGCGCTTGTTGTTGCTATTGGTCTTGCCACAACTCTTTCCACAGTTAGCTTAGCTTGAGCTCCTCTGACGTTCACAGATTGGACGGGGCTGATGGTGGAGAGATATGAGCATCGTGTGAGAACAAAAGAAAGCACGAATAAGGACAAGTGTTTGAAGAGATGGTCACATTCTGCCGCTCAATATCTGGCAGGTCCACAAAGCTTTTTTGCTTATTCGTCTCCATCTCCATGATCAGGCTGCCGTCAGCATGTACCTCTGCTCCTTCCTCGGCTGCGGCATTGCTGTGAAAACCGGCATTTTGTCCGGGTGTGCAGGCACCTTGCAGGCCTTGTAGAGGATGACGAAGAGGATGAGGATGAGGACGCCCACCACCGAGTTGCAAACAATGGCCACGATGGTCCACACGGACAGGCCCATCCTTACATCGTGATCCATGGTCGACTGGACAGCTGCCTCACCGCGGCCACTTCAGAGGCTCTGCAGCTGGCTCCACGCTGGATGCACCATTTCTCTCTGAAAGAAAATGAAATTTCTCTTCAACATTGAATTTCCAGGCGCACGCTCACACACCTCGTACACACAGTTTGTCATACTTGGCCATGCTTAACCTGCCTGTCACGTGGGCCTGCTGAGTCCTCCGATGAGGTCGGCTCAGTAAAGATTACTTTCCCTCTGACGAGGTAGTCACCAGGCCAAGATGGCCTTATCCCTGCTGATGCCAAATATGGAGGAACCTGCATGCAGCCTGTCCAAGCACCTGTGCCAGTGCGTTTTATTCTCAAATACTATTTAAGTGTGAAATACAGAGCATTTTATAGGACTTTAATAAAGTGATAATAATGCACAAGAGACATGTCAGACTGATGCAAAGAAAAATCTATTTTCAGAAATTTGTTAATAATCTGCGGATGATAGCAGAGTATTACAGGAGGAGAAAGTGGCTTTTGGCTGCAGCCGCGTGTCGAAGCGTCTTTTCTCTTTTCCCTGGTTCCTTTACACTGGCAGAGAGCGATGAAGTTATTAAACTGATAAAGAAGGTGCAAGCGAGCACTTTTTTTCTCGCTGAATTATTTTTGAATGAATTTCAGCTCTAAAGCGTTTTCAGGAGGAACATGTGGGAATATAGTTGACAGTTTTGTGGCTGGTGTTAAATGGGTTGCTGAGGTGTACTAGTGTGTGCGAGCGAGAGAGACTGACAGAGACTGAGAGGGAGAGAGAAGGAGGGTGAGAGAGTCAGTTCAAGCATGAGATAGAGTGTGAATATTTTCCCTCTCAGAGTATAACAGATACAAACTTCAGCTCATCTCCTCACTTCTATGCCCCTCTCCCTTCACTCTAATGCATTTCTAATGAAACCAAATATTTCCTATCTCTCTCCGACTGAGGGATGTACTGCCACAGTCCAAACCTGCTGTTGAGAACTCATTTCAAAGTTATCCTTCCCCTTTATAGGCATTTTATGACCAAGCTAAATAAAGATGGATAGCTCGGCGTCAGAGAGGATGACAGTGATGCATTTGATGTGCTCTCCAACTCGTGATGGACCAGATGGGTCTGTCTCAGGAAGCCTCTGGCGTCACTGTGGGGAAAAATTATCCTCATAATCACTAACTGGGATTACTGTCAATAAAACTGCACTCACAGATTTGCTGAATATTTCCAGACCACGCTGAAGAGTTGTTTTTTTTGGCGGAAATCACGTTATATGAAATGTAGCGTATCCAGTTTACAATTTCAATTAGAGCAAAAGTGAGGAATGTGTAACAATTAAATCACAGAGAGACATGATAGAGGGAAGAGAATGCATGTGTGTGTGAGTGGTTGCGCTGGAGAGTGACGGAAATCCAATGAGTGTGAGCAATGTAGTGGAAAAGAGGACTGTTTGTGTGCTCATATAAATTTCACACAATCAGTGGTGCATATAACAAGAAAACACACAACCGTCACACTAGCTTTAGATTATCGGCAATTATGAGACATTTTCATAACGTGCACTCATCAAAGTAGATGATTGTGGTTCATGTCTTATTAACAACAAGAATAATTTGTTCTCGTTTGCGATATGAAGGCTTTTCCTCTGAACACTGGGCTAACTACGTTTCAATTGTGACCACACTAGAGGGGAAAAAATGGATTCAAAATTCAAACACAGGGTAAATGAGGATAAAGGTTTTGTAGAGTTCTTTATAGAGAAGGTTTGTGTTTGTGGGTTTGTGGGTGATCAGAACTTTTCAAGTCTGGCAAAGTTTAAAAGGTGTCACTGCTATTGACAAGTAAAGCATTTGTAGTGTGTGTATTTGTTGTGTGTGTGAATTCAGTTGAAGAAATCTCATGTTTAAATGAGTGAGTTTTGGTAGATTCAGGGGTTCAAAGGTCAGACCAGCACATGACCGACCAGACACACAACCCAAACTGAAACACACACTGAAACACACATTGACTGTCTGTGTGTGACTGCAGATAAGTGCAGTGTATCTGTTACGCAATAACTGTGGTCGTAATGAGATATAGTTGAACTACATGTGATCTGATCTATTTTGTTTAGTTCTGTTTTTTAACTGTTGGTTGTATTAATTTGTTGTCTTGCTCGATGTGAAGCACTTTGTAGCTGTGCACTGAAAAAGTGCTATTTAAATAAAGTTTATTATTATTATTATTATTATTATTATTATAATTAAGTTCTGAATCTGGATGCATCACTAAAATGCAGCATGAAAATGAATCTTGCATTTGTGTGATTTCATGAATGGTGTCTTTGACCCACATAAAGGCCTTTTGTGTACACATGGAAACAATCTAATGTTTGTTTGTATGCAAATACTGCCATGTACCAGAAAGCGCTCTCTTCCACAGGGCTGGGCCTTTGGGCACTGCATGAGAGTGCAGCCACACGCGTCTCACAGAGCCTGCAGTGGGTGACCACATGGAAAACAGGCGAAGACTGGTGGATAATGCATCACCTTGCAGTGCACTGTCAGAAAAGCCCCTTTGACACCGCCTGTTCAACTGCCTTCCTTCCTGTACAGCTCATTTGACTGCCAGACCACAACTTCAGCACGAGTCGCAGGATCAACAGGGCTGAGTGCAAACAATAGAAATATGACAAAGGTTCGACACTATATATTGGTTTTGCATTAAGCATTGCGTTTAATATTGATCAGATTTGATAAATGTTTTGCTCTGAAGCACGTGCTTCTCATCCTCTGCTCATAAAGATGAGATTAAAAGCACAACATTCACTTTAAACTGTAAATGACAATGTGGCATTCATCGTGAATATTATCGATATTGAATGATGTGAAAACTTTAATCTTGATATATACTTTTGGCCATATATCGTTCAGCTTGTAAATTTAGTCCTATTCCAAACTTTACGCCTGATACACAGAGAATGATAGGATAGGTTTACTTTTTAAACTTATACACAAAGTAAATAGACATCTTATAATCATCACTCTACCTCGTTCTTCTTCGAGTCCATGCGTCTGGATCCTCTGCGCCGCAGCTGCGTAACGCGTCCAGATACACGCGGGCACTTCTCTCCAGTAACTTCACCAAACCGTTAGCGAAGCGGGAACTTCACCCTGGAAGTAGGTCAACAGACTCCAATCCAAAGGCGGCTCAGCAGCACCCACGGGCGGTCAGAGGCTGG
Organism: Pleuronectes platessa; assembly: GCF_947347685.1. Classification (NCBI taxonomy): domain Eukaryota; kingdom Metazoa; phylum Chordata; class Actinopteri; order Pleuronectiformes; family Pleuronectidae; genus Pleuronectes; species Pleuronectes platessa. The sequence continues at coordinate 14,162,733 of NC_070629.1, forward strand.
AGGAGTCCCGGTGTCTGCAGCCAGGCGCATGGGAGAAGCTGCTGTCAGTGACGGCTGCTCATCATCCCCATCCCCCGGTCAGTACTACACTCCTTCCCCCACCCACCCTCCACACCAGTCCCTCCCTTTCCGCACCCCAGTCTGTGACCACTGAGCTATACAAAGACTCTCTTATTGGACCATCCCATTAAGGGCTTTTCCTCTCAGCTCAGTGAAGATCCATTAGTTTGGACTTTCACATGCAAGAGCCTCAACAGTCCAAAGTGCGGACCAGCAAGGTATTAATCAGCCTGGGAAAGAAAGACACGAGGAAGAAGAACATGAAAGCAAGGATACACACTGTAGGGTTCACTGATAACTGCTGATAGGAATGTGATCTTTCTCTATTCCTTGGGGAATATTAGGGATTCAGCTAAGGAGGCACTTTCTGTCTACTTTAAACAACCACTCTTTAATTTGTCCATCTTTAAAATTGTTATTGCACTGCATTTATTTTCTTTATCTGTGTCTGTAAAGCACTTTGTAAACACATTTATTTTTTGCAATGGATTTTGTGAAGCACTTTGTCACCTTGTTTAGATAAGTGCTATACAAATAAAGTTATTGTTATTGTTAATGTCAGTGTTAATATTATTATTACACACTGAGTTCAGTAAGGATGAGGTAGGTAGTCACGTTTAGAAGTTAAGCGACCTCTAGCGGGCATGTAAATAATGGCAACCTCAGGTGTAACGTCGTCACATCTCCTGGAACCTTTTGGACCAATCAAAAAGCGATGCGCCCGGACGCGTCCATATAGGGGGCGTGGCTGATTCATACCCCTGAGCATTGCCGACCTGGTGAGTTTGAGCGTTTCCACGTGTTTTATTTACTCTCCGTGCAGTGATCCTGCTGTTTGTCACGTGCTCCTCTGTCAGTTCATGTGTCAGCTTCAGTTAAAGTGGAAAGTGACACTGAACTTCTGAAGGCGCCTGGTTTAAACAGCAAGGTGCTAATGGTAGCTCACATGCTAACGCTCCAGCGAGCTAGTTCAGGCTCTAAGTGATTTCTGTAGATTTGTCTGTAGCTCATGAGACTGAGACATGATCCTTAAATATATTATGTGAGCTACAAACTGTACTAACTGTATTTTGCTAACTGTTACACTCCATATTGCCCATTTACAGTTCAGGTAGGACCACAACTTTTGATCGTTGTCCAAATCTGTGACTGAATATATATTATTAATATTAATCTGACTGTTACCAGATCAGCATGTTTTAAATGAGAGGTCATCATACTGCCCCGCCCTTTTATATGATTTCATCAAAGCTTAGTTTGAATCAATGCTTTGTTGACTTCTCAGTTTGTCCAGCTACTGTATAGCACACAATGTTTTGACATGGCTGATATAGTTGCAACAACTTGCCCCCAAGCTGAGCAGCAGTTACTTACAAATAAGTAAGTAAAATAAATTTTAACAACTGTTGTAAAAGCTGTTCCATTCTCAAACTGAAATATAAATATTGAATAATATCTGTAACATCTGCATGACTCAATGTAGGCCCATGCTTTATGTTTAAACAAACCCCAATAACTGTTATCTGCTAAATGTTACTTAAAGAATAAATTGTATTGTAAAACCTTACATACTTTCAGTTTACTGTGCTTATTGAGACAAAAAAAGTTAAATCAGGACATTATTAACATTTCACCACCATTCCAGATCTGTTTCGCAACTTTCTCAGCATTCGGGTCTTTTGCAACATCTGACTTCTTCCATTCAAATAAATACTATGAATCATATTTCAAATGTAATTATCTTTCAACGGTGTGGTTGATTAGCAGAAAGATGCAAGTTGAATATATACAAATATTGATTGGATCCATCATCCCCATTTCCCCGATGCATGTGAACATTTTTTGGGGGAGTAAAATGTTAAAAAAGCTTAATGCAGCAGTTGAGTTACTTTAAAATCAAATGCAGAAAGACTTAAAAACAACACAATATTTAGGTGTATTTTGGTCTTGAAGTTGCACTGAATTAAAAGCACTTTCTCTCCTGCTCACTACTCTTGAAACAAGTTCCACAGGGCTGAATAGCAGCTGCACAAACTTTGCACTTGTTGCACTCCTTTTTTTTTTTTTCCTCATTGGTATGCAGTGCAACAGGAAGAGGGTCCATGGGGGGAGTCTGAGCTCTCTCTCTCTCTCTCTCTCTCTCTCTCTCTGTCTCCCTCTCTTTGTGTATGTGTATGGGAGCAGGGTTCACCCTGACCCACAGGGTTTATGCAGAGACAAAGCATTCTTTCAGGGCCTCGCTCTCACCCTCACCAACAGCTCCAGACAAAAGTTTTTGCAGAGGATTAGATCCAGAGAGCATCAGTTTCATCAAAGTGCTGCCTGTACACCGGAGCACATGGTAGCAATGAGTGAAGAAATGCGTCCTTTAGGTTAGATGTGATTGTAGTGACGTGCAATGACGTGCGAGAGTCAATAACGTGTTAAAGGTATCAGTTACTTGATAAATGCAGTAAAAATCTTGAGAAATAAGTCTTTGTAATGCAAGAATTTAAGTTATTGCATTAGTCCTATAATGAGAAATATAAGCATTTGGTCAATATAATGATTTCTCTACCAGGTAGAACATTGTTTTATTCTTCTCAGACAGTTGGGCTGATATCAAGACACATCCAGCCACAATAGGTTTAATCTAGTTATGTTTAAATTCAATTCTGATGAATTACTGCACTCAATGAGACTTTTTCCAGTGTCAAATTATCCATGCAGTGCGTGGAAACAAAGCTGAAGTGCTGTGTAGGTTTATTTTTACGGCTGCATTTCAAAGCAGACAGTCAATACTCATGGATCCCCTCACTTTATGCCCCAATCAGACTGAATTAGTCCGAGAGCAGCATGAGAGCTTAGAAGGGAGAGGTATCACTGATCACAGGCGGATTCTCCAGAGGAAGCTTCTTCAGATGTGTGATTCATCATATCAGAGAACTGCATTCAAATATTGACGTGCAGTCACAGTGAAACTCCCTGCCTCTGTATGCACACACACAGACACACACAAGGTCATTATTTGCTCCTGCAGGATGTGTCATGTCTGATCAGAAGACCCCCACACACACCTCCATTCCCCTGTCAAAAGTTATCTGTGTGTGAGACTTGCAAATGTGAGACAGACAAAAGAGTAAAGAATGAGACGTAAAAGAAGGAGGTCGGAGCCAATTTAATTCCTCTCTTCATTTTTCCCTCTCCACTCACTCTCTGATCCTCATCAAAATTTTTTAAAAATCTGACCAAAGTGTTCATCTTAACTTTGCTATTCTGGCCACTGCCTCCTTCTGATATCATGAGGAAAGAGAAGCCCCTGATGAGAAATATGGGTCATTGTTGAGAGGACATGAAGACAAACTGGACCAGTTTCAAGCAGGAATATTAGATTCATACTCTATGTCAAGAAGCACACACACAATTCACTCTAATCATCCTCTATGCAACTGAATCGCCTGCTTGTTTTATTTGGGCTATTTGCAGTGAATCACATCTATTCGCTGGAGTTTGCACTGTGTTCCTTTCTCGGAGAGCTGTCACAACCAATCCCCGATCATGAGTGTATGAGGACACCTGCTGGACATTTGTTTACATTGTATTTTTTTCCAGAAAACCTCCAAAGATGAGGGCAGAGTCGGGGTTTGTCATGTGATTTTAAAAAAAACAAAAAAGACCATTGTTCGGTTACCGTGCATCTGGGTGTAGTTAATCACATTTGGGTTTGCTGCGATCTGGTGGGGTTTGAGTTACACAATACAAATAGTTTTCTGGGTCTTATTTTTATTGAGACTTCTTCTTCTTTAGTTGTTCATCATAACCTGAGAAGAAAAAGATTGAGTCATTCTTTGAGGGGAACGGCATTAACACAATGGGAATTGTTCATTCAGAACAGTGCTTAATTCTATTTGTGTGTGTGTGTGTGTATTTCTTTTCACCTTGTCGATCCAGTCGTTGAAGGCAGAGACGCGGGTGAAGACAGTGGGTTTCTTCACATAGTTGCAGCCAAGGCCGGAGACGAAGCTGGCAATGCCGTGGACCTCCCAGGCTCCTTGGCTGTTCTTGCAGTTAAGGGGGCCGCCAGAGTCTCCCTGGACACGGAGAGAGGGGAGGAGAGCTTGTGTTTTATTCATTTGGTCGAGGTACTTGAAGACTGGTAGGTGCAACTCTGAGAAGCAAAGTTTTGCTCAAGTATAATTGGAACAGAAGGAAAAATCCCCCTCCCATCTTCATTTGAACACACTCACTGCCTTTTATATACACATTTTCTTGAGTGGCATCATTGAGGGTAATATTGCCATTCAAGTAAAATAAAAAATTTGAACTTCATTATTCTTTGCTCATTCACATTAAAACAAATGAAAAACAAGCTTACGTTGCATCCACCCACGATTCCATCCCCGCCGGCACACACCATGCTGGTCCTGACAGCAACACCCCACCAGTCAGGCTTGGAGCAGGTGGCATGATCAGCCACAGGCATCAGAGCCTGCTGCAGATTATCAGCGATGGGGCCTCCAGCTAAAACACACAGGCAGAGTCTATTACCATCCACATACACTAGCCGTCTGTCAAATGGGCTTTATAGCATTTCCCGAGCCCTGAATTTTCAATTTAGAAGTAACCCCCCCAACACCTTCCTGGGGAAAAAAAGTTTTGTGCGAAAATGACATGAATGTGATTTTCATCCCAAACTTTGCAGGTTTCCCTGGGTAACTCCGATCACACAGACACTCACGCTGGTTTTAAATCCAAAAACATCATGCTGGCTCACAAGTATAAAACTCTTGAGGACAATAGTATAAAGACATTTCCGAGATGGTAAGCTGAGAGAGAATGCAATGACAGGAAACATATACACAGCAACAGCCCTTCGCAAACAACGACTTACTGTACAGCCTGCCCCATCCGGTGATGTAGCAGGGGTACAGGTTGGAGAGGAGAGCGCCAGCAGCAGGGATACATGCCAGCTGCACCTGGTTACTCAAAGTCACAGGCTCTGACAGCTTGATCAGAGCAATGTCGTTTCTGAAAGAAAGACAAACAGAAAGAAAATTCATTTATTTATTCATTCGTTCAACCTTTAACGCTGAGGTATATTGAGGCAGACACATGAATGTAAAACACAAATGATAAACAGTAAAGCCTTGGGAATAAATACAGTTCATACAAAGCAAATGCATGAGGGCAACCTGTACTTTTGCATCCATAAATCAACATAAAGGAACGTCTTATCTCTCTAGGTTTCCACTGGCGGATAAAAGTTATCCAACTGCCTTTTCAAGGTGAAAAATCTCGTAGCATTTAAACCAAAAAACACTTGTCTTTATTTAGGTTGTAGAAGAATTTGAGATGAATGAAGATGGAGAACTTGTGTCAGGAGCTGGACCGAAGTGAATGATTCAAGTCTGAGCCTCAGTGCACTTTGTCACCTCGACACAGGCCGTGTGAGATTATGATGGACTGTGTGTTACGACAGGAGACCCAGCCGTGCTCTCTGTGCTGTACACGCCGGGTGCTTGTCTTACCCGAAGGCCACGAAGATGGAGTTCCATTTCTCATGGACGATCATCTTCTCGGGCAGGATGGCCTGGGAGCCAGGCTCCTCCTCGACCAGGTTGTGTTTGCCCACAAACACCCTGTAGGAGAGCTTGGTGCTGCAGGACAGAGCAGAGTGTTGAGGCCCGAGTTAAAGATTGAATGATTTGATGACTTCAAATGTTTTTTGTCGAGTGGGACTTTTGTAACCTTCATTTTGTCAAGGATAATGAAGAATTAAGAAAATAAGGTTAGTAGTGGGGCACAGAATAAGTGCAATGTCAATGTCACAATGGGATATTTCTGTATGTGATGTTTAATCGGTGTGTTTGTGTGTTTATGTTCCTCGGCTGCTCGTACTTGATGCAGTGTGCAGCAGTCATGACCCAGTTGGCAGCAATCAGAGATCCACCACAAGTGTGCCTCCATTCACCGTCCCTCTCATACTGCAGCGAGATCTGGAGATGACAGAGGACACGGTTAGAGGCAGGTATGTGGACGCAGAGATGTTTCATCATTTGCTGATTTAATTTATAAACCACCATTTAAATATTTATAGATTTTAATAACCACTGGGTCTAACATACAATAACCAGATGCTGGACCCTTCAGGCTTACCAGTAAATATATAAAAAGAGAAACCATTGACAGATGTGTTTGTATATTAGCTTACCTGCCAGGGCCAGCTGTGGGGCTTGGCATCGACTCCATTGACCACACGCGAATTCATGGGCTCAATGGTTGGGGTGCCGCACCCGAGGGCTGCACGAGGAGGAGACGGTGGACATGTGTGGGACATGAGAGAGGAGAAAGAGAACAATGTGATTATTTCATGCTCCCTGTGTGCTGAGATTTGTGCACGCACCCTCACTCACGCAAATTTGAGAACACGCAGAAACAATTGCACACAGACTTGGAGAATGCCAGATGTTCTTACCGCTAGCAAAGAGCACTGAGGCCAGCACAATGGGGATCATGTTGATTGACGCGTCCGCTGAGGGACAGCAGGACACACACCCGCTTTTAAACTTTCCACCCCAGGCAACGCCCGCTCCAAATGGAGAAAAACACTCTACCATTGGTTTATCCGTGGTTTCCAGTGGATGGAAATGGACCAATGGGGACGAGGGTAAGTACTGGAGTCAAACAGGTGCATTTTCTGGGACATTTCCCATGAACTCCATGTGCTGGGACAATGCATGCCCCACTTCCATGTTTTGCACATGTGTGTTTAACATCTTTCAGGTGTAAACAAACAGAGCATGTGTGTTTTTATGCAGACTGCAGAAGGCAATTCATACATGTGCTGCATTTGAACTTACCTTTACTCCTCTTCATGACAGTCTCTTCCCTGAAACCTGGGATTAACTGCTTGCATAACAGCATGGGAAGCCAACATCTGGATTACTGGCACTGACCTGTTCACTCCTTAATATAAAACCAAAATCAAACTAAGAGGCATTACGATGATGAATAACTGGGACAATGAGAAACAGATGGTGTCATCGGTGCAGATTATATTGACAGGACCACCATCCTCTTTTTGGCATCTTACAACGTACACAGTGAAAATGTGCTGTGAATTCTCCAGCGCTGGGAGAGTGGGAGGTTTTCTGTGACCAGATGTATGATCGATGTCACTCAATATGTTTCATATTTAAACATTCTCAGTATTTTTCTATGCGGTGCATTTGACAACATGAAATCAAACTCACCGCTCTAAACACTGACCCATGTATCATGAGGTTGGTAATAACCACCTGAACGGGCGGAAGTTTAATAAGTTATGAGACTTGGAGGGCATGCACACAACTTCTGAGGTATGAAAATGTCAGAGTGTGCAGGCCTGAGGTGACTCAGCACGCAGACATAAATCGGTCAGAGGCAGCTTGGGTAAAATTCAACAAAATAAAGGTGCAGAAAACCTGCATAAGTGTGTAGTCAGCAGAGTAGGTGGCGAGGAGTAGCCGTTGCTTGAACACAATATGTTTGTTTTTAATGAGAGAACTCAGTTTTGAAAAGATTACATCATTGAGGCCAGATTCCCCCGCTGTTTTACGAGCTGTATCTCTGGACTGTTCTGTAATACAAAGAGATTTCAGCTATAAAAATAACATTATCATGTTCTATTTCAGATAAACAAACTGGACTATTGGCTCACACGACTCGTTTAATTTCCCTGCTCACCACTAGATGGGACAATTTATCTGTTTAGACACCAAACCAAGTTATATTCTTTAAAAAAAAGACAGGGATTCATTGCTATTTCCGTGTCACTGTGCTGCAAGAAAACATTTCTAGACTTTGTAAATTGAGCTATTTAGGAAATCAATCCTCAATCTTACTGGGCTGGAGCGTTTAAAAAAAGAGTTCAGACATGTTGACATTGAAATTAATAGCACGAAGCCGGTCGTACACCTCAGACGATACTTTACAAATTAAAACAGCTAAATCCACTGTTTGGAAAGATCTACACATCTGTAAATTACAGACTAGAGAAAATACTTGCACAAGAGAGGCATCAACAACAACAACACAAGTTACAGAAACATCCAGCATGTGTGTGTGTTTGCGTCTGAACGCACTTCTGTGCACGTGTAAGCTTCTCTAAAGCTGTGATATTCAATTAATGGAAAGCTAATTAAAATTACTCTTCAAATCTGTAAAACGTTGTGAAGCTTATTACAGGGCAGCGTCCAGATGCTCCCCTCTCCCTATTTTCTGATAACAACTCTTGAATTCGTTAATTTCATAATGGGCAGATGACACAAGATACTGGGATAGGTACATTAAACAGGAAAATAAGGTTAGACTACATTAGGAGAATGTTCTCAGCCTGACACTCGGGTTTTATGACCTGGTCACCAAAATCTGCTCCCTATTCCCTACTGCTGTGATATGTTTATATTCAATCAAATGCATTTTGTTTCTGAAATGAGGCATAATATTATCATGGCTGAGCAATGATAAGAGCAATATTATCATGGCTGTTACAGACCCCCCCCAGGCATCTGTAACACGTACACTTCAGCCCGGTTCCCCTATCTGAGCAGTTGCTGAACTCTGAAGGACACCGTGTGTGAGGTTTATTGTTGGTTTACATCACTTTCAGGCAGTAAACACTCTGCCGGCCATGGTCATTCCCCATGTGGAGCAGAGGAGAAAGATTTTGCAATAATGTGTCAATATTACCGTGGCAGGTTTGTGCTGTTGGGTGCAGTCAGCTGTGATTTTTAACTTGCATACCTCTTCGTATCCCACGCTACCACTACTGGTATGTGGTGTTCCCGAGCACAGTGGGCTGGATCTTTTGGTGTGTAGTGACAGTCTGATGTTCAGCCCATTCTGAGACCGCTGACGTCCATGTTGTTTAGCCTTTTTTCCTTTTTTCCCTTTAAGAATATACAGCTGTATTTTCCAGTGGCTGCCTGATTTGCTTCAGGCGATGTGTTTTGAGCCACGGGGCTGAAGTAAATCCAAACCTCAGCTGTCGGCTGCTGATTTGCTTTTATCATTATCGGTCCTACTGATGTTAACAGACGGCATCCCCTGCCTTCGCTTTTCAATTCTTAGTGCATAAGTTTATTTCATTTTGATGTCTTTGTTTACCGCGGCTTTAATTCGTTGTTTCTCAACATGTTTGGTTCGTCGCGCCTCAGAAGCTCCCAGGCTGTGAACTACTGATTTAATTATATTTGATTGGCGGATCATGACCCAACTGGTCTTTCTACAGGTCTTGTATGTACTTGTCAGGTTTTTATTTCTCTCGTGTTAAGCGGGGGGAGAGTCGCACTAGGTGCAGCCATCGTGTGCAGCCTGTTCTCACACATGCACTGTGTGTAAAAGTGATTACAGCTTGTACACGTTATCTCATCTGTAGTTTGTGCCTGGCATGCTCATGTGCCAGTAATTAAAAGTGTTTCTGTAACCACCAAATAAACTATGAATTAACCAATTTGGAAATTACTAAATTAATGTTATATGTTGTTTTCTTCCTCTACTCTACTTAGAATGTTCATAACACAACCTCACTTTACATTTATAAATCAATAGATAGTGACCGGCTTTTTTTTGTCTACTCTTTCTTCTTTCTTGTCATTTTCATGAATCCCTGACATAGCGTGTTGCGACTTTAGTTTATTTGTCTGACTATTTTTACATATTGATGTTCTGCCTTTTGAGTATTGTTCATCTGCACTGACACATGTCTCACATTAATCCACAAATCTGTGAGGAGCTTCTCTAGTCATTCTGGTTTTAGAGCTGCCACATCTGTTTCAGACTTCGGGGCATGTTGTTTCAATTGGCAGGTTACTTGGGGCTGCACATGGTGTCATGGATTCTGAAAGAAATGCTGCATCTGAATTTGACTCATTGACATGATATTGGCCCGTCAGTGAACACTAAGTGTCTATTAAGAAATAATTATTTTTAGTCATTTATTTTAAAAGTTACTTTTGATCACTTATCCCGAATGATGATTTTTCAGTTTGAAAGTATGCAAAATATCGACATTTCATGTATTTTTGATTTAGCAAATAAGTGTGAAGGGAACAAGATTACATGCTACAAACTGCAGGAGCCAGGAGACAACTAGTGAGATTAGATAAATTCTGCAAACAAGCACAGTCTACGTGTACAACTAAAGGTAATTTGCACCGAAATATATTGTTTACATATAGTATGTAACATAGCAACAAAGGCTACACTGATGAAAAATGACTATGCATACTTTGAGCCTTTAAAACCGGGGCCTCTGTGTGTGGTGATAGAATGAACTAATTTCCTAAGTAGATACTGGAGAAATGTACTGAATGAGTTTTTCTTTAATAACATTAAGAAATCTGTTTGAAAACCACGCTTTGCAAACAGTGATGTGCATCATAAGGCAATGGCAATTAGCATGTTTGCTCTCAATGCTTCGTCTCTACATCTTTCAGGGCTTCTTCCTGTGTTTTGTGCTTAGCCGATGTGAAGGATGTTTTGTGCAATCTCCTTATTCCCTTCAGGCTTTCAGGCTTTCCCAAAAGATGGAATTGTTCACATCGTCCCTATCATTTGATGTGAGAAAGAAGGAGATGTGTTCCTCCATCTGCTTATAAAAAGCCTCATCTTTCAGAAATGCTGCGTCAAAACACCAACCCCTTTGTCCTCTGTTATCTAAATCAGCAAGTTGAAAAGTCCAGTGAGATTGGACTATGATCTGAAACCAGGATAGGATGATACGTTTACTGATGAGTTTAGAATCAAGACAGACATTAGTGTAACTTTTGTACTAGGGAAACAATAAAAACAACTTATAGTCTCCAAACATTCACATATTACAGTTTAAAATACAGTTGAGAGTCAGTGTCAAGAAGATTTCCATGTCTCCAGCAATTAAATCCTTTTTATACGATCTAAATTTGGAATTGAAATTCCAAGTTAATGATCACCAGAGTTACCGGGGTAGAATTAGATAACAGCCACTGGGATCACTAAAGTTGTGCTCTGGATAAATGGGATTTTTAAGCTCTAGCTACAAAATTAACTTGATAAGCTCTGCACAGCCATTACACAAACTGACTGACCATCGTGCTGTGTCTCTTGCAGCAAAATAATGTCAGGCTGTAATGACAAAAAAAGTGTAAGGACTTTTGACCCTTTTCATGGGATTACCTAGACCAGGTACCTTGAACAAAACATCCTTAATGTAACATTAAGTGAGTTGTTTCTGGCCTTGACTTGCCTTAGACATGGCTTTTTTTCTTTGGGCTTTTAGCAAACAAAACTATATTGACCTTTATTTGTCCCATCAACAAACTACATACCTAGAAGAGCGCTGTACCTGGGCTAACAGTTCCTTTAGATTGCTAAGCTAGCTTCAATTTGATCTGCTGCCAACAACTGTTGGTTAACCACATTTGTTTTTTGACATCTTCTGGTGTTTCCGTGATCAGTTTGGCTTTTCATCATTGTCTTGCATCTATCTCGATGAGTGGAATGAACAACAAGAATGGTAGCTGAAAGGAAATATCTTAAAGTCAGATTGAAGCCACATGGGACACAGCTAAATTGGCCGTGCCTTTGTAGCCATGCTCCCTGGTTTAAACCAGCACCTGTCCCTTTTCCCTATCCACTGCATTTCTGCATCCAAGTGTGCATAAGCCCCGACATTCGACTTGAAAGTGGGTCATTTACACCAGGTACACCGCACACACCGTATCACCACTTCCGCTAGCCTCATTACTTTTGGTAGCAGACTTTTAGGCTTAAAACATGGTGTAAATGACGCCGTTTTAAATTTGGAATCCCAGGACTTACGGATGCTTGGATGACACAACAGAATATTATGGAGGCATTTTGTGTTGCTTTCAATCCCCATTAACTTCAGTCGTGTTGGATTTGGCTGCAACACTGTTTATCCCTGAAACTCCATAAGGGTTTTGTGGACTCAAACACTTCACCCACCCCTCCATTGGCATAGTGGTGAGTAGTTTAGAGTGAATTTAAATTTTTGAAAACATCCTAAAGAATTGCAGGAAGTGCATTTGCAAAAGGATAATAAATGAGAAAACTTAAAAATTTAAGTTCTCCATCTTTCTACTCTGTCCAATATTTTAGATCAATGATGCATACCTTTTGTAACATGCATTTTTTTTCTGTCTAAAACAAGATCTTACGCTGTATGATGTTAAAAGATAAATAAATTACAACATCACTTTATTACTAAGGTCGCTTGACTCGAAGCACAACGCATCAAATTGATCTATGTCATTCTCATGGTTTTTAAATGTTATGTGTCCACAGGGACAGTGGCAAAGACAATGCAGCACATATGCTTGCAAATGGAAAATGAAAGCCTGTCCCCTGAAAATGCTGCCAAACATGTAAGGGAGCTAGCCATTGCCTGAGCCAATCAATTAATGATATTTTTCACTCTGTAAACCCAGTTTTTTGGAGAATATGAACAAGTTAATTTGTGGGTTATGGTGACCCAGGGCTAGGTAACTAACAAAAACATTATTTTCCTCTCCTTATTTAGTTTTGTACCATGGCTTTATGATCAAGGAGATGGAAGCAGAGGGTGTCATAACCCAAAAGCAAAAAGTGGGAAAATATAGAGGAAAAGAAATATAAGATGAATTATTTTCTTTCCGGCTAAAGGTTAGTGTTATTGTCTCTGAGAGCTAACGTACCGTACATCATAATCCACAGGACCTGAGAAGCCAGTAACTCTGTAACAGGCCAGGGAGAAGTGACCCCAAGACACTTTGCCGCACTACACAGACATGCATGAGGTGCTGGGGTCATGGCCAGCAACTTGCCCCCCTTGTTCTATTTGCTTCTCTCTTTCCGGACCTTTCTCCCGCCTCCACTGCAGATAGCAACAGCCCTGCATCCTCATGCTTCATGTAATTCCCCCTCATCCTTTGGACCATCCACAACTTAGCCCCTCACCTGATATGCACCTAACATTAGTCGGAAAAAGAGGACAAGCACCATATAATTTAGTTGTTTTGAAAGAACGGTTGATAAAACATGATTTGGATGAAATGTTATGAATTATCTCTCGTTCTTCAGTCTGAAATCACGCTGGCCTGAGAAATATGTGTGTCTTGTTTATTTTTGGGTCCAATATGTTGATAGCGAGAAATGTATTATCTAGTGATGTGCTGAAAAGAAGATACCAAACATTGGCAAGGTTAAGTTAAGATATTTTGTATAAAGGCCAAATTCAAAGCCCAGAACTCTTCAGGGTTGGAAGATTTGGAGGATTATGCTCGCACAATTTTTCTTTCGGTGAATATTTGCTTCAGATGTGTTATATTTTTGTGACTGTGCAGCGAACAAAAAGTTGTTAACAATAGAAAATACTCTTTATGTGCTGTGATCTTAATTCATAGATTCATCAACTTTAGCAGCTTGGATAAGATCAATTTGACCATGGATCAGTAAACATCAGTGTTGATAATGGGACACATTATTTGAAGAAATGGGTATGATGATTGTTCTCTCCTCCCTTTATTTACATATCAGCAACGTGACACAGTAGAGTTCAGATGAAAGAAAAAGCGGTCCGTTTGTTATTAGTTCAAAAGCCTTAATTTTCTCTAAATGTCAACAATGTCAAAAAGAAAAAGTAATACAAATATGACTAGATAGACAAAAGAGATCGAAGACACAGGTAGCCATGCTCCTGAAGGAAGAACAGAGGAAACACGTGTACAAAGGAAAGCAGCCATCCAGTCTGTGATGTGATCCCCAATTGTTTCTTGTCCGCCGATGCGTCGTGACAAGGAACCTGTAGATCTCTATCTTCTAGATCCAAGGTATTATCAGTCTTGCTGCACAAAACGTGTAAGATAGCCCAACAAGCAATGATATTATGGGCAAAGGTTGGACTGACCTCCAGTGCCTTGAAGAGTTTAATGCCCGTTGGTGGTGCAGTCGTTGGGCATTGTATGGGATTGAGTCATAGTCAACAAGGCACCATCGTGTTTAGTGTGTGACGTAACTTCCTCAACCTGGCGAGGGTCCAAAGGTTCAAAGTTTTCCTTCGGGGCTTGTATAAATCCTCAGCTTTTGTCTGATCGAATCTGCAGAACGACAAACCATGTCCAACACCACAGAGCCCCAGACACACAGCAGTGAGTACACACCACTTTCAGATTTTTTTGTTTGAAATTATTATAGATTTTTGGAAAAGGGCATGATTGTTTGAATCAACATTTCAATTTGTATCCCCTTTTGGAAACGGGACTATTCATTAGCATCCAGTTGTTCCACACAGAAAGGTGTGCAGACAGACGCGTGTTTCGATTAGTGTGGTCTCTTCAGCTTTTTCTTTCAGTCACAATAGTGTTTGTTGCATTACACAATCTGAGCTGCACTTACAATACGACATGTTGGCATTTTCTATTGTTCCTGCTTCAAGGTCTCTTGTTGAACCTGAGCTGTTGTAAGAATACACACAATGTCTCATTAGCAGCTTTTAGTCAATCTCCGCTGTTAACGCAAAGAAGTGGCTGTCACGTCCCTGCACAGGAAAAATTAAAAGAACATGCATTAGAAAATGTGCAGGAATATACCAGCTAATTCTATCGAGATCATTTTCATGCACAGTGACATGCTGTTGGTGACACAAACAAAACGAGTTGATAAAGCTATAACAGCTAAAAATACATTTCTGGTGCAATCGTTTTTCAAAAGGAAAAAGACAAAAAGCAATACCTGAAGCTATTATCCACAGCAGTTTGGGGCTCATCAGTGTCTCTGTTTGGTTTTCACGAGACTCAATTTTGTCAAGATAACTACATGAACCCCCCACCCCAGCAAAAATAATTGACAGCCTACATTCAGGCTTCATTTGTAATGCTGCAGTAATCGGAATCAAAACTCACAAAGTCAACATTGTAAGAGATTGTTAAAGCCGGTTGCGGTTATCTCTCAATTGCACGTTCTGGTTTTTATTGTCTGTTGTACTCGAGTCGTGGGAATGAACAAAATTCTGTCTCCGCTGATTGGTTGTAATAACAGTTTACGCAGTCAGAAAAACTCTAATGTAGTAGCTTGAGCTTAGCATGGGGCTCTGTGCTGATTTGCTTCTGCTAATCACGTAGAGCTCATATATATTTTACAGTCTCCATTATGTGTGACATATGAGGTAATGAAAGAGAGCTTGTTATTGGATAACAGATAAGACAGAAGGTGGTGCAGGTGTCATTCATAGTGCATGACCCCCGAGAGCCATAACTTCACATTACAACAGGGGGCATGCTGTTTATCACTTGTGAAGTTTGATTGTGTCAGCGTTAATGGCTGACAACACAAAGACGGAGGTGTGACGGGCCATAGCAGAAGGTGTGGAATTATGATTCACAATTTGTCTAACGCACTATAATTTTGCATTTAGAAGATTTAGATAAAAGGAAATCACATCCTTGCTCACACTCATTCAAAGTTAAAGAGGTCTAAATGGTTTACACACACAAACACACACACACACACACCCATAGATACACATAACGAAGGGAGATCCAGAGAAATGGTGGGAAAGTATAGGGAAGGTGTGGAGTTGTAGGGCCAAAGCTCAGCTGATGATTCACTTGTTTTCACTATTTTCTCTCCTCAGTATCCATAAGGCAGCGATGCCCGCAGGCCAAGGGGCTGGAGAGCGTGGCTCCTCTCGTGCGTTCCGTGGAAGAAACGCCCGATCCCATCCCCACCACCATCAAGGGCACTATTCCAACGTGGATCAACGGGAGCTTCTTGAGAAATGGTCCTGGGAAGTTTGAATTTGGGAAAGACAGGTATTTGAGGAACACCATTAAAAGTTAAACAAAGTTGAATAAAGGTTAAAGGTAGATAGGGTCACTGAGGTTTACTGGCAGGATAGTTTACAGAAAGGTAAAACCTGATCTGTTAATAGAGGAAGTACAACCCAGAAGAACAGGGCTGAAACTTGCCGTTGACCTAAACACAAATATTTTTCAAACAATACAAATATACAAACCGGAAACAAGACAATAAGAATACAAATTATTAGAAAAAAAACTAACCTTGAATAACCCTTGAACTAACCCTTCAATTAATTATTCTCTGAGAAAGTGAAAATAATCCTGATGTGTAAACAAACCTGACCTACTTGGTGGACGTGACAATAACAGTCAGCAGAGTAAATGCCACCACTATGACCTGTGATCTCAATCTGTATCTTTAAACGGACATTAACAAAAGTATCAAGATTTCACAGTTAGGAGAATGTGAATTATCTGCAGAGGCAGCATTCATATTTAAGTGGTTTAAGCTGTCAGTGATTGAGCCACGCAAGCTTTTTATCCATCAATCATGACAAATTATTTTTCTCAAAATTATAATAAAATTTTTTCCCTCACTGTGTTTTAACAAAGAATTGATTCCCTCATAACTAGTATTTCTGTGTCTCACGCTGCTCCCATCGTTCTCTCAATTTTGTCTTACACGAATACCTCGTTGGGAATTTCAGTTATTTTTGTTTTTCCTCTTAGATACACCCACTGGTTTGACGGCATGGCCATGATGCACCGATTCCACATCAGCGAGGGCAGTGTCACATACAGCAGCCGCTTCCTGCAAAGTGACTCATATGTCAAAAACTCAGAGAAGAACCGCATTGTGGTTTCAGAGTTCGGCACTATGGCGATGCCTGATCCCTGCAAGAACATCTTCGCTCGCTTCTTTTCACGCTTTCAGATTCCCAGTATGTCTGTCCTCTTTACCTTTTGCATATTGCGTTTTGTTTTAGTACTGTCCTTGACTAGCTGCATTGCGTATCGCTGCTGTAGCCTAATGAAAGCTGATGTTTCATTATAATGTGTTTCCTTCCAAGGTAAAAGGAACAATATATTTGTGTGTGTGTGTTTGTGTGTGTGAGATCAAGTTGTTGTGGGGACTTGTCTTCCTTATGGGGACAAAAAGCAACTACCCATTACATCAAATCATTACATTTTATGGTAAAGACGTGTTTCTAAGTTAAGCTATGTTAAGGTTAGGTACAGGTTAAGATAGGATTTGATTAGGATAATGTTAAGTTTAGGTTAGGAAAAGTTTGGGTTGATCTTAACATAGGTTTAGGATAAGCTTACATTTGGTTTAGGATAAGGATATGTTTGATTTAGGAAAAAAATCCTAGAGATATTTTCACAAGTGTGTTTCATGTCATCTAAATTTTACACATGTTTGTTTTCTTTACCCTAGAATTCCTCCTTTATATTTACATACTTTATATTTACATCAGGAGTGGGTCCTCTCTATGTAGGCCACCATGTTTATTTTAACAGTAGCCCAGACTGAACAAACTAATCACCCTTTGTGTTTTTATGACAACTGAAGGATACCAAGGTTCTCCTTCATATTTCGAAACGGGAGGGTGAGGTGAGAGATATTCAGCTGCAACATGCAACTTCCCCACTAGATGTCACTAAATTCTACACACTGAACCTTTAAGTCGGGATACGTTTAGTTAAGGTAAAGGGTTAGGGGTAGGCAAGTACTAACTAAGATTAGGGGTTAGAGTAAGTCAAGAAAAACAATGATAGTCAATGTAATGTCCTATGAAGTCAATCTGTGTGTGTATGCCTGCGAGACGAAGTGCAATCTGAAAAAAATTGAGTAAGACATTGATTTAAAAAGTATAATTAACCGATGAGTGCTGTGCGAACTATGAATTTTGCTAAAGTGCCCTATTTCATATCTTCCTGAATGTCTGCATGTGTGAACAGAAGCCACAGATAACGCCAGTGTGAACTTTGTCAAGTACAAGGGAGACTATTATGTCAGCACAGAAACCAACTACATGCGGCGAGTAGATCCACAGAGTCTGGAGACAAAGGAGAAGGTCAGTCCGTGCATCAAGTACAAAAGTCTCTTTTGAATGCTCATGCTGACGAAGAGCCAGTGGGTAAAGACGAGGAAGATGACTGACTGTTAGGACGACAAAGCTGATGATGCTGTGCATTTAAGGTGGACTGGACTCAATACATTGCCGTCAACTCAGCTACAGCTCATCCACACTATGACCAAGATGGCTCCACGTACAACATGGGCAACTCCTACGGCAAAAGCGGTAACCCTCTCACTCCGTAATCACTCGCTACTAACCACAGAGCTAAATGTCTTTCATATTTATGTCCACATCATTATGTTATCCACCCTCACACGTACTGTACGATATTTACTGTCCAGGTTTCTTCTACAACATCATCCGTGTGCCTCCTCCTGACAACAAGGTAGCATCGGAGGACTCTGCCGACCTGAGCGGAGCCAAAGTGATCTGCTCCATCCGAGCCTCTGAACCCAGGAAACCTTCCTATTATCATAGCTTTGGTGAGATACACTCTCCAGCATAACAAACAGGCCACACCTTATTTAAGTAGTCTGTATGCTGGATGTATACTAAAGTGGAATTAATGAAATCCGAGAATTTTTATGGTCTGCACTGGCAGGATGAGTCTACTTCACTGAAAGAGAGCGTCACAGTGCTTCTTCTTTTTCTTTTTTTCCCATGCTCTTATTAATTACTCATTTGAATTCTAGTCTTGTCCTGCTTCTCTTTGTCAATCACAGTTCCTTTGTCTTTCAGTTCAGCTCTCACTATCTCTCTCTGCCGCTGACTCACACACACTTACTCACACTCACACTGTTACCGACATACACATTAATTGTGCAATTGGATTTTAATGATCATGAACATTTTATTTCTATAAGCTATGTAAGTGTTATAAATCATATGTCTAATATTCAGTCAGCGACACTTAAAGCAAATGTAGCAGGTAATAAAGATTGATTTGGCCCAAAAAGCTCTGCTCTGGGTCTCAGCAGGTTACATCAAGTCAATTTTTGGACTTTTCAAGAGCATAATGACTGAAATGTAGGACCTATGTCAAGTACAATAGACATGAAGGAATAATTCCTCATTTTAATTAACGTTCTCATAATTGAAGCTAAGTTGAAGTAGCCAAGTAGAGAATAACCCCTCGAAACACAACGTTATCTCTAAAACTACAGGCACACACTGGTCTGTATCCATCGTCTTTCTCAAAGCCTAGCTGAGTGCTCCAAGATGAATTCTGCCCGGGGTGTTTTTCAGCAGTTATCAGTTCCACATTGGTCCTGTTTGTAATGTTATAACGACAGGTTAAAGTCAGTATTGCCGTGAAAGACCTACGACACACGGAGACATCCCAAAGTATGATGTTTCTCCTAAAAATATCCTGAATCATAAGCGCAACAGAGGTAGCATTATATTAACTTTCATAAAAATCCTCCCTAGATGTGAATTGTTGACTTTTTTAAGACCCAGCGGAAACCCTTTGTGAAGGAGCTCTCAGAACAGACTTCTGCTGGGAGAACAAATAATCCTCATAAACTAATGCATAATTATACGATCATAATACAGTCAACAATAACAAAATCGAATCACCTAATGTGGAGGTTGAGCTGCAGAGTAAGAATGTGGATTAGTCAGGTTATGATGTTCACAACTGTACAAATACGACCGGATTTTAACAATCAGCTGAAGGACAAGCAGGGTGTTGCACAATGAGACATTAAAGCGATGCAGCTAATGGGAGCACGACTTCATCGCTCTGCCTGATCCAATGAAAACGTTGCTCCATTTTGTTTTTTTTCCACTGCACCAGTGCCCTGATTACATCTTGGTCTACATTTCCTGCAGACCACCCTCGCACTGCCAGACTGTCGGGCACCAAGAAATCTCACAACTGATGCAACATTGTAGAGTTGTACAGGGCACCACAGACTCAGCGCTGCACAAACGACTTACACACTCATCAGATCTAAATGTTGTATCCCACCATGACGCAGGAGATATAAGGAGTTCGAGAGTGATGGATGACGTATGATGAAATGTGATGACAACATGCTGAGTAAGGGTTGTCAGTCGAGTGTAATTTTTAATGCTGGCTTCTTCTCTTTCATTTTTTTCCTTCTCCAGTCATGTCGGAGAACTACATCGTGTTCATCGAGCAGCCGCTCAAGTTAGACCTGATGAAGTTCATGCTGTACAGAATCCAGGGGAAGAGCTTTCATAAAGTCATGACCTGGGAGCCTCAGTGTAACACCGTCTTCCACCTGGTCGACAGACACACTGGCGAGGTGGGTTAAAACTGCTTGACTGCACAGTCATGCACATTTAGGAAATGCACACATCCAGCAAGTTGTGAGCTAATCTGCTCATGCATGGTAAAGTTTTTTCCATTATTTGTTTTGATAAACTCTGATGCCGTACATTCTTTTCTCAGTTTTCTCATAACACTGAATGCCCATTAAGCATCAAATCACTTCCTTTCAATACGTGAAGGTACAGCAGCTGTGTCATGATCCTCAAATGTTACCTACAACCACAGCAGTTCCTCGTTGTGTTTCCAAAAGCATCTGTATCCCTTCTTATTATTTTGTTAATATGTTGTGATTCTGTGTCCTGACTATTCCAACAGGAGAGTGAAGTGAGGTACTTTGCAGCCCCCATGTTCACACTGCATCAGATCAATGCTTATGAGGAGAACGGCTTCTTGGTTATGGACATGTGTTGTGGGGACGATGGTGAGGTCATTGGAGACTTCACACTGGAGAACCTCCGCAACAAATCAGGAGAGGAGATGGACAAGGTAAACGCAGTGTGACCGAGAATTATGTGTCAATTACGGTGGCCCTGAGAACTCACGTGCAAATGGAGAAAACATCTTCATCAATCTGACATCACAACAGAACCTTATAATCATAACACAACCAAATACCCCTAACACAACCATATACTTATAACACAGCCAAATATTCACCACAAGAACAAATACTCACAACACACCTAAATACTCACAGTACAACTAAATACTTATAACACAACACAAACAGATACTCACAACACAAACAAATACCCAAAACATAACAATGCAAATACCCACAACACAAACAAATACTTACGAAAAATACAACTAAATACTCATGCAACATTACAACCAAATACTCATAACACAACCAAACACTAACAAAACAATACAACTTAACACTCACAACACAACCAAATATTCATGAAACAATACAACCAAATACTCAGAACACAACCTAATACTCACACATAACTAAATACTCACAAAACAAGACATCGAAATACACAACACAAATACTCACGACACAACAAAATACTCACACAAATTAATGACCACCTCTATTTGCAGGTGTTTTCTTAATTTGTAGTGAGTTGTGCTCTCAGGGCCACAATGGTCAACACACACACACACACATTTCTCCCACAGGTCATCTCCCTCTCACTGTCGTCATTTATATATTTTTATTCAATTCTGTCTCTTACGCAGAGATAAACCAATTGTCATAAACCATTATACTGGTAAGTTTGTGATGCAACAAGCTTTTGAAGTCTCTGTGATTTCCAACATGTTGCAGTGCATTACTTCAATCAAAGCACAGATATCCCCAAATAACACAAAAAAGCCTCCAAACAATATTACCGCCGTGTTAAAACATGATTTTGTCTCAGTATTTTATATCCTGAGGTTCAGCAAGGGAGCCACGCTCGCAAATTTTTCATGGCTCTCTGATTTCTTTTGGCAGTTTTACAACTCGCTGTGCAGAAACCTTCCGAGGAGATACATCCTGCCGCTGAACGTGGAGGAAAAAACTCCTCTGGACCAAAACCTTGTCACTCTGCATAACTATAAGGCCACAGCGAAGAAGACGAAACCAGGAGAGGTGGGATTTAACATGTACATACAGTAGATATGATGAATCATGTTTAACTGTGCATTACTTGATCTGGTGTTCCTGGAATCATGGAATGAATGAGGCCTGTAATCATTATGAATGAAGTTTTACTCCGCACACTGCAATTATCCAGCATGATGAGACACTGAAGGTACTTCCTGCCAGATAGTAATTTCATGACTTGGCCAAGATGTCTCACACAAGCCGATGGAAACACGACTTGAAAAGGCAAAATGATGACATGACTACAGCCTAGCACAGCTACTAAAGCCACTAAAAGGAATAAAAAAATGGAAGTGAGTGACAATGGAGTTTGGTAATGAGATGAGTAGAGTTACTTAGGTGTCACGTTGAGATGTCACGGTACAGGTGCGTTGCTTCTCTTCCGGCGCTCCAAGCACATGTATCGAAAAACACCTTAAATACACAAGCTTCAAATTTGAAGTGGCAGATTGCTTGTCCAGGTTTTTACAAATATCGGCTCACCTGGCCGCTGTAGTTTCATTGTTATTGACCGCTCAATTCCATTGTGGCTGGCTTCTGTTGTGTGACTTTTGCAGTTGTGTTGTGGCTCCTGTAGTCATGTCTTGGGCAACATGGATACAAATGTCACAGTGACAGTCCACCATGTGGCTGAACAACTGCCATCCAACAGCTTATGAGGCTAAAATATATAAGTTGAATGGAAAAGTAAAATCCAGATTTTCCACGTGACCCTCCAGGTCTTCATGACCCACGAAGAGCTTTACGATGACCAGCTGCTGAAGTACGGTGGCCTCGAGTTCCCTCAGATCAACTACGACCGCTGCAACGGCCGACCCTACCGCTACTTCTACTCCTGCGGCTTCGGGCACGTCTTCAGCGACTCCCTGCTCAAGATGGATGTCCACACCAAGGAGCTTAAGGTTCGCTATCGCCCAAAGACTTCTTATTGTTATCTGAGTAGAGTATTATCACATCAAAGTTATTTCTACCGCTGTTTTCTCTATCACTGAGTGGGGGCAATAGGTTGGGAGTCGCTTTCCTAACATGAAACAGTTCAAAGTAAAAACGGAGATGTCTATGTAATCTTTCCTGTCTAGGTGTGGCGTCATCCCGGCTTGTTCCCGTCTGAGCCTGTCTTTGTGGCTTCGCCCAACGCAACTGAGGAAGATGATGGAGTGGTTATGTCAGTCATCATCACACCCAGAGAAGTAAGTTAACAATAACAACAACAACAACAACAAAAACCTAGAAGAGAAGCAGAATACGTTATTAACTCCAGCGGTGACATCATTACTCTAATACTGACATTATATCGTATCTGACACGGAGACAAATGGTTCAGTACTTTCACCATTATTATTGTGAGGAAGGTGGTCCGTGACCTTTTTTCTTGACATAACATTTTTTAATCTTCTCTGTTTCCAGGAGAAAAGCAGTTTCCTCCTCGTCCTTGATGCCAAGACTTTCACCGAGCTGGGCAGAGCCGAGGTCCCCGTCAATATCCCATACGGGACCCATGGCGTGTTTAACGAGTTGGGCTAGAGAAGATACTGTTTGCAACTCTGGGGCAAATTGCTGAAACTGAGGCAGTGACCGACCACTTTATCCACAGAATAGAAAATATCTCTGTTGAAGCCACTGCCTGTAAAAAACCCCTGAACTGTAAAAAGCAGAAAAGAGCTGGGAAGGAAAAAAACTGCAGATTCATGCTACTTGTTTGTGCCTCCCTGATAGGACGAGCTGCATGATCCTCACTGTGCTGCCATTACAGTTGGCAATCTTCTGGAGACTAACAAGCCAGAAAGTCCAGCATGGCATCTACAGTCATCTTACGTGTACGATTTTGGAACAGCCTTTAGACGATGGCCAGAGACCCAAATGGTGCTTCAAAGGACCAGTGCTTAATGTGGAAAACATTTAGAGAAACATGAAAAATCAATACACACATTAAAATAAAACCCATTTCTCTCTTTCTTTCCTCTTTAAACCCAAAGTGTTTTTGCATCATCACGCCGCTGGAAACGCTATACTCCCAGCGAGGACAGAGCAGCACTTAGGATACATAAAAATGCATCAGAGGAAATTCAATTTCTGTCAAAGTAATGTGATAGAAATGGGCAACGTCTGTAATGCCTGGAAAACAAATGGATCTGCTGGTCGATAGCCACCAGCAAGTCTGGCAGAGGTCACATCAGAAATGTGGTGTTGTGTTTTTTTTTTGTGTGAATCCGCTCAAAACAACCCAAAACAAAGTGGACACACACACATAAGTAATGACACATCGGAGCTGGTCTGTGAAGGGGAACAACTTGTTTCTTTGTGTTTAAAGTGTGAGCTAAAACAGAGCAGTGCTGAATATGACACACAGGCCTCACCCAGAATGCGGAGTGGCCTCCAGCTGCACTTGTCACCCCATCGCCTCCACAATTGACTTCATCGATGCTTTTCTAATCGGCTGATTTCCTTCTCACATTGGATTTTTACTGATTCTGAGCCCTGCCCCTGATACACACACTAAAGCTCTGAGGTTTCCAATATATTATGATCCATATACTTCCTTGCCCCTCTTCAATGATTAAAATTTGACTTTTAAACAAGAGTTACAGTGAGGGAAAGTTTTGCAGATGTTTCGCAGACTCCCAGCCTTAAATAATTTATGAGACACAGGCCGGGGTTTTATCATTAGCTCCTCTTATTAGGCTGAACTGAATTAACAAGGAGGTAATGGAGCTCTCCTAGTGTACAGTTTACATTAATCTTATACCGGGAATTAGCAACACTTGTGTTTTTGTCATGTTCTCTGCTCATCTGAGGCTGTGTGTCTTATTAAGCATGCTGCACAGGTCTCCCAAGATACACATTAATTAGCCCATAATTCCTAATCTAATCATTCACGCTTAACCTCTCTGTGAGTGTGTGTGGTTTTATGTCTCTGCATGCAAATATTGTATGTGCAAGTTCATTAGCACATTCTCGAACGGGCATGACCAGCAGAGAAAGATCCAGCGACCTTTGCCCTCAAGAAAATCTCGTGATAAATTGTATGTTTGCAGAGCAGAGGCTTATCAGTGTTGGCCTGCTCCCTTTTAAATCCAAAGTGCTCCTGGAAGCATTAGGATCAAGGTGCTTCCTCAGATAGTTCCCACTCTGGTGACTCGTATTCCTGCATTCACCTGAGACGAGTTTGACTGATGGCCAAACCCAGTAGCTGCAGGAATCTATCTGTACACACTGTAACACAAATAAACTTGAGTGCGTCACAGCATTTGTATGCGGGTTTGTCTGCCCTGCTTTCAAGGTGACAGTTTCAGACAGTCTCCGCTCTTATTCGACACCTGAGAGTAAGCATGAGCTCACTTTCCAACCCCCCCGCTGGCTTAATAAGAACAAGTTATTGTGCCGAGCCTTAACTCTGACTGTTGTATCATTATTTCATATCCCATGAATTCATAATGATATCATCTATATTCACCATATTAGACACACTTCTAAGAGGCAAGCGCTGATTTCCCTCAATAGTGGGAACAATGTCTCTCATACCCAGATTTGTCACTCCCTATCTTCACGGTCTTGAGCCATCTTGTGGGAGCACAGTTATCTGACATACAGATTATGTGCATCTGCATGAGCGTGTCCGCGAGCGCTTCCCCCTCCCCTGTGCACATAAGTATATGTTGATTTATGTGAGCAGTGTGTGAGTGGGGAGCCGTGCCCGTGCGTTCAGCTCTCTGTGGGCCTCTCTCTTAATTGTACATGCAAAACACTGCAAATGCTTCATGAAGTCAGAATGGAGCAATTAAAAGACCCTTGGAGGGGGTGAATCGTGCAATGTCAACAAGAATAAACTCCCACCGTGGACCACACAGCCGGGCTCAAGCTAAACTAATGCCAAGAGAGGATTTACCCACAATGCGCTATTAGAGCTAGAAAAAAAAATCACAATGCAAATTTAGCTGCTTTATTATCCGAATTTGAAGCTTCTGTTTCTGTCTTGATTTAATTCCTTCTGGTGTTATTACAAATTCCTTCCTCCTGAGCCTGCTGCTCAGGTGGTTGTAAAACACATAAAGTTTATGCAACAGCTCTTCAGTGAATGATTACTTTGAATCCCTTAACGCCTTCATTGTTACGTCCTAAAATAAAAGAAGAAAATTAGTCTGGTATTGAAAATGATTGCTTGAAAAGGCAAAAGGATGTAATTCTGCGTCGGAATACGCACTTGTGTTTAAAGACTGGGATGTATCTGCCACTGCCGCATTAATGCTGGACAAATACATTCGCGGTGGATGATGCATTTCCGTGTCCTTATAATGACAGAGGCTTCAAACTCTGGGGGGAGACGAGAATAAGCCCGGGCCAATATAGGCAGAATGAGGCTGATTTTTGCCATTATAAGAGCGAGCGCTTCTCCCTCTTGGATGGAAGCCTGGGCTGACAGTCAAACATCATTATGAGCCAGTGGACTCGCAGTTTGTCACTGTCACAGCCTCTAAATAGAGACTTTGTTTTCAAGATTTGTGAAGATTTATGACATTCCGGGCCCTTTTTAAGCAGCGATGCACAACAAAGTCATTTTGTTTAATGTGAAGCCACTTTGAAAAATGGCAGATTCTGTGGGTTGTGGGCCGATTTCCTGCAAACGCAAATATAATGTGAGACATTGTGTCCATTTCTTTTTCTTTTTTTTTAATCTTTCTTTCAATCAGAGGAAACAGATGTGGTGTGAGGCGGCTGGGATATCGCTGAAATGAACGATGACATTTTCCTCATCATTGTTGAGGCCACCTTTGAACCCTGCCCCTTTAAAAAACACATTTCTATGGGTTGTTGGAATGAAGTCAGCCAAAAATGAATTGGTCCAGGGGCCTTTCAAAAATACTTGATGAGAGGATCCATTATTTGCTGGATGACTGGATATTCATGCGACGAGTGCAAGTAGCCAACACACTTATTATTTCTTCTCGTGCCGTGTTGAGTTTGTGGCATGCTCGTTCCTACACGTGCATTCTGAGGCAGACCACCTTATGAAAGAAGGAGTGATGATGTGTGGAGGATATATTCAACATGAAGCACAGAAATTGTTTAGGCTTTCACGCGAAGGCCTACTTAGCAATGGAAGGAGGAAATAAAGGTCACCACAATTTCATTCCTCAGCACCACAGGTTCCCTCCCTGTCCCCCAACAGGGAAATGACATGTCTATGGAGGTAATCTCTATACAGCAGCATTTATCATAGAGCCATGGCTCTCCAATGAGAAGCCCCCACCTGCAGCAGCGCCCTCTGCTGGCTCCCACAAACTCCTCTTTATAAAGTGCTGCGATGCCTCGACACGCTTGCAGTCAGTGCGTAAGAAGCGTTCACTCCCTCCAGAAAGGAGCGCACCGCACAGCTTCTTCTTTCTCCGTCTTTGAGGGAGCCAGAGCGAAGAGTCCGTGGGTTTTTCGCACTTCCAGATGAGTTCCTCCAGATTCCTGCGTCGCTGAGACACCGTTTCGCGCCAGTTCGAGGGATGTTTTACGCACAGATCGTCTCCACAGGGCAGCCGGAGCGCGCAGATGATGCGGAGAGATCAAGTCTCAGTAGTTTGGCGTAATGACCGGAGCGCAGACGGACCCCGAGAAGCTGCTCTCATGGATTGATTGGCTGTAGATTGATAGATCCCCCCCCACCCCCCGCGTCAAAACCAGCAGGATTTTGTGTGCGTCGTGTTACTAAAAAAAGAAAAAGAAAAAAAATAATTGTGGATTATTATTATTATTGGAGGAGGCGAGGATTTTTTTTTCTGGAGGTCTTTAATTTGAAGTTGCACGAGGATACTGTTTCTCCCCCCCTCCCATTTAATCCTACATTCGGGTGAAGGAGCTGAAGAGTGGAATTAACCTTCTCACAAGGTGGAAATATTTGTCTGCCATATTTGGAGCCCAACTCCTCTTTGCTGCCGATATGAAGTCTGTCCCTGTGTGGATGTGCGTCTACATCTCCCTGCTGCTCTTAGGTGAGAAGTGAGAATTAACACGTCGCTTATACAACCGCGTGCAATTCTGTGGCTCATAGATCTCAATTCTAGCAGCAGTAATTATTCCCAGGGAGCATTTTTGTGGTGTGTTTGCACTTGTCAAGCTGGAGTTGTTTGAGGACACAAGGTTATTCCGTGTGTCGTTTAGAAAAAAAAGAAAAGAAGAGTCTTTTACGCGCAGAAAAATGCTGATGGGTGTTCATGTTATCCTCGGATGGTTTAATTAGATTATGAGTAATTGTCACCCATAGCTGCACCCTGAACTTGGTCTGTGTGATCACTTCTGCTGGATCTGTTAAAACAGTCACAGTTTACATAACAGAAATAGTCTTTTTTTTTTATCTAAAAAAACAGCATAGAACAGCTTTAAATAAATGGAAAATATCTTTGGAATTTTAATTTAGACAGTTGTGATTGAATATAAGAAAAACCATCATCGCCATTATCACCATCATCGCGATTATCAGGATCAATTTCCTCCTTCACGAACGCCAGCCCTCCCATAATAAATCACCTGACTGATAAAATAAATCCGCTGTTAACTTCATGTCACTCTTCTCTCACTCGTTGCTGTCAGATACTGATGCAGTATCGCCTCCTCTCCTCCGAGCTCAATGCTAAACATCACCACGAGGGGTCTCTCTTGTCATTCCACCAGAGCCCTCTGTACTTAGGTGTTTTTTTTTTTTGCAAAGGTGCGTTTTGAATCTTGACTCGTGTCAAACACCAGCATCCGTGTCTGTGCTCTGTGGATCCCTGTCTGCTCGGTGTGAATTAAGGGTCTTTAGATAATGACTGAATCCTTCTCATACCAATGTGCAAGGTGCAGTGTAATCGGATCAGAGGCTTTAAAGTGAGTAGGTTACAGGTAGACACAGGTCAGTCACTGAATATAACATAGACAAGATATAACAAGAACCCACGTTGAGGTTTCTAAGACTAATGGGAATCTGCAAGAATGTAACTGGATGTCAGAGACGCTCGGGCATGCACAGGCCATCAAACCTATTTAAAGGCCCCTCATCCAACCTGTTTTATGAATGAAATCAAGTTCATGATATAGGATATGTTACAGTGAATCACCCAAAATCCCTCTCGCATTCATTTCCAGATTCTGAGCCCCCTTTCTCTTGTCCCCCCTGCTTTTCTCTCCCTGTCTCCACCTAGACGAGGCGGCGAGTTCGTGGGAAGGCCCCTCAGCTCTGTCCGTGTCCCTGGGCACCAGTGCTCCAGGGTCTGCAGGCCCCGGCTCTGGGCCCGGCGCTCAGCCAGAATGGGTGGACTGCATCCAGGCCAGTGACATGTGCAACCAGAACCCATACTGCAGCTCCCGCTATCGGGTGATGCGCCAGTGCCTCGTGGGCAAGGAGAAGGAAGCCATGCTGGACAACAACAGGGAGTGCCAGGCCGCCTTGGAAGTGCTGCTGGTCAGTCCTCTGTACGACTGCCGCTGCAAAAGGGGCATGAAGAAGGAGCTGCAGTGTCTGCAGAACTACTGGACCATCCACATGGGACTCACCGAAGGTAGGAGGACTTTGCGATTCTGTGTGCCTCACAAAATTCACACCACAATGAGCTGTGTGGAAATGCCAGGGCCTGTTTTATAACGACACCTCTTTCAAGTGACAGGATTTCTTCTTTTCTGTATTCATATGAAATTAGCAGCTGCTTATTCAACTCTTTTTTTTTTTTTTTCTTTTACCAGACAGCTGATTGTGAAGGCTGCAGGTCTTTGGTGTCGTTTCCATTAAAGTGCGTTCCCTCTTTGTGAATTCAGCTCACGTCACGTTCACTGGTGTTATAACTGCGTATGCATTGCAGAGCCCTACCTGAGCCTCATGGTCACGTACAACATGACGTGTGCGATGAGAGGCGTGTTCACTGGTGCAGGAAATGTTATGTGGCTGTACAAGTGCAACACACCTCCGTTGATATTAATGGCTCAATCTGCCACGTTATAGAAATCTATTCTAAAGGACTCCTCTAATCTCAAGTACCAGAGCACATACGGAGCATAGACGAGAAAGACACACGCACAACACCCACTGGTGAGGACTTATTCCCTGATGCCTTCTTATAGTGATGCCCAGAAGCCCCTGATGAAAAATATATGCTTTCCCACTTTGCTCAGCCTCTTGAAGGTAATGGAGCTATAATGGGATTACATTAGGTAGACCTGTTATGGTAGACTTATTGGTTTTCACCTAAAGTGTTCCATATTACCATGTAATTAGGTTATAATCGTATAGCTCAGTGCCCTTTATGTGTCCACTTACACAGGACATAAAATAGCACTCTTGTTGTAACGTTGGAACCTTCTGGTTTTTACGCGGCGCTACCTTCAGAAAGCATAAAGCGGCCGGCTGGACCGCCATTACTTTTGTTCGCATCCTTAAGGGTGAAAAGCAACACAGTGTTTCGTGTTAAGACAAATCTTACCGGATCAGAGCTCTCGGAGATGCTGCGCCCTTTGAGATCAGGTTAAAAGAGGGACCTTAACCCCAGAGCGACGTTTCTCAATGCCGGCCAAACCCTCCGTGACTCCGGTGTCACGCCGTGTAAACATGGAGGACATAATGTACTCAGCTGTTTTGACACGTGGGGCGGTGGTGGGAGCGTTGCAAAGTCTCTGAGCTCTGAGCGTTCTGGGCTTTTGTGTTGTGATCCATGAAGTGATTTGCCGGGCCGACTGCTCATAGCACCAGCTACGCTTCATCAGACTGATGGCAGCAGAGGGTCCCTGACATGAGTTCAAGGGAGATGTAATGACATGGATGCTCCGCGGGCCTGGCGTCTCCCCTCCTGTCTTCCTCTCCTTTACTGACTTTCTTCCTTTGTAATGATCCGTCTGTTCTCCGTCTAAGCCTCTCCCTCACCTTTCCTTCTCACATCGCCGCATCACTCTCTGTGTTTTCTTTATTTGGATTTGTCGTGTTAGTTGTCCGGCCATTAAGGATGGAGACCTCCGGTGCCTGCAGTGTGCCCTTCACAGAGCTTGTGTTACGTTGCAAAGAATGCATCTCAGCAGTGTCCCGTATTTGGCTCTGTCACCCTCAGAGATAAAACCCACTTTAACACAAACGAAAAGCTCTTACAGTGCAGCTTTAATCTAATCACGATCCATTGTGCAGTCAAGCAGGCTTTTGTTAACTGGAAACAATCTATGTACAACATCCATCTCGGGAAACAAACACAGGGGGCTGACTCCCAGCAGACCCTCTCGAAACGGTGCTAAACCACTTTGAAAATCATTTGTTGACAAAACAGGAAGGTCTCTATGTAGTTGTTAAGTTGTAACGTAACTTGAGAGTTTCATTTTACTGACGTTAGTGAGGATAGATGAAGGACGCAGGTTTGTGCGATGGAGAAATATGAAAACTGCTACAAGCCTGTAGACTTTGTGATTCCTATATGTGTCTGGAGTGGGTTCTGTGGGCCTGATGGCTGAAGACAAACATATTCAGTCACTTTGCACATATCGCTGCAACCTAAGACCAATATAAAGCCAAGAGGGAAATTTCAACCCGGCTCGAACTTGGTATGTTCCCTGTGACCCTTGTTGGCCAGGGGCAGGGAGTTGGCCGGCAAGCTCGAGGGCTAAACCGCCGCGTCTGTGAGGTGAAAGCTGATGCCGATCAGAGGTGGACTGGGATTGAAACAATGCCCTGCTCCCAGACCAGCCCTGCACTAACCGCACACTGATACACTGCCTCAGGCAAGGTTATTACAATATCTTAGTTAGTGGGTATATTCACATCTTTTATAAGTTAATGTTCTGGCTGAGGTTGAGTAAATGTTTTATCTTTGAAGGTGGAGTAAGAAATTCCGCAGTGTATATATGAAATCAACTGCAGAGCAAACACACCCATGTATTCAGTGCTTCCTCAGATGCTCTGACCCCAAAACTCATGAATGTGCATTGCAGTGACACATTGGAGGAAACTAGGGCATCTTCCACACTGGGAAAGAGGCTTCTTGCAATCTCACAGCTTATCATGTAAAAATTCCATTCACACAAACACATCTGTCGAAACAAACCAGAGTAAAAATTGGCAAGAATCAGTTGCTTTTACAAAACTGTTTGGACAGAAGACGGGAGGAGGGCTCGACTGATATGTTTATTTCATGTAATTTTTCTTAGTAATCAAGGCGACTGTTAACCAATTTTTGGAACGGATATGTTTATATTCCAAATGTAAGTGCTGGCGTAAAAATGTGGAATAAAATATACTCCATTTACATACAATCTATGGACACCTGCTGTGGTGTCCAGGTGTCCCTGTTCACTTGTCCCCCGCCCCCCCCCCCCCCCCCCATTTGTATCGACGAGAGACGGCTGAATACGCATCATGTGTTCGTGCTGCTGGATCTAACAGCTGTCTAAAACAGCTTTTAATAAAAGGTGAACATTTTCAGTGTGAGCTGACATTCAAACTGGGTACATGCATTCAAATACCAATACAAAAATGCCTGGTAACCTAAATATGTTCTTCAATTTACATTAATATGTTTATCATATATTATTTTTATTATCACCATATAATATTCCTGTCCCCCTTTTTGAAAATATTGTATTTTAAGATTTACAATTTTTTGTAAATCAGTCATTTCACTTACTCAAGTCATTTCACTTACTCAAAAAGATGTGAGAAACTCTTCATGGACATGTGTTGCGAATCGTCTCATTTACAGTTTCTGGTTTCTGCTGGTTGTGTGTTTTGTTGCTTCAGGTCGACTCACTGTGTTGGGCCAACAAATGACTTGTAAATAACCTTGTGTTGTTTATTGCAACTTTACTGCAAATGCTTCCCTCTGTGCCTTTCTGTGTACACAGTAGCTTTCAGTGTCGATACGGCTATCACTTACTCTGTGTCCCCACTCAGATTGTGTCATGGGCAGGACGTTGCTTTTAAACCGAATAAGATATAAAGGGAAATATGAATAATAAAAATGTATTCAGGCTCAGCGTTAATAAGTGTCAAATTAGACTTTTAATAATTAGGAAAACACATTATTTAAAGTGTGAGTCGAAGCGGGGACACTTCCAGAACATCACACAAAGCCTGAGACATTTGCACTTGAAACTTAATTTCTTTTTAAATGTGAACATTATTGCACATTTAATCTTAAAGGTCTTTATTCTTTAGATATAAAAGACTTTGTGAACTAAATGACAATACATCAGAAGTATTCACCAGGTGATTTTTGGTTTTAAATGCTTTCATTGATGTGAATAAAATCACATTCAAAGTGACCTTGGCATTTTCAAATACTTTGCTGCTTCTTTATTACAATTACAAGGTAACACAATTGAAGAAAGCCACATTAGTTATTATGACCTTTATTTATGTAATTTGTGATTTGAGAAATAAAATAATTGATGTACTTCAAATCCACTTTTATCGTATTTAACATCAGGTGAGTGGCCTACTTAGACATTAGACTATAGCACATACCAAGGCAGTCCTTTATAAAAACACATATAAATTCACTAAATCTGGATTTTTATTCGGGTCGGCAACAAAACCATGAAATACATAATAAAAAATAAATCCTGAATGGCAAAGCTTAAGAAAATAAAAATTAAATGAAATATCTCCTGGACCTGCCCCAAAAATGTTTGAGTTTTTTCTTGGTCCACAACCAACAGTTTTGTGGAAATCGATTGAGCAGTTTTTGCATAATCTTGCCGACAAAACCAACAAACAAACAAACAAACAAAAAACAACCCAAAAACAAAACATTGGACTGAGTTACAAACAAAAAATCGAATGAAAAAGTTTTTCCTCCTTAAGTTATTTTTTATTAAGTTTCATTTAATTTAGCAACAGAAAAGAATGCAACTTTTTTAAATGACATTTTTAAATGTTTCTATTTAAAAAAATAGTGTTTGTAAAACAATTTAACATCAATAGGAACATTTGGACATCAAACAAAGGGTCAAAATGATGAAGGATAAAAGATGTGTGTAGATCAATGCTGCAACACAACAACCAAGCATCATCACTTCTCTGCGGTGTAGCCCCTGTCGGTGTTGTGATGTCGACGACTGGTGTCATTTTGTATTGCTTTGAACTTCAGAGTCACACAGTAAATAACGATCATGTATTGGCTTCCAACCTCTGGGCTAAACTCTCCTACATGCACAACTCTCGTGGAAGTTCACTGCTCCTTCGGACTTCATAACTTGAAATGTCACTGCTATTAGAAAATAAACTGTGGAGTCCATCTGGAGACCGAAAACTTAATCGTTCAACCTTTAGCCAAGTCGGACCAGAAACCCCATAAGATGCTCTGACGGAGAGGCCCTTGAATCTCTGAGAGGTGCAGCGTCGACTACATCAGTGCTGGACCCGTGTCCTGCTGCTGAGGGCAACGTTTGATACAACGCAGCGCTTCAGTGTGACCACAACATGACTCAGCGGCGTCATCAAGTGTTGCTTGATGTGTCTTTTCGAAATATCAGCTGAAGAGCATTTTCACACATTTCTGCAGGTGGTGGCAGCTTCGTCTCCGAAGCCTTTTAAATTTCAAAACACATTATTTTTATTGAGTGTGAATCTGCCTCACGCCTTGAAGGTACATGATGCAGGGTCAAATTCCCTCCTTTTACCGTTTAACGTTGCGCCTTGCCTCCAGGCTATTACCTGCCCTGTTTAGCTTAAAATCCCCAATAAAGGGTGTTTTAATTCCATTCTGTCAGCTATCAGTAATGCTACTAATGGTGACCTGTGAATTATGTTTTCTAACAGAAAATGGCAGCTGAATACAAAGCCTCAATTCAGCCGTTCTTGATGGATGATGGGTGGTATCTGAATAGGCCTCTGTCAGTGTGAGGCAATAACGTCAAGCAGTTTGAATCTATAAAAGAACTAATTACTAAGAAAGAGACGTTGGCTGCTGCACGGCTCTCTCACGATTGGGCCCCAGGCATCATGTGGCTGTAGCCAGCAGGTTCGCAGCAGAATTGGCAATTTAAACGATAACTTCCACACCTACCTCATACATTATTTCATGTCCCCAGCTTTGAAACCGCAGCCCCCGGTCGCAAAGTAGGAATCGAAGATCTTTTGTGAGGACCTTTCAAAGCAGTTTAATTAGCCGAGACAACTTTGAATGTGGAGAGAAGGAAGAAGGCGAGCTCCACCAGTGGACCACACCAGCTTATTGTGAGAGGAGACATAACGATGTAGGGGAACGCCGGAAAACTTGGTGGAATGGTTTATTTACTCCATTTTCACGAATGTCTGCATTACAAAGGTCGACCTCTCAATACTGCCTCATGCTAATGCCACAAGTTGGCCCTATATGGGACATTACACATATATCAGACAGTGAGTAAGATTGCCGCGCACATCATGAAGACACTTGGGCAGCGGAGAGGGGAAATTGAGAGGAGACGGGAGGTGGGGACAGGCCGGCGGACGGATGATGAAGGGGGCAGAAAATTTAAGAGAGACACAGAGAAACCAAAGATTGAGAGAGCGAGAGGGAGAAAGAGAGAGTCACGGGGAGAGAATTCAGCGAGGTGGAGGGAGGGGGGAGGGGGGGGTACCAAGGTACACAGTATTCCTGGGTGAAACCATCATTACTATGAGCAATAGTAGCAGTCACTGGTCATTACCTTAGCCATCCACTGTCATAAGCAGAATATTTTTCCTGCCTGCCCTGCATGTCAGAGGAGGCGGGAGGCAGGCTCCTTCCTGCATGCTGAATGCGTCCTCCCTGCTCTCTCCCTCCCTGCTCTCTCTCCCTCCCTGCTCTCTCTCCCTCCCTGCGCTGGAGACCCGGGTCCCCCGCTCGCTAGGTGGCTACTTCATCACCAGAGGAAGGGACCTGCCAATAGCTCCTGGACGGGATCAATAAGGTCTCTCAGCTCTTTCGTCCTCTTCATCCCTCTCTCTCCCCTTTCATCCCTCATCCCAAAATGTGGAAATATGACGACAAAAACGGGAGCTGTTTGTCCTCGTAAATCTGTCTAATGATTTTCTATACTGTAAGGGGAA
The DNA here is from genome assembly GCF_947347685.1 of Pleuronectes platessa. NCBI lineage: Eukaryota > Metazoa > Chordata > Actinopteri > Pleuronectiformes > Pleuronectidae > Pleuronectes > Pleuronectes platessa. Next base: position 14,198,578 of record NC_070629.1, read on the forward strand.
CTGCCCGAGATGACTCCCATTCACCGCGCGGCTCGTATGCAGTGTGTCAGTGAAGGGGGGGCAGGTAGCGGCGAGGCGAGTTTAGATTGGCCTTTTATAGTCGAGTGAGTTCTCAGGTTCTCTATCAGAGGGGGGCAGTGAGTGACGGGCCATTCTGCTCAGTGAATACTGTCATGATGTGGGCATTAAGACTCACCCCTGGCAGAAAGGTTCACGGCGATGCTGAGTGAAAGTGCATCGCAGGAGTCAAACTGCCAGGCCGTGGCAGCTGTGTCCACAGAATGGCGTCCATCTTCCCCCCCCCCCTCTCATTCGCTCTCTGCATCATTAATTGAAATCACTGCTTGTTGAAATAAGACAGCCACGTCCCCTTCCGTCCATATGAAGGAATTCAAAGCACATTTAGATTATTTACACCGCAGCACTAATCATGTTTACAGTAAATAATTAAGTTGCTAAATATTGGATGTGTAAGCTGTGACTTTATGAGGTTTTCTATTAACCCTTGCCCACCTGAAAAGGAAGATGGTGAAGAAAGGCCGATATATTGGTTTGTGCTGCTGCTGCCTGTTTTAATGCTCTCCCCCAATATGCTGCGATGCCATAAAGATGATAGCAGTTTTTACTGAAAGTTTTCCAGGATTTACACTGTATTCAACATTTAGTACCTGACACCAGGTATTAAAATGCTGATTTAAGGGTGGCGAGTGTCTAACTATTTTAACATTACATTCGAACATCGCCAAAGGGAAGGCAGGAAACTTCAGCTCTCATTTTCTCTGCTGTGTTTGCCCAGACTGGATTGGAATTGTGACTTCAAATATTATTCCGGGCTAAACCAATATTCTATTTGTATGGTTTGAAATTGAGTTTAAAATGTCAATATCACTTCAAAAGCGGAATCGTTAACTGAATTTATGCTTTGACTTGTGTTCTGTTAAGCACAATTCCGAGAGAGATGCATTTTTGGTATTGTTAAAATCTTTGCGACTGTGATTCTGGAAAATGGAAAATGAAAAATTAAGTATGAGGCATTGATTTAACTTATATTTTATATAATATTCTCATGTTAAAGCCAATGAATGATAAATCAATGTAATAACACAAGTTAGATGATAATCCTGAAATTCTTTTGAGCACAAATGCTGTAATTGATGCTTGGTTGGCTTTGCAACAGGTAATAGTTTTTTTTATTAAGTCATGTTCCTGAAAAATGTTTTACAAACAATATTAAGATCTATTTCTCCATTAACACAAGGCACATGCAGCATTAATGTTGTTAGGTTAAATGCGATTAAGCAGCACAGCACCGCAAGACGGCAAGAATAATGATATTAATAAACTTAATTTATCGAGCACTTTTGAAAACAAAGTAGAAAGCAATTTAAATGTCAAGCAATTATTAATCAAAAGAAGCCAAATATAAGAAAGAAAGAAGTGGGATGAGAACTTTAACATAAACTAATTTCTCGTTTCTCATTTCATTGTAGAGGCAGGTTTGTAAAGCAGAGAAAGTTTGAAACTACTTAGCAATTAATTATATTATCAGTAATATATAACAAATCATTAATAATTAAACATATTATAACATTGTTAGTATAATAACAATTACAGATTACTGATTAATTTAGTTTAAGGTCTAGTGATGCTTTGGTATTTCAGATTAAATGGAAGGGATTAACCAATCAGAGCCAGGTCTGATTGCTCTTCTTCAATGATGTACGTGTCTGTAAACTGAAACTGGAACAACTGAATGTGGAAGTATACAGAGAGAGAGAGAGAATCAAATACAGTTTTAAAGCAAATTAATTATATTTTCATAATATCATATGTGTATCAGAATTAATTTCCAGAAAAATGAATTAAATTTCAAATTATGCTATTCAAATTAATTTCTTTAGTCAATTGTTGAAATTCGAACCTAAATGATTAAAATTCAGTTTCCAGTGACACGTACTTCTGCTCATCTGAGCTGCAGAGGCTCATTCACCTTTTGTCTGGCGCAGAGTTCATGCAACAAACAGCGGGGCTCTGCGGAGGACCTCCGGCTGAGCCCCAGGCTGCTCAGGCTGTGCTAAGCTCTCTTTGTGTGTAATTAATATAAAACAGAATTAGCATTGTAATAAATTGATGTTATTTGAAAAAGAAGTAATATATAACAGGGGTATTTGGTCTTCTTCCAGCCTGGCCTACAGCAAAGAATAGGGAGCTATACACAATCAATATTAAACACGAGCACAATCAGCGCAGGGCACCTTTAAAAAACACAACGAGGTGAATGACAGTTATTAAAATTGACTTTGCTTCCAGCCATAAACGGTTTGCCAAGAATGTCCCTAACAAAAATCCATAGGACAGTTTCCATCACCTCAGGAGTTTAGCTCATTGATAATGGATATGAAAAGGATGAGTGATGGCAACTAACGACTTCATAAAACCCCTCATGGCAAAGGAGAGGACTGCGAATCCACTTAAAAGCATTATTCTTCTCATGCTTGAACCAGGGGAGAGGCCTGATTGTCTGTCTGAGCCGTGCCGGTCATGCTCCACACTGTCAGAGCAAATGAAGTCAAACGAAGGCTTAATTACAGCGATAAGTTGTTGCCCTGCAGCTAAAAACATCTTATCACTAAACAGCTGGGAAGAATTTTCTATTACTTGATGGATGCATAATTGGGTTCGGGGTGACTGTCAAAGATCAGGTTTTTTTTCTTAAAGTACAACAAGGGCCCCTGCTGTGTGTTTGTTGTTGTTGTTGTTGTTGTTTTACCTCCCTTAGGTGGGTGGGATTACAGTGGCTCTTTTTAAATTTTACGTCATTTTACCACACAGCTTGTAACATCCATGCAAGTACGCTTTTAAAGAATTCATCAACCACAGCTTCTGTCGGAGTTTGACATTATAGTTTTACCGGGTGACCACAGTGCACGCTGTACGGTACGGACCTATGAAATTGAAAGTGTTTCATCCCTGCTTGGTTCCCGGCAGATTTTACAGAGAGTCTTTGCTACACTGACCATTATAGCGGGAAACCTAATAACAAGTTGTTGTGCCTTAAGCATCCTTTATTCAGTGTTGTTCTCTGCCGTACAGCATCCGTATTTGGGAACCCGGCGAAGCTTGACACTGTCCTGTAGAATACTGTTTCTGCCTCTTCCATCTTCTAATTCCACAAGGCTCTGCCTGTCTGTATGTGACTCACGCATCTGGAGAACCGTTCAGCTTATCAGCTTCACACTTGACTTGTGTATTGATAAGGGCCCAAGGAAGTGCAGTGTCGAATTTAGTGCGGTTTGGCAACGCAATGTTTTCCATATTAATAGACAAGCAAACAGTGCATTGTAGTCAGTGGGGGCGGGGCTTAAGACTCCATCTGTGAAGCAAGTTGAGCATGTCTTCTCAGTCGACAAAAGTATATGGCCGACCAGGTCATTTAGATTTTTTCCCACATCAGATTGACACAAACATCCAGGGTTCCATGGGTGTCGATCTCCATCATATGATCCCTTCCTCTTTAGCATTTGTCTAAAAAGTAAAAGCACAACATTCATTTTGCTTTTATTTTGAAGAGATGTGAATTTGGGTGTGAAGATCGCGTCGGTTACTCAACAGACCTCTGAAATAGTCGACGTACAATGTATGAAAAAATGCAGAGTGATTAAGCGAATTCAGTTTCATTTTATGAAAGACATAGAATCATCCGATCAATCCTGTTGATCACGGACACACAACGTTGCAGATAAAATAAGAAACAACCACCATTACCACGGCCCCAGCAGGTTTACACCCGGCACTGCACTCGTTTTTAAAAATACACTAAAGCGGAGGTTGCTGCTCAATAAAGACATGGAAGGAAGGTAAAGGTGATTGTTTGCTGTGTAAGTGGTACTGTTGAACCCTCTCTTAAAGCTTTTAGAAGGTAATTGTGGTAATTAGATATACTGGGAGATCTCGAGTCCAGGAACCTTTCTCTCGGCAGAACCTTAAAGAACGTGAATAGAGATGTGGGCGATTCGAAGAAAACTGAAAAAAACAAAACAGAAAATGTGCCTGCAAATCCTTCAACATGCAAACAAGAAAAGACAAAGAAAGAAAAGTGCTCGCACTCGTAACTTGGAGGATTTAGGTCATTTTCTCCGTCGCCTCGCTTCTCGCTCCTCTTCTCTCGGTTTTCATTCTCTGTTATTTTCTTTTTCTCCCTCTGTGCCTCTCTTTTTCCCATCTCAAACACACGTACAATCCCCGACCACGGAAGATGTCAACAGCTATATGTGCTCAGAGAATGGCCGGTCGTGCTGCTCCGTCTTGTTATAGATGTCAATATTGATAGTGAATGCAGATGGAGAAGTACACATGAAGTATTGACTCGGCACATGTTCACAAATCTGAGGCGGTTATATTTATTCAGTGGACAAATTACGATGAGAGGATCCCTCCAGTAATTCCCTGTCTGAGTTTAGTCATGCCTTCTCACCGTGTGCCAGTGAACATATATAGATATATACGCTTTGCTTTGGACTAGATTTAATGAATTAATTCAACTTGTGTAACTCGCTAGTAGTTAATTATTTTTACATATCCGATGTTATAGTGTCTTTTTATTTCAGATTTTCGACTCTTGTTTGATGATATGTCCACAGGAGACATGAACAGCACTGTACTGCACGAGCCAGTGAACAGAGGCACACACACACACACACACACACACACACACACACACACACACACACACACACAAACAAACACAAAAACATCCCATCCTATTATCACCGCAGCATGAAGACAGCGTTTTATCAGCTTGCATAATCTTTGCCAAAGAACCCGAGCAGCGTGTTGATAAACAGAACGTAGTGTATCTATCGATTGGATCTACTGATTGGTTGTCCAGGCAGCGCCGTTTTGTGCCAACAGGTTTCAGATTTTCTCATTTATGGGAGCGGGCCTCCAACCTCCTTCCTCCCTACACCCTCCCTGTTGTTTCTGTTGGGATCAGAATGTGAAGCTATTACACACTGGAGGGTTTGTCTCAATCACACAGACTGGCTATGAATTTTAAATGCAGGATTAGGGGCCTACAGAGGAGCAGGCGCATGGGGGGGACTCAGTCAGTTGAGTGCTAATTTGATTTTTTTTTTTTTTATATATATTTCTTTCTTTCAAACAGCTCTGGCAACACAATGTGTGCAGGGAAGATGCAGTGTGCATGTTTTAGTCCGTCAACTGTTCCCCCAAATCAAACCGCAGGCGGAACAAACACTCGCTCCAGAAGTAAATGATGTGACAGTGTCGAACATCAAGTTTTCCACAAGAAGAAAAACCCCACCGCTCTCACGTTAGTTGGTAAGCTTATACCTAATACTGTGAAATTACCTACATACAAGATAAAACTACCAAGACACCCATTCAGCTTTAAATCGAGTGAAAGATAAAATGCTCAATGTGTACGTTTTGAAAATTCAAGGCCAAAAAAAGAATCCATCTGTCCATTATCTATACCGCTTACACTTTGATGGTGTCGAGGGGAACGGTTTCCAATCCCAGCTGACAGCGAGAGGCGGGATACACCCTGGAGAGGACGTCAGGGCCGACATTCAGAGACTCATCCACACTCGTACGTAATCTTCATGTCGTTGGACTGTGGGAGAAAACCCACACAGACACGCGAAAAACATGCACACACAAGCTGGGTTTCCAATTGGAAACCGTCGTGCCTCGAGGCGACAGTGCTAACCACCGCACCTTGATAAACCAATCATGGACTGAATTTCCTTTCTGTATTTGCTGCGTGACAATAAATCATTTCCTATCACTCTCTCTGTTTCAGGTGGAGACACGGAAGACTCATCTCCGTATGAACCTGTGGCAGCAAACCGACACCCCGACGCGTTCCGCTTGGCCTCCATCTCATCAGGTATGGCCGGTTTGCTCTTCACTGAAAACGAGGTGGTTCATCACACGAGGGGAAGAATGATGCAAATATTCATCTTAGATTAAATGAAGGTTCCTTTGGGATAAAAATAAAAACAATGCATTTGTCTGAAGTGTTGATCTCGGTGGCACAAACCACCAGCCAACCATCCCTGTCCCGCTACGTATAATGGTCGCTGTGGGCTTGTGAGGAAAAACATATTCAGTCTCAGTGTATTACATCAAATTTTTTATCCCAACGTATTGATTTTGCTTTCAGTTAGATTTCCTCTTCGGTTTACTAATCACACAGCCTAGCACTCAGCAGGGGAGCTATAGACCGCTCCTTCATTTACTGGTTATTACCATCATAGTATCACTAATCAATGCAGATCTTATTATAGGCCACAGCTACAATGTTTAATGCGGTCCGGAGAAGCAAATCCTACAAAAGGTGTGATTGGACACAGGGATGAAGCTCGTCCATTGCCAGAGCCACAGGCTACAGTCACCTGAAGATTCAATAGTTTTCTTTCATCCTGCCGAAACAGAAATTTCCACAGGATGTTCTCTACCACTTTTATTTGCTCTTTTCAGTCCAAAGCAATCCACGAACACTCAAGACAGCACAGTTTCCTTCTCTCTTGGCTGATGTATCTTGTTTTGTCTTATAACTGCGAGGTTCAAGGAAGACACTCTTTTTGCATAATCCCCTTGGCTCCACTTGTTTTTGGAAATGCGCTTGTGTGATATGTTGAAAGGAGAAGAGGGTACCAGAATAAATATGATAGTGTGCAGGCTTTGAGTACTTTGAAATTCTTTGAGCGATGATGGCAATCTGCAATTTTGTCGTTTAAAGTGCATGTTTGGACAGGGAGCGCATACGTCTGCCAGGGCTTCCCAATCAGCAAAAATGTGTTGTATTAAAGATAGAGAATGTTTACAAGTTGCATCCGGATTTGTGATCTGCACCAAAATATTTGAAGTAGGCGATTACGCTGATTTATGGTTATATCTTATTAGGGCTTTGTGCAAAGATAAACTTTCAAGTGTTGGAGGCTCATGATCACTGAGTTGTGGCCATTTATCAAATGAATTAAAGTAATACAAATCACTCAGAGTTGACTTGTACCGGTCAACAGTTATGGCAGTTAATATCAATAGAGCTTCAAGAAATCTGCAACTAGTCACAAGAAAACTAGAATGTCACACAGTAGAGCACATCTCTCCAACAGTCCCCTTATTACATTACATTACATGACATTACATTCAGCTGGCGCTTTTATCCAAAGTGAATTACAATAAGTGCATTCATCCATGAGGGAACAAACCCAGAACAACAAGAACAATTTTCTTCAAGAAAGCCAGTGCCATATGTAGGCGACATATAAGTGCTACTCAGTAAATATATATATCGTTTATTTTTATTTTTTATTCAAGGCATAGTCAGAAGAGATGTGCTTTAGTCTGCGGCAGAAGATGTGTCGACTCTCTGCTGTCCTCATGTCATTCGGGAACTCGCTCCACCATCGAGGAGCCAGGACAGTAAAGAGTCGTGATTATGTTGAGTGGTTAGCTCCCAGTGAGGGAGCAGCAAGCCGATTGGCAGATGAGAGCGGCGTGGACGGGCTGGGGTGAAATCACATTTAAATTCACCACATCCCGATTTTTTGGAGATATGCACCAAATTTCAAACACTCATGAATGTAAATCCCCTAAACATGTCTGTTTTTTATTAATACATTTTTTTTAATTAATGAAAACGTTGAAAAACACCACATTAAAGACCTTACATTGTTAAATAAAGTTAGGGAAAAAAGATCCTGCATTCGCCCCCCTATCAGATCGGCCCTTCTTCCACTGTGTTCTGTGATAATCTGTTTTTTTGCATTATCCTGCTAACTAACAGACAAACGCAGACAACATGACCTCCTTTATGTAGGTAATTATAAGCAAAACCATTTATTGGACAAAAGCTCCCCCCTGGTGGCCACAGTTTCCAAAATGTTATTGACATCTCTTTAGTTGTTTTGAGATGTAATTATGTAGTTATAATCAAGTAATAATAATCAAAAGTGAAAAAAGTAATTATTATCAAAAATTGCAGATGCTCACGTTCAGCCTACCAGTGTACGAGTACTTGAGCCTCGCTTAAACAAGGAGAGCAGTATAGTCCACCTACATATTAAGATATAACAGGGGAGTCATTATTGTATCAATTTTTCCTCAACTGTTTCCTCACGTCTCTCCAAGGTGAAATATTGAATTTGCACTCTGAAATCTGTTTAGCCGCAAGCTTTCCTCATTATTTATCATTTCTGAGGTCTGAGTAATTGATTGTGGCGCTGAGAGGAAACCGCAGGCAAACAGATAAGTAATTACGCAGTTGTTTCATGGAAATACTTCTCACTTCATTTACTTAACCATTTAAAAGTATTCATAATCACGTCTATAAAAGTATAAACTGTATAGAGACCCGGGGAGTATATGATATCTGGTTGGTTGATGAGGACAGGGGAATGTATACTCTCCAAGAGCAAAGGTAGGAAATTGAAAAATAATCTCTCCTATTTTTAAAAGTTTTTGTCTGGGAGGAAGATAAGGGACAGCAGTTGTGATAGAACTGAAAAAAGAACTCTATTCCTCTATAAGCACTCACACTCTGAAGTCAAAATGAAACAGAGCATATGGAGTCTGTGTTTCCGCCTTGTCCCAAGTGATACCTGCAAAACCATCTCAAACAGGCCTCTCTAATGGGTAGTTTTAGCCGCACAGTGCTGGCAGAACTTCAGACTGAAAATTTGCATGCACTCCACACAGACACACACAAACAGAAAATGAGCAGATTTAACCCCCCCTGGGATCCGTCCCTTAAATAAAGGGCAATGTCATATCTTCTCTTCCTCCTCTTTTCTTCTGCAACACTGATGACAGTAAGGCTAAGGAAGCTTCGTTAGAAACACCGGGAGGAGGAGTTCTGCTCTTCTCGCCCTGGCTCGGCCGGCACTGTGCACCTGCATCAGCAGTGTTTCATCACCTCAGTGCTCAGCACCGTTGCATCGGGAGCTGACTACAGTGTCCTCGATGACAGCAGTGGGCTCTTTTTTCCCCAGCAATTTCTCTGCCGTGATGGCAGTGTGGTGGCTCTCTCCCGAACCCCCTGTTCCCTTTCTTCCGTGTGCCACACCTCTCACCACTGAAGGGTGATGGTGGGTTAGTTTGTTTTGTGCTGGGGAGACAGCCTGCAGAGGCACAAAAGCAACATGGTCTTATTATTATTTAATTGGAAAGCAGCAAGTTGAAGAAGCCAGCAGGAAGTTCTGGTTTTAATAAAACGATTTTGAAGACCGATGATGGCACAGGCTCTTTTGCAATGTATTTGGGCTTCATTATATGTGATGATGCAATGGAAAATATTATTTTGTTAACATTTAATGTGTTTTATATGTATGCAAATCCACCTTGATCGCAGGAGAGCCCACGCTGTTGTCCATCTTCAAAATCTCTGAAAGCTCTTAGGGCCTGCAGCAGAGATGAAGGTAACGCAACCACCTGCCCTGTGATTGGACTCTGCTTTGTGATTAGATTTTCCAGCGTCCAATCAGATACAGGAGTAAAAACAGGTTCAATCATCCAATGTAACACAGTGTGAAATGTTTGAGCACTGAGTTTCATATGTGTACAGGTTTTCCTCCTTGTGCCTGTACACAGATCCCTGTCCAAATTCCTGTCCCTTGGCCCTAACCCCTAGATATGAAGTGCCCTTTGCTGGGAGTGTCCCGCTAGGGACAGGGCTAGAAAATCCTCCCCTAGGAATTGGAGCACCACTCGCTGCGTCATTAGCAGCCATCAAGCAGTTATTACCGTCACAGTATAAACCAACATTATTATATTAACAGCAGTTACATCTGACAACTGCAGGACAGAGACAGATCGATCTATTGATCTTTGACTGATCGAATAGCGATTTTCTTGTAACAGCGATTCAGTTAAGTTTTCATTTAATACTGGATTAAAATAAAATATCCCCTGGATTAAAAAAAAGATTATGAGCATTTTACCCGCAGTACATTCTGGGTTGATTTGCTCCGTCCATTCGTAAAGAATTCAGGAATTTCTGTCTACCCCTTGGTTTTTAGGGGGGTCCTGCAGATTCAACGGATGAAGAGGTGCTTGAAGGGCTAGATGGCCAGTACCCCTACATCACATAGAGACATGGGTCGCCCCTACCCCTTCACAGCCACACGCAATTGCAATTACATTTCCTCATACACATGCAGAAGTCAGATAATCGCTGTGTGCTGTTCGGTCCTGTAACCTGTAACAAGCTATTACCATGTCACCCTGTCAGTGTCAGGGCAGAGAGTACGGTTATCAGATAGATGATGGAGATGACAGAGGAGAGAGAGCAGAGGCTACACAGGGTAAACATGTGAACAGGACAGCACTGACAGCTGACTGGAAATGGAAGCGATCCTATGTCTATGAAAAACAACCAAGAAGTGAATGGAAGTTGAACGATTTAATAATAACCACAAAAATAAACCTCTCAGCAACTGAGCCAGTGGCTCAGTGCGATGGAGACATATTCGAAATCTTTGTCCGTTATAATCAGTATCTGAGCTGTTACACCGTCGGAATGAAAAAAACACTATTGCAGCAAAATAAAAGATGCATTAATCGAACTTCACATGGCTGTTTAGCAGCACTAAATCCACAATGTCAGAACTGTTTAAAAACATGAGCAGCATAGCACCGTTCTTTTTACAATCCTGCTGATGCATATTCTTGGTTTTTCAATAGGTCCAGTCCAGTGCATTATGGCTGAATCAACTTAACATAAATAAATAAATAGCAGTAAGGTATCTACTCCTAGTCCTGCAGTTGGTTTTTACTTGCAACCAGCATCACCACAGTACAAACAGCCCATTCCAAACAGGCAGGCTTACAACGAGCACTGCACTAGTCTTATCCAAAAGAAAGTTACAATAATTATGTATTTTAGCCTGCTCCTGTTTATCCATGTGTAAAATATCTGGGCCAAAGTAAAAACTGATACCACCAGCACAATTTCCCTTAAGTCAAATTGTAACGTTAACGGCGTTAAGCTCAGGTACAAGGGGAACATTTAGGCTTGTGAAAAGAAAAACACATGCAGGTAATTTGTTTTTTTTTGTCACTGGAAGAATCTTAATCATCAAACGGTGCCGAATTGTGCTGAGTGAGTCTTTCCCAGAGGAAATCTGTTGACAATCAGCTCTCTACACAGAACCCCTTTAGTTGCTGTAAAAGCTGAGCACAATACGCAATAATGCATAGCTTCCCTGTTCTAATCAATTTGGAGCAAACACTAGTGGGAATCTAACAAAATCAAACAAAAGATGAAGTGTGGTAGGGTGCTGCAGGAGGGCACATTTGTCTTGTTTACAGTCCCACACCCTGCGATGACAGGCACCTCCCTGCTCCACCAAGTTTGGTTAGATTTTGAAAATTAATCACCTTTGCTGCTTGATGTGGTGCAAGTTTGTTTGATGCGGGCAAGGCTGCAATTATTACATTAACCTGCTCATTATTTCCTCAGTTATCAATTAATGAATCACTGGGTCCAGGAACATATCTGAAAATGGAGGAAAAGCCCATCCATACTCCTCAGAGTGCAATTTGACTTTGCAAACCAACAATTCACGAGTAAAAGAAGTATTCTTAACCTGCGTGCAGGACCTCGGAGCGCTCTGGCTGTGTTCGTGGAGATGCTGTTACAATGCATCACCATTATCTTCTCTGTCTCGGGACAGAGCGGCTGTACGAGTCAATAGCCCTCGGCTCAAATCAATAAGACATCATGTATGAAGAATGTGGGTGAGAATCCAACCTTCACATTGCACCTAAACCCTTATCAAAGCCCGGACGACTGACGTACAAGGGTGGGCTTGAAAAGATATGCCTGACTGTAATTGTTAATATGCTCCAAGTGAAATGTATTCTGTTCTCCTGACCCAGCGCTGAGCTAATTAACTTATTAGGAGCAGAGGGCAGCGTATAGAGTCCCTCATTCAGGGGTCCCTGCAGGAATTAAGTGTAACGTTCCTTAGTTAGACCTTCTAACTCTCCGCACTAAGCCGCTCACCTCTCAGCTCATTGTGCCCACCATCCAATTAAATCCAGAAAGCTCTTTCCTCTGCTGGGGGGGAAAGGACCAGTGCAAGAGCCGTGCTCAGCATGCTGCTGAACAGTTTGACATTTTCACATTGTCCTCATAATAATTACTATTACTTAGGCAAACACCACCTTTTTTCTTTGAATGCATACAGTAGCTTTCTTTGCTTATTTGGAGCCTGGCTGTATCTATGCATGTGCTCGTTTGCACAATATTGTTTTTGTGGATATGTCAGTGATTGTGCCTGCTTGTATTTGTCTTACTTTGTTTATGTGCTTCATTATTCAGTGCGAATTTTCTGATCAGTTTAGTCGTGCCATAGATTGTCTTTCTGTGGGTCAGTAATGAGAGCGGTTGTTTACGGCTCACTTAACAGCCTCTCTTTGTGATAGTCAGCATTTTTCGAACAAGTTTGAATTATACAGCAGTGAATAACGGTTCTTGTACTAGGTTGTTAGCACGGTCAGCTTCCTGCATGCTGGTCATGATCAGGGGGCAGGTTATTTTAGAACAGAGGACAAGATGGTGAATATCACTACAGATGAAAGTTGTCCGCACTACTTTGACAATAAGTTGACAACCATCAGCAGATCACCATCCATTGTTAAGGACATTTTTCAGTTGTGTACCTCAGTGTCATCGGGTGCTCCTGCCCTTTAGAATACAAGACCCCCTCTGCTAAGGCAGGCCCACCAGGCCTGCCTTAGCAGAGGGGGTCTTGTATTCTGATCAGACCTGGGTGTGTGTTCCTATCAACTTGGGGCCCAGTTGGGGTCTTTCCTCCTGATCCAGGGCAATTGGCGGCAGCATTCTGCAGCCTGTGATGTTTCTTTTATGGTCGAGCACAGGTTTTTGAAAGCAGTTTAGTTATTAATACATTTTGTAAGTTAGGGTAGATTATATCTCAATATGCTGTGCATTATTGCCTGTGACGGCTGAAGGAGATGGACAGGGTGCATGAGGGGGGAAAACTGCAGATGCTCAGGTTTTGAATTTCACCAGAGGAATCAAAAATTGAAGGGCGGATGCTCTCAAACAGCTAAGGCGTGTCTTCACAGCAGTGTAAGGGTTAGTCTTTCTCACAGTGCTTTTCGCACCTTTACTCTCACATACAAATATTTAGTCGTCTCTCGTCATGTCAATCTCCCCTTTGTTCTCTCTCATCTGCATGCCGGCTCATTTTTCCAGCGATTATTCCAAAATTCCGCTGATCCCCGAGAACAGAAGACTTTGTGAACTGTGCCGGTCCTCCTCTCTGAAGAGGCCCACATCTGACTTACTCAGTCAGACTCGGGGAGAGGATGCTGTAGATCCTGAGCACTCCCCTCTTCGCCTCTGGAAGCCTTGCTGCGACACAGAGTACAGAGCTAATGACTGATGAGCCCTTTGACACGGGAATGCTTGACATGCTCCTCAGGGTCCAGACTAAAGACTTCCCTAACAAGCTCTCGCACACTCACCCAGGGCCGTATTAAATCCAAACTCTGGCACCTTTCCTAATTACTGAGAACATACCGGCAGCCAAGAACCTCTTCCTAACCTGGACTGAACTCCCCTCTGCAGCGACAAGTCCCTCGAGTATGGGATGATATATGAAATGCAGAATTCAAATTAGGCTGACGGAGAGCAATTACAGGGGAAATATAGGATCCCTTACTCTTTGGGAAAAAAGAGCATCAAAATCAAGATACGGTGTACGTGAACGTTTTATCCACTTCCCCTCATTCATACGTGCTTTGTCCACTTCCCTCACCTCTCCCTCTCTCTTTTTATTATTCCTCTCCATTATTGCTGTGTTTTCTCTCACGAGAACACAGGTCTTAGGAAACTCTCTGTTTCTCTCCATCTGTCTCACTATAGGCGTCTCCTATCTCACATCTTACCCCTTCTGCTTCCCTCTCGCTTCTTTCTCTTCATTTCCTTCCGTCCCTCTGTCTTCCCCCCGTGCGTGCTATGAGTGCGGAAAGAATAGATGGTTATATCCACTACATTGCTATCAGTGGGGTCTAATTTATGGCGGCCATAAAGCAGAGAGCCCTATTAAAAGCCTATTTACAGTCAAGCGGCAGGATCACCGAAAGCAACGACAGTGCTTCAACTGTTGTGAACATCAGCTAAATGTTATGAGACCACTTTTAACTGTGCACACGCAGGCAGTTGTGAGTAAACAACATGAGACGATTTAATTCTCCGATGTGAATTTATTTGTTGGGTGACTTGATTAACTTAATGGAAAGTCACGTTGCACACAGAAAAAAACCTGTCTGCAAACATTTATTCTGCGGCCACCAGAGAAAAAAAGCATGATTTGTGATTTTTCATGCACCTAACGACTCTGATTATTCCGTGTTTATAGAATCCATTAATCAATCAATGCACCCACTCGTCTATCTGTCCATTCAGTCGGTCGATACCTCACTTGCTCATTGGCACAACAGCCAGCAAGGTAAGTTAATAGATATGTGCAGACGCTTGTGATGCCGAGAGCTGTTGATTGCGTTGCTGATGGGCTGGGTTAATTATTCCGAAGCAAGAGCCGCACATCTTTCCTGAATTAGTCTGGATTAATTGAAAGCTCTACAGCATGTCCCTGTAAGTGTCTGCTCAATCTGTTAGTCTGTGTCCTTTCATGCCATCTCTCTATCTGCCATGATCAGCCGCTGCAATCAACTAGCCTCCGCGCCCCTCTTAAAGCCTTATCCATTTTTATAGGTCTAATATCATTAGCTTATCAACCCCTCTCTCCTCGCATTATAGCGGAATATGTTTGCTGAAAACCTCCATTGTAATGCACTTGGAAAATCAATTAGAACTCTGTAACGCAGTGCTGCACATTTCTCCACCCATCTCCACCTCTTTGCTTCCTCCCTCCTCTCCTCCATGCTCTCGCTATCATCCCGCTTGTGTGCAAGCACGTCGGAGCCATCAAGCGGGCTTTGTGTCTTATGTACGCCCCAGGACATCTTTTTGGGTTGAGCACCAAATTCAATCTCAGCTCCCCAATCAGAAGTAGTAAAAACCCATCCTCCGCTGCAGCCAAAAAAAAAAATGGCTTCAGCCCTGCTTGCTCGGATAAATCTTAGTAGCTCATCCTACTCCTATTTTCTTTCCATCCTGGACCCCCCAGTGGCCCATATTAGAGCCTGCAGATGGCCAGGGGAGATTTAGGAACTGCAATCCATCAATGTAATGTAGCCTGAACTACTGGACAACCGCCCTGCTAACCTCTCCTCCAGCTGGACTGCACCGCCCCTGCTTTCAGGCCCGTTGCAGCCAAGCTTGGCCCACTTCATTTAAAACTTTGGCCCTGCAGCGGCCTCTTCATGCCCGGTCCCAAAGTCACTACTCTTTTTTATCTTCGCTGTAATCACAGATCAACCAAGCTGCTCCTGTACTTGACAAAGTTGGCTAATTGTCTGTAAGGTTTGTCGTCTGTTGCTGTCGCGTACATTTTCACTTACTAACATTAACGGGACTGAGGATGCAACGCTCCCATCTGTTATGGACTGTTTGTACCCTCCCGTTTCATTTGATAAAACAACTTATAAAAGTTGCAAGTTCATTAAATTCTCTTAAGGTTTGAATAAACAGGGGTAATGGTGCACCTACATCTTGTCTTTCAACACCCTGCTGGTTTATCAGAGCGCCTGCTACATTTAACCTTGATATAGCTTAACGAAAGCCTTCTGGAGAGCTAGATTAAGTGTGCTCTCTTCCCTCTATGATGAATTCTTGATGCTCTACTTCTGCCATTGTTCAGTGGCAGTGAGTTTCGTTTTATCCGGCGTGATCTCAAACCACAAAATCATCGATTTGGGGAGTTTGCTTGTTATTGTCCCCCTCTGTTGCAATGTGTTTCAAGCGTGGCCATTTCTACGATTGATAAGAGGCAATGCACCATTTGGAAACAGTACAGCATCTCTAGCGGACCCTCAACCCCTTAAAATAAATCGTCCCCTTCTTGTTTCAGGCTGTCTGATAGACACTGAGTGAGATTGGTTCCGTTGAATAAGAGATGAATCTCGCAGCGTGTCACCATGCCGCTACGACCTCTGAAATATCATTATCTACAGGGTAGGGAGGTTAACTTCGCTAATATAGCCTGAATACAAGAGAGGAGTACCACAACTGAACATGATCCTGCTTTATTGCCGACACATCTCTGGAAAAGGTGCCAGTTTTTTTCCCCTGCTGCTGCTATATGCAGTATCTCAGGACAACAAAACACACAATCAGATTTCCACAAACATGATGTGCAGCCTAAGGGATAATTGCAATGTCTCAGTTTGTGATTACACAAAAAAAATGTGACAACTTAATCTTGTACTTGAAGTACAGCGTGGACTCTTGCTAAATCCGTCGGCTTAACATGTTTTGGGCAGATGATACAGTATTTAGTTTTGTTTTCCACTGTCCAGTATTCACATCAATGTGCTGTCTCATCAGTATTTCCCTGCAGTACTGTACATTATGTCCATTAGACTAATCAAAATATCTTGTTTAGTTCATTGAAAGTCAAATCACAAATACCTTAGATTAAATCTAATGTGTATTTTATCTATGTAAAATTGAACACATTGGATGACCACTTGTAAATGTACTAATATTATGATAATCACATCATAATATCACCTGGAAATGAATCATGTATTAACATCCAATTTGGAATCACGGCCTAATTCATTCATATTTCACTCATGCTCTGAAATGGACTGAATCAATTATTCAGTTAGAGTGGATTTGAACTAGCTGCAGGCGTCTCTCCAGTGGCTCACTGTTGGTCGGAGAAACACAGAAGCACAGATGATATTGAAAAGTCTCCTTCATTGTTCAACTTTAACATTTGCAATGAATTCCCAGGACGGCAGACGAGGCACAGGGATTTATTTTCTATTTGTTGATCACACTGCAGCTGAGCCCACTGTAAGCTACATAAGGTTGGTGATGTTGAGCGTCAATGAAAAGATTTTTATCCCTGTCTTGTAATTGATCCAGGTTGTGTTTGCTTAAATACTAACTCTGAAATCCACCGGACTATAAGATAGTGATACCTAACCCTTAACCCTCGTATTTCACTGAAGTTACTGAGTTGTCTTCTCTGTATCCAATGTCAGGCATGCTCACAGTGGCACCGAAAGGTTTCCACTGTCCCGACGCCGAGAGAAACTGCAACCACTGTCTGGATGCGGCCAAGGCCTGCAACCTCAACAACAGCTGCAAGAAGCAACGCTCCTCCTACATCGCGACCTGCAGCAAGGAGGACCCCAACAAGGGCGAAACCTGCAGCAAGAAGCGCTGCCACAAAGCGCTGAGGATGTTCCTGGACCGCGTGCCAGCCGAGTTCAGCCACCGTCTGCTCTTCTGCCCCTGCCAGACCGTGGGCTGCGCTGAGCGACGCAGGCAGACCATCGTGCCCGATTGCTCCTACAAAGACAAGGAGAAGCCCAACTGCCTGGAGCTACGCAGGGTCTGCCGCCAGGACTCCCTCTGCAGGTGAGGTACAGGGTGTTAAGGGCAGAGAAAGAGAAAGTGTGCTGTGTGTGGGGGGCGGCGGGCAAACATTCATTTTATGTGTGTTCATGTCAGTTTGGTCGGCTTGATTGACAGAGTTTTGTGCTGCCGCCGAACACATCTTGAGATTTATTATCATCTTAAATTCTTGGAAATATTAGAGGAAGAAAATTGTATTTGTGCATTATAGAGAGTCCCTGTTTTGATGGAAATTGCGCTGCTCCCATGGCATCCAAAAGTTTTTATTTCTCTGCTGTAACTTTGCCAGCAAAGTAATTAGAGTTTCAGGGAAGCTGCTGCTATTAGACGCAGGATGAAGATGTGAGGCTAAGTTGAAGGGACAACGCTCAATTAAGCCGAACAAAACATTAGTGGATCACTTTGGCTGCATGGGGCCTCTATTGGATTCGAGCGGCCAGATTCAATTCACACCTAGCCAGCCGTGACATGTTTCTTTGTGTGAGTGCCGCCCAGAGCAGGTGAAACACAGCAGTTGCAGTGTCAGCCTGATCAGCTGTCATGATCTTTTTACCCCTGGAACCATGTGCTGCGTCTGGTCCTCGATAGGAAACACATCCAAGCAGTCTGGGGAGAAACGCACTGTGTTCATTAGTCTAACGGCACACAAATGTGAGACATTTGAATTAATTCTAAGCATTTAAAAGCTCATTTATGAGCCTAATGGTGTTCGACCAAGTGTTAGACCCTCGGAAGCCGTCTGCTAAAAATAATACTCATGATGTGAGACTTATCAGCAGGGTAAACTTTTGGCTACTTTTTCCATTTCCCAGTGTAACAGATGATTAGGCAGCTGATACAAGTCAGTGACAATCAGAGACGGGACAGAGTTTGTGGGTTTTAAACATTTAGCAGCTGTTGCTATGGCAGACAAGAAAAACCAATACAATACATCAACTCAGTTCTCGTGCACTGATATTAATAATGTGTTGCACAATGTGATTAATATCCAGACAAAGGATTCATGTAAGTGTGAAAACATTTTGTACCAATTGTTCTGTTGGAGGTAGCATGATTGACACCAGTTCAAATCAGGCTAAATAACTATGCACACATTTCCTTGTGACTGGTATTTTTACATTACATGTAATTTGACTGACGCTTTTGTCCAAAGCGACTTACAATTATTACACTCAACATTTATGAGGGGCCATTTAGGGGTTCAGTATCTAGCCAAGGACACTTCGGCATGCAGATGGGGAGTGGGATTTGAACCGGCAATCTTCTTGTTGAAGAACCACCACTCTACCACCTAGGCCACACCGCCCACCAATATTTCAGTGGTACATCCCATTCCTCCTGTTTCTAGGAGGTGAGCAGCTTCTGAGGCTGAGCATAATGGTGAAAACCCAATTCCTCTCCACCGACACTAAATCCAACCTCTGCGCTGCTAAAGTAGGGAAACTATTGCCTCTCCTCCGATTTATGGTTGTCTTGATAATTACCTGCTTGCCTGCACTGTGTAATCTGTTTTCAGGCTGAGCTGCTTTCTTTGACCTTTAGACCCTCAGGTGTCTGCTGTGCTCCTCCTGATGAAATAGAACGTTGAAGCTCATTATCTGTGGCTCTGTAATGCCCCACTGAGGTCAACAGCTCGATGAGCGCATGCACTGGTACAGTACGGACACTCGCTGGCCAGAGCAACAACAGGCCAAAAACCATTAAGCAGTCACACGTGCAAACGCACAATCGCTCTACACACAACCACAACGAGCTTGAACGTGACTCTAATAACCCGGTGTTTCAGAGCTGCACTCGCCCCCGGTGAATAAGTGCCACCATGCAAGCGAATGCCGCTACAACTTAATTAAAGTCAGTGCTGGACTGAGGCTGCTCTCTGACAGGTGATGTTATCCTGCCCAGAGGTGTCTGCAATCACCGCCATCACCATGTGACATATTCCTTCTTGTCCTCTATCTGGCCCTGGAAGAAGCACTGATTGTCCAATTCATTTGATTGGATAATTTATGAGATATCGCAGTAACCAGCACACTTGTTCTCTTAATTTACTCTGCACCTTCAGTGTGTTATAAAAGCAAATTGAATTTAAAGCTCATTTGTCATGCTAATGGAGACAAAGTCCACAGATTAGGGTTTTGTTTTGTGCAATCTCTGTGATAAACACAATTGAACAGCTCGACAAAGAGCCCTCCCCCAACTTTTTAAACACGCAAGTCACAGCACCGCTCAAGTACAACACCAGGAAAAACTTTCCCTGGCTCTGTTCTCCGAGATGCATTGATAAAAGCAGGAGGAGATCATTCGACGACAGGTCTCAGTGCCCTGGGGATGCTTGTCTGACTCTTACTCCAACAGGGAATACCCAGCTTGCATGAACCCCCTTTTAATTTCAACACATGGGACGGGAAAGAGAGAGAGAGAGAGAGAGAGAGAGAGAGAGGAAGAGGAAGAGAAGGAGGGAGAGATAATGAGACATGGAGCGAGAGGGAGGGGAGCGAGGGATGGTCACACAATCGATGTGGGCCGTAAAGCTACTGCAGCAGGTTGGAGGTCAGTGGTTCGGTCACACAGTTATGGATCAGCAGACTCTGCTGGCCATCTCAAACACAAGCTTTCCTCCCTGCAACACATTCTGATGAATAACGGGTCAGGGATCCAAACACGGCCTAGTCAAAACGGATTTAAAAATGTACAGTCGCCTATTTCATTTTTTATTTCAGACCTCAAAAGGCCAGCAGTTCGTTGCTTTTCAATGTAAAACTGCCTTGAATTTACTTTTCGGACTGACACTGTGAGCACGCTGGATGCCAGATTGGCTGTGGATTCACCTTTAGAGACTGTGTATATTTATCCAGGTGGAGTCCAGAGCTCAATCAAAGAAAAACTAAATATTTGAAAGGATTTCAAATATATAATTTTGGCTTGGGCTTAGGTGGCATATTGCACTGGAAGATTTCATTATCTTTTTAGTCTGCGTGCAGGTAATTGTTGACATGCTCTGGAGATCTAGGGACTGTGGTTGGACAGAAAACAAGTGTTAAATGGAGCAACTCTTCTTCCTTACACCTGGTAGTTCTTCTGCTGAAGTTATTATATTTGTTCTTTCTGTAATAATGTCATCACTTCCTCTCCTCTCCTCTCCTCTCCCGTCCTCTCCTCTCCTCTCCACTTCCTATCCTCTCCTCTAATCTCCTGTCCTCTTCCTCTTGTCTCCACTCGTCTCCCTCTTCTCCCTTCCTCTCTCTGTCATCTCCTCTCATCATCCTCTCTGCTTCTCCACTCCTCTGTTCTCACCATCTTTTCAATGGATCCAACATCTATTCATTAGGGACTGCTGAGTCCAAACTGTGACAATAGGCTATATTTAGATCTGCCGTTTTTGTGTTAGTATAGTTTGAGTATGTGTGTGTCCATGTATAAAAATGCAAGCAGAGAAAGTCCCTATACATCTCCATGTCAGTTCGTGCAGCACAAGCCCTGTGCAGCCGAACCCAGAGAGCATTGAGTAATATACATGTACTGTATTGATTGTCCGTGGGGTCAATGCAGCATTTCTATCTTTGATTTATATCTCCTGGTCTCTGGGTTCACTGGGTGCTTTTTGATTGAGTTCTTTGGCCACTGGTTTTCAAAGTTGGGTGCTGAGAGACAATCGATCAATGTACAGGTTTAACCTGACCCAGTTAAGGAGATGTAGCCTACCAGGCCGCCTTTGCTTACAGAAAACTCAGAGTATTGCACTCTCTCTCTCAGCAGATCCACACACACACACACACACACACACACACACACACACACACACACACACACCTGAGAAATCAAAACTTCACTAAGGGGGAACAGTATAAGGAGAATAAGTGCCCAGATGGCATCACCCTGTGGCCTCTCAGACAAAGCTTATAGAAATCCGGATGATATTTCACTTTTGTCATCAGTTTTTCTCACTTTCACTTTCACTCTCACATGCACACTTGCAATTTCGCAGTCCTGCGAACATGAGGCCTCTTAATGTATTCCTTGGTCTCTAATTCCTCCCTAACCACCTGTTCACACATATGGTCAGTTCTCTGTGGTAAGCCAAAACTTTAATGAGCAACCCAGACTAAGATAAGGAAAAAAAGCTGCTTCGGAATATATTGCTCAATATGTTTAGAGTGATTAGAAAATAAGATCATAATGCGTATGTAACAATGGAAATTCAACCTCCTATATTAAATATGTATATGTGAACGAGGTGTCAACAATCTCTGTCTCCCGTCACCAACACACTGACCGTCTGTCAGCCTGACCATCAGCAGCACCGGGAGAAATCCTACCCAGTTTGGTGGCCGGTAAAACATCCATAAAGATTTTACAACGTCTTCGGCAGGCTTGCAGGTAGACGTACCTCTTTCGCTGTGCTCATTCACAAAACATGCATACAATTCTCGACTGCAAGGGTGTCATCGCCAACTAGGGGCGGTGTGGCCAAGGGGGTAGAGCGGCCGCTCTCCAACATGAAGGTTGCCAGTTCAATCCCCAGTCTTCCCCATCTGCATGCCGAAGTGTCCTTGGCAAGATACTGAACCCCTAAATGGCCCCTCATGAATGTTGAGTGTACTTCAAATGTTAGTCGCTTTGGACAAAAAGCGTCATCTAAATGATATGTAATGTAATGTAATGTAACCGAGCTGGATATGTGTGTTGTGTGTTGCTGACCAACCCGCCTGGTAAAAATTAAGTGTATCACATGTTAACTGACAACTGGAAAATGCAGGTGAATCACCTACTGCCGAGGAATAAATCTTAAAACAGCATGCAGATGAAGCAAGGCCTGATCAAATGACTGATCATCTCGTGTTAACAAAATGGCCCTTACATGACGGAAGCATAAAGTCCCACACACATAAAACAGCTGCGGCTACTAAAAGTTTCTGTCTCCCTGCTTTTCATACAACCCGTCAAACTGAAGTGTCTTCTCTGGTCGCGTTAATCTCTGGTTTTGCAAGCAAAGCATGTGTCAGTCCGTGACCTTTTTCCTCGCACATATGTTACGTGCGTTGGCTTTGTTGGAGATTTGCTGGGCTCACTGGGCATACTTGTGAGCAGCAAATGGGGTGAGAGAAGAGCAAGAGAGATGGGAAGAGACGTTTTGAGAGGAACTGAAACTAAAGAGTTGTGCGTTTAATTCCAAGGCATGGATTAGTGTATGCCCATTTACTTTCCTAACTGTAATCTCTAAGGGAACATGGTACAGCGGAAAGCTGCAGTCATTACCGACTCGACCCCATCCTTTCCTCCAATGGTACTGAATCTATTATTAATGCACACATTATCAATACGGCTTCAGACGTATCTACAGAATGGTCGATGTGTGGTTTCGAATGTGTCAGTTAGGACCTGTCCGTTCACTCTTCATCATTCTCACTCTGAACTACTCTTTGTACTTAAGGAGTCAAAGTGAGTCAAAGCTGCAGCGTGTACCTTCCTTTAAAGCTTCCCCGCAGAACAGTTTGGTATAGGACTAATAGCTATATAATTACTGGTAATAACTGTTTTGCAGCCTGCTGCTAACTCTGTCATTTATTCAGGGACCGTCCATCCATTTGTTTGACGTGTACACTTTGTCTGGGGGACGGCTGTTTGCCTTGCTCAGAGTATTTAGGGAGTTCAGATAACCTTGAATAATCTGCTCAGCCATTACCAAACAGACAGTACTGGGTTATGTGCGCGGCACACTTGATTTAGCATTCATCCCAGTGACATAACATTCAGTAGGGGGCGTATGTAAGACATCTGCAGTGGGTGGTGCAGACAGGAAAAAAAAGCAATGAGTAAGAGAAACAATGGATTACGAGCCAATTTTCTGGTCACCAAACAACGAACAGTGCAGTCATCTATAAGTAAGTGTTTCAAAATGAAACAAAATGTGGGCAGATTAGATCAAAATGCGAGTTTAGGTTGTTGATTGTTTTTGAGTTGGACCAACCAGAATCCAGAGATCCGTCCCCAGATGTTTGTGACTGAAGCAGCTTTCAGACATGAACCAAACTCTGGATAGTTTCATGACATGCTCGAGAGAGGCGCTATGTGAGAACGAAAATGCCTAATAAAAACTCAGAATGATAATGTCTGAATGAGCCCATGTGAAGAAATAGCAGGAGATCCTCTGGAGGATTCATCGCAAGTGAGTGGGCATGTTGATGATGTTTCTGACACGCAGATAGATGCAAAACTGATAACAAAATACAAACATCTCAGGATTTAAAGCTGCATGACAAACGTGGGAGATGCCGACAAAGAGCCTTTGGTGATATGTCATGTACTGAGCTGCGTTGCGTGCTGTTAACATTTCTAGCAGAATTTTGATGACGTCGTGCCTCCTGCTGTGCCACCCCCCACCTGAACGCACCAGATTTCTTTGCTTCAGCATTTTTATATGTGAAAGGCAAACTCAATGGAGTTCATTCAACGGAGCCTGGAGTGACTGACCAAGTTTTGGGCGTTTCCCCATTGGTCATTGCTTTTTCTTAAGGAACTGGCGAGAACTACCTTTCCTCAGGAGGTCGCACGATTTATTGACTTTTCAGATCCCTTTAGTGAGTTATTTTCTAAAAGAAAAACAAATCTAGCAACTTTTTGGACAAACCTCAGTAAACAGCCAGCAGTACTACTCTGCAATGGAGAGGGACGTCTCCTCTCTTCAGTTAGTGGCAGAGAGAGAGAGAGAGATGGAGGCTGTGCGTTGAGTGAAAGACAAATTATGCTTTGACAAGTTACCCTGTGGAGCTTTATTAGTGAGCACAAATGTCCTAATCAGATGAACTGGACTATAAAGGGACTATAGCCCGCCAGCTCCCCTGTAAAAAGTCCATGTAATGTCTGAGTGAGCCGATGTACAAACAGATAAAGGACTGAAACCCGACACCTGGCAGAATGTAAATTGAACGCAATCGCTTCATGAATATGATAATCGGCTTATTGTGGGTCCACAATATTTTTCAGCTACATCCTCAATTTCATCCACTCACCCTCCACGTTCCAGCCACATTCTGGGTTTTGACCCTATACTTGTAACTTTGGATTTTCTGCTAAATAATGCAGAGGTTCTGTCAGCTGACATTTTTTTGGTCTCGGTTTCAATTCTCTGCTGAGTAAGCGGGCGAAAGGTTGTGTCATGTGACAGCAAAGCTAAACTGCCTTGTGTTTTGACTGAATGCCATCTGTCCACATTGCCCTTTTACAGTATTGACTGGGAATCCCAATGAGTACAATGCTGCCAATGAGGCAGGCCACAGTCAAGGGACAGTGAGGAGAAAATAGCTGAGGGTTAAATGCGCAATCACCTCCGACTAAGGGGGCAACACAGACACGTCTCAGGGTCAAGAGCAGACATTTCGATGGGAAGGCAGAGCAGATTGCCATCATAGCTGAACAATTTGTGAGAAAATAAAAAGGTGTATTTTAGTCGGTAGAAAAACATTTCTTTGGCAGACGTTATAACCTTTTATTAGAATATATTCATAGCGCTCCACTGACAAGGTCAGCGCTGTTATTGGGCTTTTCATACAAATTGTCATGATGTAATGAGCCGTGCTGCACAATGCAGTGTCAAAAGAGAGTAATGTTAAAATATCAGCTTTGCCAAGGCACATTGTTTGCTGTGGCAGCCAAAGTCAACACCTAATGACAAAAAGGACACACAAGGCTGTCGAGTCCTATTGATCCAACCAGGGTCAAATTCCCTCACCATGAGTTTGCAAATCAACACTTGAGGCTGCAATGAAAATCAGTTTGTACGAGAGTGACAGGAGGACAGTAATAGGAGGGGACAGGGGAGGAGGGGACAGAGGAGAGGACAGAAGAGGACAGAGGAGAGGAGAGGACAGACGAGGAGAGATAAGGTCAGACCTAAACACAACAGACACAAAAGAAAGGCGCGAGAGGTAAAAGCGTTGCGGGGCAGAGCGGAGGGAAACATCTTTTGTTTTCCTCATTTGCTTCATGTAACTTCCATTATGTCGGCAGCTATTGTGTCATGCTTATTGTAATGCTTTCTGCAGATGAACGAGAGATATGGTTTTCTAAAGCCTCTCTAGATGGAAGACTGAGGCAAGCGATAAGAGAGAAGAGCCGTAATTTCACATTTAACAGAAATTATCATGCGTAGAAGTCATATTTGTAGACGGAGCACAGAGGGGAAGTCACTAAACCAGATAGGACTCTCAATAGACTGCGGTTTTAATGTAGAGAGGAAGCTCTTAGAGGACTCGGGAGTCTGATAACCATTTTTTCCCCCTGCTGCCTCTCCTCCTTCATAAGGAAATGGTTTCCAAGACTGACACTCATCTGATTTGAGTCACATTGTTTGTCATGGGCATCAAGTGATAGGAATAAGAATCCATATAAAAAGCCATTAGTTTTCTATTACTGCCAAGCTGGATGGACAGGCACTCAGCGCTCAGCCAAATCACTGTGTTTAAAGTGTCAGGTTGGATGAAAGAAGTCTACCTCTGTGGGGGCTCCCGTGCCACTTCCCTGGGGGCTGAGTGGCTGAAATGACCATAAAACTCTGTTGAGCTAGACAGCCTGTAATTTCAGCAGCGAGTGGCGCTTCGCCGAGGTATAATGGAAAGCCCTTGGACGCCATGAAATGTGCTGCATCCTGGTTTTGGAACACCATTGTCTGAACACTCAGGACACCTCTCTAAACTTTAAATTACTGTTTTTAAGCCGTCATTGTCTGAAAAAGCTCTGCTTCTGAAAAAAGAAATACCGTTCTTGTTCGGTTTCTTAAAAATGTTCCGTGGTCTTGGCCTTTCTTGCAGAACTCTAAAGCTCAGATTCTTTGTTAGCATCAAAGTAAAGGAGCCTTTGGCCCTAAGAAGATAGAAAAATGGAAAATGTGTCTCTAAAGGTTGCTTTGTATAGGTGCAATAGAGTTGCTCTCTCCACCCTGCCTGTTGTATCTTTTTTGTATCATATGTGAATGTTGGACAAAAGTGCCTTCTTTCTCTGTGAACACACTGAAGGTGGATGAGTGCGAGCTGTGAGTGAGGAGGACAGTGTGTGTTTGTGTTTTTCTTTTGTGAATTAACATCAGGCCCTTTATTGATATTTGTGTGTACATGTGTTTGCGTACTTGTGTACTCGCTCTATCAGTCGCTCCAGCCATGCTGGAGCAAGCTTATGTCCCGTTTTCGGAAGCGAGGCTTTCGATGTGTTAGTAGCGTGTCACGTCGAGAGTCTCTCTGGGTGATTTGATAGGAGGGCGGATGGAGATGGAGTTGGAGTAATGAAGTGAGTCTGAGTGGGGTTTGCTGCTGGAGGCCCAAGCTCATCACACTACACTGGCCACCATGGGGAAAGAGAGAGACGGACCGACAGGAGATTGTTACCTCATCACACCACATTACCCCTGAGCTGATTCTGCTTGCCTTCTTATTCACAGAGTCAGGATGCAGCAGAACAGTTTCGGAGGCCAACTCATCCCAACAACACTCTGTTTCTGATAGACTTCTAGCATGACTCGATATGTTTCATGCACCCTCCTCTCTGAGTTTCCTGAGAGACAAAGTCGTTGAAAGCAATAGACTCATGCAGATATGGGCTCAGTGTCATTACAATGCATCTCATCTAATCCAATTAGGCACAAAGTGATGAGTAAGAGATCAAGCATCACCTCTGTCGAACATATAATAAGCAACACAGCTGCAATGCATATTTAAAGACAAGGCACTATTTAAATTTATGTGACAACAACATTCCACCTATTTAGGCTGTTGTGTCAGCTCTGTGCAGCTGTCAGCACTTTTTTAATTATGAATATCTTAGTTAGTGCATTAATGCAACGCTGTAGATGTATCCAACAAACTTTCTCACTTAGGTGTCGAGATAAACAGACAAGAAGTCACAATGAATCTCTTTTGAAAAAATGTATTCGTTAAAAAAGATATTTAAAGATGCTGCATCTGTGTAGTGTTTTAAAATGAGATGGTTATCATATCAAGTTTGAGACACTAGAATAATTACTTATCTGAAAATTGCCTTCAACAGGTAAAGATATTGTTTTTCCTTTTGTGAACTGCAGTTTTTGTCATGGAAGAAATCAGAATATACCACAATGGCACTCAGCAGAGCGCACACCTCGGCCAAGGACCAACAGTCACCTTATGAAACTTAATTGAAATTCCCGATTTCTATTTGGATCTGCACCTCATTGCACACACTCATAGTTGTATCAGTTCCCTTCATTAAGATCTATGAATTATCCTGATAAATCAAGGAAAATGTTGCAGAACGCCCAATCTCACAATGTTGAAAAAAAGAGTATTTATTTAAATGATCCTGCTTACAACAAAGAAACTCAACACAGACAAAAACATAACCTCCTGATTGGAGGCATTAAATATTCTATTGGACGGTAAAAATCACCTGATTCGGGAAAGTGAAAGACATAACGTCTGAGTTTGGCCTCGAGACAAAAAATGTGGTTGACATAATGCTTTAAAGGACATCTTTGAAAATGTCTGTATTCACTTTCACATTGATAATTACAAGAGAATATTGATACCATTCTCCTGTGTGTTACATTAATCTACAGACAAGATAGATTTCTTGGCTCACAAATGGAGATTGGAAGCTTAATTATACTCGTATTCTGTCCAGAATACCAACATTATCTACATTCACAGTCTTGATGCTAAAAACTATCTATTGTACATGATGGTATTTCTCCCAAATATTAAGATATCCCAGGATACAGGCAGTGGCCTCCTGACATCACTGGCTTAGATAAATCCTCGCACTCTGGCTGGCATCTGGATGGCGCTTCAATTATTTATGGCAGTGTCACAATTAATCAGATAATGATGTATTGCTATTAAAATTCACCCTCACGTCACTTTGTAAAAAAGACAGTGAAACAAATGACTCTTTGAGAGACTGAGAAAAAAGGAGCGGGCCATCAGAGCAGCTGTCATCAATGAGTCAACTCAAACTCAAGCTGCTGTTTATCAGGTAGCACAAGTTGCCCAAAAAATTCAGTCGTGTGTGTGTGTGTGTGTGTGTGTGTGTGTGTGTGTGTGTGTGTGTGTGTGTGTGTGTGTGTGTGTGTGTGTGTGTGTGTGTGTGTGTGTGTGTGTGTGTGTGTGTGTGTGTGTGTGTGTGTGTGTGTGTGTGTGTGTGTGTGTGTGTCTATATGTGTGAGCGCACATATGAGTGTGTGTGTGTGTCCGGCATGCTTGTTTGTGTTCCAAAAGGACACTGCTGCCCGAGGTGCGTTTGAGTACCTTTGAACTTAAGGCTGAAAAAATTGGTCAGACCAGGTCAGAGTGAATGAGTCATGACAGAGGGAGAGGGAGAAAGCGAGCCACTGAAGGAAGGAGAAGAGAGGGAGAAATGTGCAATGGATTGTGATTCACTTAGTGGGCAGCTGTGATGTGAACAGTACAGACAGTCCAACTTTGCACACGCTACTCCCAATAAACCTACTTAAGTGGATTAGCAATGCCACCCTGGGGGCCTCCGCAGACTTAAAGCTCTTATCACAAACACACACCGAAACAAAAACATACTATCTTTATCAGCTCCCTGGCTTTGTGGGGGGAAAGTGTGTTTGGGTGACAGTCAAGATGTCTGGGATATGCAGAGGAGACACATGATATTATGCTCATCCTTACATAAATGCCTTTCCTGTGGGTTTTATGTCGCATGCTGTGAAAATAGTCAACATCAGGAGACGTGAATGAGACCTGGTTGCTATTTAGGACACCTGTTGTAACGTCCGTGAAACAGATGTTGCATATACTGTCCCAGTTTGAGGCTAGTCGCAATTGGCAGCTGCGCCCGGCTAAACAGCGTGCCAAAAAATTAGGTCTGGCGCTTTGAATATGTGGAATATGTACGTGATCATCTGTCGTGCGCTTTGAGTTTCCGACCCCGCCTCTCATCCTCTGTCTGTGCTGTCCTCTGCTGTTTGCTGTTGCAGGTCTCGGCTGGCTGATTATCTGGTGAACTGCTGGACGACGGCGCACACAGGGACCACCTGTCCCAACCAAGACAACCATCAGGCCTGCTTGGCCTCCTACGCGAGGCTCATCGGTCAGTGCAGCCGCGGGTGTGGGGGTGACACTGTGATGGAGTGGGGGGTGGCAGGGAGTGAATGAAGTGGCAGGAGACAAACAGACGCACTCTCTTATCCCCACATGTCACAGTCATTTTCTAAAACTTCAGATACACGTTGAGCTAAAGAGTGATGGTTACAGGGAGCGGGAGACGGTGTGACAGCAGCCTGTTGTACCTTCATTTTTATCATGGCGGGCAGGCGGCGCCCTGCGACTCCGTCTTCTTCCCTCCTGGCCTGATAGTTCCCCCCAGTGCACTGGACATCAGTTCACTACTAGAAGTAATTAGGCAGTGGAGGCACAGAGAGTGTGTTTACTTAATTAAAACACTTGATGACCATCTGTTTGCTCACAGTCGATGTTGCTCAAACAATGTGCACAGACTAGCTCGTGCATATTTTCCAATCCCAGCCAACTGTTCGATAACAGCACCGCGGTCATGTTGCGGCAGCAGTTTGCAGTGTTTTCGAAATGCAAATGTGGATGAAATAAAAAATAAGTACAGTGGTTGCTGAAGTGTCCATATTTCAGGTCAGTGGCTCCCCACCATGTGTCATAAATTGTGCAGTATGAAGTGATAATATGTAATAGTGTTTCCCGGATTTCTCTGGAAAATGTTACACAAAGTGCATCTAACACCCCTGACTCCACCTGAAAGCATCAACACGGAAAAAGTAAAATGTTTTAGTACAGCAGGACTATATTCAAACAGTACACACACACACAAACACACACACACACACACACACTTCCTAAAGCACCCACTTTGAAAATATTCATAATATAATGGCCTCTTTACATCTAAAATTAAGCATAACAGAATGCTTCACCACCTTCCCATAAATTCAAACAGCACAAACTAATTCCTATGACTAACGTCTTGTTGTCCATTTTATATACTATTTGCAATGGATGTAGTCCATTATTGTCCATTAGTGACCCATAACTGTTTGTCCTAATGTCTCTCTCTCTCTCTCTCTGTGATTGTGTGTGTGATTGTGTGTGTGTGTGTGTGTGTGGATGCATAGGGACCGAAATGACTCCCAACTATGTCGACAGCAGCTTCTCCAACTGGACCATATCCCCGTGGTGCACCTGTAAGGGCAGCGGAAACCATGAGGAGGACTGTATGGACTTCCTGCGCTACTTCACGGAAAACACATGCCTAAGTGAGCCATCTCGACACACGGATACTCTGCATGCAGTGCAAATGTGTTTTGTAACTGATAGGGCTCCAGCAGTCATGCAATATTGATAAGAGCACGAGCGTGTGATGCGGTAGTTACTCTTGCTGCCATGTAAGAGTAGACTGAGCCATGAGCATCGATCTAATGCAACTTTAATAGTTTCATGTCAGATTCTGTTTTGAAATGTTTTGGAGCTCCCCCATGAGATGGATGTGGATGTGATGGTGGAGACTGAATGTGGAAAAAATGAGTGGAGGGGCAGTAGGTGGGCATTACCAGCTACTTTAGACCTCCAAAGGCCCTCTGATCCAAGTGCACGGTGCAAGTTGCCTCTGGGATTCGTCCTAACCCACTCAATTCAACGGCAGAAAAAAGAGGGCTGCGGCAGGCAGATCGTTCAAAAGGTCTCATAATTAATCATGTGGTCATGTGGTCAGGTGGCGTTGTGGCTTGTAATAGCCAATAAAGTAATCAGTGTGACATTCCTTTTGAAAGCCAGTTGTGTTTGCACATTGGTGTATTGCCGGTATGATCGTGGACGTGTCAGTCCAGAAGAAAAAGCACAGCTCTGCAGAAGAAACAGTTCTACCGGTCCGCAGAGAGAAAGAGCTTAAGCAGACCATCTAGCGTAACAGCAGGATTCCGCTAAAGCTCCCTGAGGTGAAGCAGGCGTGAGAGGAGGCGGAATGTATGCGCATTGTGCAACCGCCTATGAAGGTGCATAATACTTTCTTGATAAACTACTGTGCCACTGACTTCAGAGAAGGGTTTTTGTTGGTCAATCACACAATCGCCGTCTGCTAGATAGCAACGTGCCAACAATGTGCCTGACCACATCTCATTGTCAGGCCGACAAGCCCATGGGCGCAAGTGTATTTGCTATTTTAACAACGTAGGCAGTGGATAAGACGATGGCATCTAAGTGGGACAGAACCAGGAGACTGGCCCCTGGTATTACATTTTCAAAAGAAAATGAACTTTTAATTTATTCATTTCATTTAAATTGAACGTGAAATAATTTATAATTTACTTGAGTTGGTTATTACAAAGGAGGAAATAAAGCTGCAGGGATTAAGAGAAAAATATTTATGGATGAATGGACGATAGATGGATATGTGGGTTGAAGGATGGATGGATGGACGGGCGGAGGGAGGGATGAATGGACGATAGATGGATGAGTGGGTTGAAGGATGGACGGATGGATGGATTTCTCTGCTTCACAGTTTCAGCTTATCCACGGACAACCCTTTGCCCAGTGATTAAGTTGAAATTAAATGTTCTTAGTTCTTCAGACAGGAGTTATTTCTTATCAGTCCTCGTCCCTCCTCCGGGCGAGATCTGCCCAGACTTTAATACAAAAGAAACCATTTGCATGTCATTTTCACATTCAATCCGAGAGCGTTTAAGGGCTTATTCCTTTCTGGAGAAGAGTTTTATGAAAAGGAACAGATCTTGCACAAATGAAATAATAGGTTAAGCTAAAATACATAACATCTGTACATCTAATGCCTAACGCGCGGAGTGCAGCATGACAGAGAGCGCTTACCTCAAACATCCCTGTGATTTTTTTCTTTCACTGTGGAGTAAAAATACAGACAGCTCCTTCCTTGCTATGCCGGAGCGAGCAGTGTCATCAGCGCTACAAGACACCATTGCCTTTAACATGTTCCATTGTGTGGATAATGCTTTCAGACCATTTCAATAGATTGCTGGGGTACCGTTTTAGCTGAGTGTGCGGGATGAGGGATGAGGCTGGGAGCTGAGGAGGCGTCTTGAAAAATAACACAAAATGCTGCATCTCCTCTCTGCAGTCAAGCAATAAACTTCTACACAACAGAGAGAATAAAGTATATATACATGTGTATGTAGATACGTACACTTATACGTATCCATATGTATGTATATACTGAATATATAGGTGTGTGTTATACTGTATATATACATGTGCGAACAGTTTGTGTGTGTGTGTGTGTGTGTGTGTGTGTGTGTGTGTGTGTGTGTGTGTGTGTGTGTGTGTGTGTGTGTGTGTGTGTGTGTGTGTGTGTGTGTGTGTGTGTGTGTGTGTGTGTGTGCGTGAATATACGTGTTTGTTGTACTGTTTATGTAAATAAAAGGATGTGAATGTATACGTGTGTGAGTGTGTGTGTGTGTGTGTGTTTGTGTCTGTGTGTGTGTGTGTGTGTGTGTCTGTCTGTCTGTGTGAGTGGCAAATTATCCTTCAGCTCCCCATATCCCGCATCTTTTTTCCATTAATCCACAAACCAAATCACACACTGAAATAAAAACCATGTTGTTCATGTTCTCATGTTAACTTACAACTTCAATTGTCGTAAAAGAAAAAAATTAATTTAGAATAGATGGTTGATTAAAATATGTGAGGAATCCAGAAGATATTACTCATACTTATAATCCAAACATAGTCTGATGCTTGATTCCTCGATCCCTTCCCCTCCTCATCTTGTTCTTTCCTCCCCTATCTCTTATTCCATCTGCCCCTTCAGGTAGGGCAATGCAGGCTATGCCCACGGGTTAAATGAAAAAACTTACCCAGAGTCATTAAAAAAATGAATTGCCACTGGCAATGAGCTTAATCACTCAGCGGAACATTTGGGCACAGTAAAACATTCTTTGTGGAGGCCCTCGAGCCAACTGCTTTGATTTATGACTTTATTCCCCCATCTTACAGCATCTGTAGAGGGATAGCTAGCCATAGCCAACGCTGATAAACAGATGCATAACTTCCCATGTCTCAGCACTACTTCACCAGCTCTTCACCACTCTCTGTGCTTTTATTCTCCAGCAGCAGCCGAAACGCCAGTGTTGCTGAGTAGAATGCGAAACCTGAAGGGTTCTTTTGTTTGTGCAAAGTGTGCAAGTGTGTGTGTGTGTGGTTCGCTGTATAGTATGCCTTACAACACTGTGTAGGTGGACAGAGATGTGAAAGCTATGTGGCCATGCATTGGGATTACTAAAGTGTGTGTGTGTGTGTGTGTGTGTGTGTGTGTGTGTGTGTGTGTGTGTGTGTGTGTGTGTGTGTGTGTGTGTGTGTGTGTGTGTGTGTGTGTGTGTGTGTGTGTGTGTGTGTGTGTGTGTGTGTGTGTGTGTGTGTGTGTGTGTGTGTGTGTGCCCCCGTCCATCCCATTTTGCATGTGTATTCCATAACTATCCTATCTTCCCTTTGTGTGGTGGTGGGAAAATGCCATTTGTCCTTTGTTTGGGAATGTTTTGAATTTGATCAGTAACATAAATCTATTCAAAGTAATCTCTGCATGCTGACCTTATAATGGAGGTGGTTGCCAAGCAATTACATGCCTTGCCTTCTCTCCGGCTGAACAAAGAGAAACAAGCCTCATGTTTTAAACGGATGAGCAGTGAAAAGGTGCTCAGCCCCTGTTTTACCATATCTAGCTGAAAAGCTGACTGAACAGGGATTTATCACATTTTTGCAGAGACTCACACATGCACCTTGACACACAAAATGACACGCATGCGTATACACTACATCTGCAGGCGCACACACCAGCACTCTCTTCTGTTTGAGCTGATTGATTTGCTACTCATAAGAGATTCATTTGTACATAAGTGTACAACTGTCGGCAAACAAATTGGGGTTCATCATCTCAAGAGCATACATTTTGCCCCACTGTTCAGTCAGCCTGTTTCAATTTGACATCAATTGTTGCAACATGATTTTTTTTAACTGGGCCATGGAACAAAGTCTTGTGTATTCAGTTAATGTGTGACCGCAAGATTAATTTATAGAAGGATAATTAGTGGATAATAAACATGTTAGACATTCTCTTACTAATTTCACAAACGTCTGTCTGCGTGTGGAGTGCATATCTTAATTTGTCTTCAAAGTAAAGGCACAATGTTTATTTTGTAGATGTAATGCTTTTATTTTGAAAAGTTGTGAACTTGGGTCTGAATATTGTGATGATTGCCAAACAGAGCTCTGAAATATCAGTTATGTAATTTATGAAAAAATAACAGCAGTTGAGTCCATCTTTCAAACTTATATTCAAGCCACACACATGAAACGTAAAAAAGCAGATTCTGTTTTATTTTTTATGAAAAACACTGACCATCAATTTTTGATAAGTTTTCTAACTTCACTCCGCACCATAGACTGTTTATAAAAAGCTCTGCACACTAAGCCCAGCACGGTGTATGTGAATGTATATTGTAGAACTGTTTGAGGAGAACTTACTACTGACAAGGAATAATTCTGAACGAGCTCCAGAGCATTAACATGGGGCAAGAGAACATCCCATTCAAAACAAACAGGTTTAGAATGGCACCGCACCAGTTCCTCAAAGCTTGAGCAGCAGTGACAGATTTCACAAGTAGGCATTTGATTGCTGTTTTTGATTAGTTTGACGAACGACTCTCAGGCTTACTGACAAAGCAAAAAAAACAGAAAGAGTTCCTCTCCTTCCTCTTCTTTTTCTACTTCATTCCTCAATCCCTCTTTGCCCTCCCTCGTTCCCTCGTGGCCAAAGATTGGGCAGGAGACCAAGAAGTTGACTTAGAGCTGTCTGTCTGTTTGCTGGCTTTTTCGCAGGGATGGCAAGTTGAAAAACAAATGACTTTATATCTCTGTCCCTGCAGGAAGTGCCATCCAGGCCTATGGTTACGGGATAGATAACATGCAGAACAAAAGCGCGCCGGTCCCAGGCCCCTCGGCGGTGACGAAGACGGGATGGGACTGGTCAACGGGCACCTCAGAACCTCCATTCGTCGCCATCTCAAAGGTAATAGGTTTGCACTGATTGTTGCATTGCAATTTATATGCAAAGTGTAACGCAGATTCATTATTTCCTGCCCGCTCGACAATCAGGTAGGCTTTTTGAATTAAGGGTGTTAAATCCTGAAGTCTGTCATTTTATAGGTCGACCCACTGTTTAAAATTTTAACCGATATGATTTGCGGTGGCACAGATACACCCCCTACATTTTCAGCAGTTTCTATCAAGTTCTTTGCATAAATTTGTTCAAATTGACCCATTACAAGACGGACCACAAAAACACTCCTCCACTCTCCTTCCGTGACAGGAGGATTTTGTACAGTGGCAAAACCATAACGCTCAACTCTCTGCGCCATTCATATTCACATCACATTCAATCTCTTTGATTGTTAAAGCAATTGGCACATCAGAACATACACTTTATGATAAGAGAGTTCATGCTACACCCAAGATGATGACATTTGGTTGAAATAGTATATTTCTCTCGCACACAATGACGCATTGAAAGGAATTGGGGGTGGGGGGTTTAATCTGGATTAGAGGTTCTAAAATACTGGCCCAGGGCCTGTTCTCTGCTGAATGCTGTCTACTCTGAAGACTGCAGTCAACTCTGCCATAACTGGGTTCACCGCCTGGATCAGGAAAAAAACACACCACTCTTTGCTGTGCTGCAACAATGCATGTTCATTTTCTCTTCAGACAAAATGTGAAAAAGACAGAAGCGTATTGTCCGTCACAAAGACTACCTATCTCTGTCTCTCATGAACAGGACAAAAATATTTCACACGGCACTTTGGGCCAAGGAGGGGTTCTTCTTTATTTCTTTTCCTTTTGTCCAGCTGTTGAGTGGGATTACTTTTCACAGTGAAATATTGTACTGCTTTACAGATGTATTTTAGATGTGCCATGCAGCCTTCTGCAGTAAGACTGATGATGTTTTTCACCTTTGCAGGAGACCCAGTTTCCAAGCTTGGCTGAATTAGACACTGTAGTATGAAAGTGTACTTTGTAAAATCTTTAACTGCTGCTGCCACCACTGCGGCTGCTGTTGATGGCATTGTTAACGTAATTTTCCAGTGACTATTGCTGATATACACAAACTCCAAGCAGCGTGAAATGTTTATGTTAGTAGATTTGTGTACTGAAGGAGTGACTTCCATTGAGTCATCTATTTTGAGTAACTCCAGGGGCTTACACAGCCATTAAATGGTCGCTCTGCACCGGACTCATGCAGTGTTGTCCTTGATGCAGAGGCCCTTATTGTTGTGTAGACAGCGAATTAAAATCTTAAAAATGTTGCAAAGAGGAAAATGAATGAACAGACATCAGTGATAACAATTGCAGTGTGTATGTCGCGGAAAGGTATTGGAGGGAGAGACAGAGGGAGAGAGAGGGGATAGCAGGGAGGGAATGGACGGTGGAAGTGCTTTCTCCGAGTGTGTGTGTGTCAGTATTGATGCACCGCTCCGCGCCTGTCTCACCGCGGCGTGGTGTTTAATTTATTGTAAAAATGGTAATTAGGAAACAATAAGACGTGTGATTACTCAAGCAGGAAGTTTATAATTAGAGAGGGAGCTGGTAGGGACATTTTGGGCGGCCCTACGTTCTCAGACAACTATGCCTGGCAATTAAAACTTGTCAAACTTCCATGGCAGATAAATTGGGGGAGTGTTGTTATGGTATGAGTCCTCCTGGCAGAAGATTGACTGTCCGGGGCGGTAAATCTCACGGCGGCCGACGTCGTAGCACACACACGCACACACACTCACACGCACACACACACACTGAAAGGTGTGGGCACATGTGTACAAACAGCCTGGGTAAGTATGTGATGCATGGAAGGATAGATGGTTTTGGGTTTACTCCCAAAGTCCTAAAACATGTAAATTAGGGTTAGGTTAATTTGAGACTCCAAATTGAGCGTAAGTATGCGCACCCCGCCTCTCGCCCAATGTCAGCTGGGATTAGCTCCAGCTCCCCCTGCAACCCTCAAAGGATAAGGTATAGATAATGGATGGATGGATGGATGGATTAATGTTTCTAGGCAGTTAGGCAACTGGATAATGAATGTGTTGGCCTTCCTTCCAAACCTATGATTAGAACTCTGCAATAACTGGATGGATGGATAGATGTAAAAACATATTCAGAGAGGACTGAATAAAGGAGAATCTACAGTCTATGAATAAGCATAGTCACATTAGTCGCACTGCTGATGTCTTACAGGCTAAAGCCCTATGAGATGAATTGTAATTTGTGAATATGGGCTATACAAATAAAATTTGATTGATTGATTGATTGATATAGAGAATATTCAGCCAATTAAGATGCATAATTATTCAAAATGTCACTGTCAGTGGTTGTGTGCTTTAGCCCGTCCTCAGTAAATAAACATATGGGCTGCAGCTTGATTATTCAAACATTGTAAGTCAATGGAGTCACCATCACAAATCCTGCTTTACATTTGCTGTACATTTTCAAAACACTGATACTATATGTGTCTCATGGTAGTTAGCATGATTTAAATTGTAATGCCCTCACTTGACACAAAATAGTTCAAATCTCTTTTTGTTTCATCTGGAGTTGTGTTTGCGAAGGGATCTGTACAACCCCCCCTAACCTCCTATCCATTGAGAAGCCGGTGGTCTCTGTGTTCTCATGCTACACTGTCATGTGTTGATTTTCAGCTCAATTTCATCGAATTGACTGTGGACTGTAACTGCGCAACTCTGGGCTATTGGATGAGTATAGCCTTGGGAAATGCAGCCGTAGCGCACTGTCAATTTGACATTGCTGATCGATAATAAAAACACATGCTCTCTACATGTGTAGTTACCTGAGTAAGCTCATTGGCTAATGTGATATACTCTTATAAACAGTTCAAACGAATAATGGTGGATGTTTTCCATCCTCTCTTTCTTTCTGTGTATGAGTTAAAGCCTGAATAAATGACTGAATAAATGCCTGTTTTGACATTTTCTATATTCAGTCAACGGTGCATGCTTGTGCTTTTAGCCACTTGTTTTTGTGCATGTGTACCTTCACCAGTCTAAGTGTGTGTGTGGATATTGGCTGCAGTCAGAGATCTGGACTCATGTCAACAGGCTGCTGCCACACATCACTGCCCTTGCTAATTAATTGGCTTTTAGTCGCGGATGTGTTTGGTACATTGTCAAGCTACCCGTAGTTGTTTCCCCTAATTTTGGCAACTGTCACTTAACCATTTCATTGCATTGCAGCATGTTGCTACACAAGCACAGATACTGCGATAACCGGGGGTATTTTAGACACCCCTTCTTTCTCCACCTCACTCTATTTCTTTTTTTTGCTTCTCTCCTATAGGTAAAATACGTCTTGTTAATATAGTTCAGCACAATTTTCTTGTTACATTATTTATTTCTCCTTTATGTGTTTCCTTGCTTGGCTGGAAGATGAGGTGCTGGTAGATAACATCTGAGTAGATGCTTTTTTTTTCTATGTACAGCAAAATTGTCTAAAGTGCAATCTCTGCAGAGGTGGCATTGGTGAAAGTAAGGTTAGGTGATGATGGTGGAGGAGCAGGAAATGTTCCATGTTCCTCATGATGTGCCTCTGTGTGTGTTGATGGAAGCTGGAAATGGGGCCTCTGTAAATCAGGCGAGACTATTTTAACTTGGAGGCAAATGGTATACAAAAAAATATTCAACATCCCAAAAACTGTATGTAGGTGCATAATGAGTCTGATAACTTTAGTGTGGATATAACTAGGAACTCTGAAGGGCATTGGGTTTAAGATCTGGACTGAGAATAAACATAAAGAAGACAAATTGAAACATTGTGGATAGTTTTCTTTGGCCAACACTTTTTTACTAATTAAGACCTTACAATCTAACAAAAGCTAACCTCACTTACCAAGGTTTGTATGCAACAGACTCCTAGTGTCTGGATCTTTATGGCTGCAAATTCTGACTCTGGCTAATATATTTGATGTGCACTGATGTCAGCCCTGCACGAGAAATGGTGGTGGGCATTGCATGCTTTTTATCCATCCATCCATTAGCAAACAGCTTATTCTATTGAGGGTTGCAGGGGAGGCCTATCCCAGCTGACACTGGGCGACTGTCTAGTTAAATACCCCCACTCTGCATGTTTTTGGACGATATGAAATGATGTCATAGTGCCCACAAAAACCTACTTCGACGTGGGGAGAACATGCAAAACTCCACACAGAAAAAACCTGTCCAATATTTGTGTAGCTTAAGATGTTTAAGTTGGTCTTTTCAGATCCAGATCACTTTTTCCAAGCCAGTTTAGTCTCACCAAACCCCTAACCCTATAAGATAACTTGGCTGTGGCCCTGACACGCCTGACTCAAATTCTGAGGTGAAATAACCACATGATAGGCTGTGATAACCACATGATGGGCTGTG
Source organism: Pleuronectes platessa (assembly GCF_947347685.1). NCBI lineage: Eukaryota > Metazoa > Chordata > Actinopteri > Pleuronectiformes > Pleuronectidae > Pleuronectes > Pleuronectes platessa. The sequence goes on from NC_070629.1 coordinate 14,238,576, forward strand.
ATAGGAGTGGCCACCAGCTTCAGTTATACGCTTGACAAAGTGTTCTTTTACACTGTCTTTTTAGCAGTCTCCTTCTTATAACTCACATTGGGCCTTATACAGGGCCTCTGTCGTGTCCCTCTCCTGAGAGACTTGTCCCTCTTTCAGTTGGACTCTCCTGTAGCGTCTTTTTCTTATGTTCATTGACGAGGATCCTTTCACATTGTCCACTTGAGCCAGAAGGGACTCTGGACTTCCCTATCTCTTCCTGGTGGGAGGTTTTCTCCTGCTTCCATTGGAGACAGTCTTTATCTTGCTTTTCTTCAGCTTACCTTGGTGCTGCGCTGAGGTCGTTGTTCTTTTGTTTTAGCTTGTTATGCTGAGCCACTGTGGAGGCTCTGGATTTCTCCAGTTCATCCAGCAGGCAGGATTTCTGCTGCCTCCACTGGAGAGGTTCACTTAGCATCGCTGTTTTTTCCTTTTTCTCTCAGATCAGCCATCAGGTTATTTTTCTCAACTCTCTCTCATTGTCCACTTGAGCCAGACAGGAGGATCTGGATTTCTCCATTTCATCCCATAGGGAGGTTTTCTCCCGCTGCATGGGGAGATGCTCAGTCTCCAGCAGGTCTTCCACCCTATTTAAGGGCAGTTTTGATCTTGTTGGTCTTTGCTCTGTGTACCTCCAGCTGGGCATGATGGGAAGCCTGGGATTTAGGATATTTGCCCTCATTATTCAGCCTTTGAGGGAGCATCAAACTCTGCAGTGTCTTTGTCAGCCTCATCCAGCATGCAGGGATTCTTCCTCCAATTGTTGTCCTCTTTCTGTTCATGGGGCTGTGCATCTAATTCTGTAAATCCTCTCACATATCTCTCTGGACTCTCCTCTCAGATTTGTTTAGAATGCAGAGGCTTCTCTTGCTGTTCTTTATCTCACATCTTATTTGTTCTTCCAGGTAACTAATGTAGCATTTCTTACTTTTTCAAGGTTTTTTCCTTGTCTGCCTTCTTTGGTTATTTTTATTCTCTGCCCCTATTCTTTCTTTATGTATCTGTTCACTGCACTTGTGTGTTGTCCATCTGTCTGTGTGTGCATCTGGTTCTCCTTTTAGTTTCTCGGCTGACGTCAAGGTAGTTCTGAAGAGCCAAGAAAGGGCAGAGTCGATCGTAAAGTATTGTAGATGAAAGTTTCTCAAACTACCAACCATAGCAATATCTTCACTATTTATTTTAAATTGCACTTTCTGTGATATCATTGATGATGCAGCAATTGTCCATCGGGTAGACCGGAAGACAGACAGACAGATGTGGAATCATCAGTTGGATTGAGGGTTAAGGTTAAAGTCTTGACAACCACAAGTGTAACAGTTACTCTGGTCCTTAGCGACACACGCCAAGCTTGAACTTGATCAGAGGAACATATTACTCACAATACATTTAATATACGCTTAATTATTCTATAATAAATGCTTGTTCAAAATGTGCCGTTCGGTGTGTCCCATTGTTATGTGAAATATAGTCTGAGGGCGATAGATGCTTTACACGACACAGAGTGTGACGTAAAGATGCACGACGTATCTCCATTTCCTCCCGCTATCCAGAAATGATGGCAAAATATCTCATACACAAACACTGCCACGTTGTGCATTTGGAGTCAGATGATGTAATTGCAGCAGCTGATCCACACTCGAACAGGCATGAGCCGGTCTCGGCTGTTAGTCATGACATTTCATCCACAAATGAACACTTGAACAAACTTTATGTGATGTGATCATTCACTTTTTAGTTTGGTCTGTCCATTAACAGGGAGGAGGCGGGGCATTATAACCTGTACTGCAGGCAGCCAGCAGGAGGCCATCCAGACCCTTTGGCTTCACTTTTTAGGAGCAGTCATGTTGTCTCTCTTCATACACAGACTATAGTTGTGAGCCATTCATGAAAGTCATTGAAGATGTAACAACTGTAACACCCAAATCCCTTCACAGTAGACACTTCACTTCCCAGAGTCCTCAGCAACGAAACTGCCAAGTCGATCAAATGAGCGGGGAAATCAAGAAACAGACTAACAGATGTAGAGAAAGAGATTTCTGGAATTATTAGTCAGAGTCGTTACTATGCTTTTGCCCTGTTGGTGAGTAAATATTGAAAGAAAACAACAGCAGCTGCTGGCGTCTGTAGTGTGTGTTTGACTTCACAGTGGGTTGTTTGCTGTAACATAAGCTTTAAAAACTGTTTAAAGACTGTCTGGCGTAACCTAAAAGAGTTTTTAAAAAAAAGGGAAAAATCCTCCAAGAAGCCGTTCCTCCGTTGCCAAGTTGTTTAAGAGGCAGAGAGCATACCAAACAGCAGAGCCCTTGAAATACACTTCACATGTCAAAACATTTGGTGGATCAAACACTTCATGCTCATGCCAAACAGGGTATGCCATGGATACATGTATATCCCACTTTTTCTTTTTCCCTGTCTCCTCAGCTCTGACCCTGTCCTGCCTCACTTCCCTGCCATGTCTTCCGCTCCCTCTTCAAATGCCAGAACAGGAAAAGCAGCAAGAGTGTATGAGTCATGACTAACCTTTGCTCGTATCTCTCTCTGTGTGTCCCTCTATCTTGCCCAGTATCCTGGACGGTGGCCTGAGCAAGACCCGAGCCTGAGCAAGACCCAGGGCCTGCTAGAGGATCACGCCACCTCCATCTGTGCCAACGTCTGGGCTTTGCTCCCCGGCCTAGCGTTGGCTCTGGTCCTGGCCCAGCATGCCTTATAGAAGTGCAAGGAGGAGAGAAAAAAAAAAGAGGTCATCCACCCACAAGCTGATCCCAAGAGCAGGAGGTGTTATTTCTGAGACTGATATTAAGAAGACTGAATCACGGGGGAAGTTGACGTACATGGCATTTATGAAAGAGAGAAAAACAAAAAGGAGGAAAGAGGTGAATGTTGAAGTTTTACGACTGTGAATTTGTTGTTGATTTGGTGTGTTGTTAGGGCGAACCACAATTTTGATAGAGTACATGGCTTTGAAAAAGGCCCCTTGGTAGCAGAGGCCACGGAGGCCACTCTCTGAGAACGACCCTCGCTCTGACCGAGGCACCAAAACCTGGAGGACTGGAAGCTGATCACGTCAAAGACTTCTGTACTTTTCTCACCTAAGGACGGAGCGGGGGAAGGAACAACATAATTAAAAGAAGACGACACTGACAGAAAAGAAATTGTTACGAAAAAGGAATGAGCATGGAGTAAATGGGGTAGAGTGAGAGCGAAAAAGAGAGAGAGAGAGAGACATATTCCTGCTATCAGTCACACTTTCTTTTGTCCTGAATTGGTTCTCGACTTAATCTTCTCCTGGATGAACAGACCAGAAATTTCGGGGCAGGGATGGGGGATGATTACATTCTGTCTGTTCAACACCAGTTTAAACTCTAAATTGTAAAGCCTACTCAGTGTTTCTAAGTGTTGGTATAGTATCTGTGACCATAATCAATCTACCATACAGCTCTTTCATTTGGGAGACGCTTTTTCAGGCGAAAAAGGAACTGAAGATGCCGACGTTAACAGTTAATGGTTCTTTGGTCATTTGAGATTGTTGTTGTTGATGACTGTGGGTGTTCGTCATACGTACACCTGCACATGTGTATATTTCTGTCTTTATGTATATAAAAGGATCTCCTTTCATTCAGCCTAATGATATCAACAGTACCTTGAGTGGACATTACTGTATGCTAAGATGGCTCTGTATTGAGTATTAATTCTAACTGAAGACCTTCATTATCTGCGTTTATATTTGTCTATAGAGCTTCGATCACAAAGAATGTACGTATACAGGGACGAGATTAAATGAGCTCAAACTGCTTGGAAAGCCATAACCTTTTGTCTGAGTATCACACTGTGTTCACTGAGTGCGAATGCACAATTACTGCGCTGTGTGCGAGTCTGTGTTTACATGCGGGAGGAAAGGGGCTCATAAGGTGCAGCTCAAATTGCCAGTGTTGGGGTTCCTACTCCCCCTCAGAGAGCACAGGTTATGATGCATTGTTTAATTTCAAGGTTTTTGAGAGCGAGGACAACCACCAGAGTGTTTGAATGTGTATCCTTTTTTTTTTTTATTATTTCAATACATTAATAAACTGTCAAAATAAATGCATTTTATTTGTCTAAATCTAGGTTAATTGCACGTTTACATGCTTTAATTCTTCATTAAAAAATATAAAGTGTAAAAAAGAGATTTATCTTATTAAAGAAGGCCAACTGCAACACTATAATCACTGTGAAATTTTGCAAGAATTGCCCAAAAGGAAGTCTTGCATTAACATTATGCTTGGCTTTAAGAACCAAACCATATGCCTGTAGCAGCGTTTTGAAATATTTCCCAACAGTAATGAGAAATTACACCACCATTGAACAAACAAATTCTTCTGTTCAGCGTATTTATAAGAACTCATTTGCAAAGGCTTTATTTGTATTTATTTTTAAAGCTAATAAAACAAATCTCTTAAATGTTTTTGCTGTGGAAACAACAGCTACTCAAATACTACAGTATGTTTGTCATAACATGATATATATTAAAACTAGAGCTGTGAAAAATAACGCGTTAATGCGTTATGATTAAATTACAGGATTAATTTGTTGTTTTTTTTTAACGCATTTTAACGCATGCGCAGAAGGACCTTCCAATTCCACCGCCTCTGCACTAGTCGCCGCTCTAATGCAGTCACGCCGGGTTCACACTGGACGCGGAAGCGACGCCGAAGCGAGGCGTGAGCGCTAATCCCTAGCGCGCCAGCGCTTGGCGGTTCACACCGGGCGCGGTAGCGACGCCAAAGCGCCGCTGTTATCAGCCTGCGGTAAAAACGGCTTCAATTATTATTTTAATCCATGTTGACGAACTTCTCCGCTGTTTGCCCCGTTAAATGTCGGGTGTCGAGGGTAAATTACGTATTCTCCACTCAAGCCTATGTGGAGAATACGTAGCCCCCCACCCCCCCTCCCCCTCTCTCTCTCTCTCTCTCTCTTTATCTTTGACTGCTTGTGTGGCTGTAGTGGGCAGAGGGGGACATTTAATAATGTGGTCGGTAAAAGTGGTAAAATTAAAAGTCCAAGACAACAGAACGTGAATACAAAGTATGGGATGCATATTTGATCATTTACATCATATAAAATATGTCATCTATATCGTTTAAAATCATTTTTCAGTGTGTTTCCTGTCGCGATACGCTCGCGTCAAGCGGAAAAAATAGACTCGACGCCGAAACGATCGCTTCACGGCGCTAGGCAGTCGCGGCACAACTCTACGCTTCAGCCTCCGGTGTGTTCAGCGCTGCGGTTTAACATGGGAGTGGATGGGAGCCAGAGGATTGGCGCCTCGCTTCGGCGTCGCTTCGGCGTCGCTTCCGCGTCCAGTGTGAACCCGGCGTCAGACATTCAAACAAACAAGCAACATGGATAATTCTGATGAACCTGAGGACCTTCTGGACGGGAAGATCGTGTTCCAAAAAAACAAAGATCGAACATTCAGTAAAACCAAGGTGATATGCACACTCTGCGAGAAGACGTTATCGTTTCACCGTAGCAATACCCGCCTAACCACCGCAACGCGAAGCATGTGTTGGTCGGCGAGGGGCGTTCAAGTGGAATGCGCCAAACCAGACTCACTCGCAGGACACATTGTGCAAAAGAAGCGGTCAGCTTTACTGTCAGAGAATTTGAACAAGTTAGTTTGCCTCACCAACTGGCTAAAGACCGAGTAGCTAAGAGGGCCTTTAGAGGCATTAGATTGTATCATGGTGTGGTTAATGGTTGTGTGACAAAAAATATAAAAAATGTCAACCATCCTATGGCTAAGAAGCTCAAATAATTTCTGTTTAATTTAAAAAAAAAAAGTTTTATTCAACCACACAATGGCTAAGGAACCCGAATTCTGTTTAGGATGAAGATTATATTAATGTTCCATATGGAAAAGCAATGATAACTGCTGAAGAACTGCTGAGTTGCAGCACAAAAGAAAAGTTAAATGTCATAAATCTTGTTTTCACAAAAATATTCCGAAAAAATCGGTAATGTGATTAATCATGATTAATCCATAGAAACCTGTGATTAATTTGATTAAAAATTTTAATCATTTCACAGCCCTAATTAAAACTTAATATCATTGCATTTGAAATATAAACATAGACAAAGGATGTTATCTATATTTTCCCAAAAATGTAGCATTCTTATAAAATTGAACTAACATGGTAAAAGAGGTAAATTAAAGTTTGATCAAGTGATTGGTCCGTTATCCTGTCCCTCTCCTTGAGTTTCCCGGTCGTTTTTCCCACCTTGGGTTTTCATTTTGTTCCTAGATTGTCTGTGTGTGTGTGTGTGTGTGTGTGTGTGTGTGTGTGTGTGTGTGTGTGTGTGTGTGTGTGTGTGTGTGTGTGTGTGTGTGTGTGTGTGTGTGTGTGTGTGTGTGTGTGTGTGTGTGTGTGTGTGTGTGTGTGGGGCTTGGACACTTGACCTCCTCCCGCTGCTTCACCTGCTGACTTCTAATCGATCAGCTAATCAACGGCTCAAACCTCTGCAGAACAGATACCCGGCTCGTTCGTCCGGACTTTGCAGGATGGTTAAGTCAACAATGCAGTAGTCTAACACATGTCAAGGCCAACTTCTCTAATTTCTCTAGTTTCTTCTAAATACTTCCCTTTGCTAATTTTTGCTCTCCCTGTTCCTCAGGTCCACAACGACAATTCCACCTCTTGCCAGACACAGTCAGACTGGTCCTCGGTTGCTGTTCACTGCCAGTGTGTGGCTCAGCCTCCTGTCCCGCTCAGCCGTTCATTTCCTGTCTCTTGGTTGTTGTTTGCATTTCGCTGCCAAATATGGGATTTAAAAACTATATATAAGTCTCTGTGGTTCAGTTTGTCTTGTTCCTAAGACTTGTACTTTTCTGACTTCACCTGTGTCCTAGTGCTTCTCTGCAAGTTGAGTTGTTGGACTTCTGATTTTTGGACCATCCCTCTGTAACCTTTGCTCACCTGTGTATAGACATTTTCTGCATTAAAGGACATTTCTGATTATTTCACCTAAGCCTGGCTCCTGTGTTTCGCTCCTCCTGTTCTCTTCTTCGTAACAAGTTTTAGTGATTAATTTTAGACATTTCAGTTGTGAGCCTCAACAAAAGGTTATTTCTCCAGTGAATGGGTTTGACGTTTGTGCTCGACATTCAAGAAACCCCAAGAATAATTCGTGACTCGTATTCCTGCAAATCGTTGCTGCCTAATTATTTTTATCCCAACAAACGATCGGTAATTTTCAAAATTCTCTCTTTTAGTTTAGTATTTTTTGCAAAGTGATGATTCTGTGTAGTGCATCTATAATTCTGTGACATTTATAAGTTTTTTTACCCTGAGCTTGATAAATATAGTTTTGAAGTAGTGAAATACCAAATTTTTCTTATATATTATAAAAATATTTTCCCCCGGATAAGGATTACTTTAATTTATATAAGATTAGACTTTTAATGGGTAAGAGCTAACACTTACTCCACAACGATTTTCATACTAGGTTTGGGAACAATGGGTTATTTCTGGGGATTTTTTTTTAAGGATGGTTTCAGATTTCCTTAAGTCATGATGTCAAGTTATAGAGTACTCACAGGCCTGTGTGTGCATTAATTGCACTCAATTATTTATTTTCAATAAATCATGAAGAGTCTCATATATAGTTTGCACTGTATGCTTATAAACAGACGGACTGAATGATACACGGTAAATCACTGTATTTGTGCACAAAGAATACGATTTCCCCATGAAACATTGCCTCTTTTTGAATAAATATAAACATGAAAATGTTATTTGGCAGGTTTATGGATAAAAGATGCGTTTCTGTACGTTTACGTGTCATCTTTTTACTTGAATGAACTGAATGCTGCCTGTTAGCTCTCAATCAGTATTTCCACTGAAATGTTTATGTCTTCAGGCGGCACATCAAGTTTAGTGTTGCGCCACATAAATGCATGCTACTGAACCCAACAGCTTTATGTTACCAGATGATTTTGAAAAAGGTTTACAAGCCGTCAACGGGGAGAGATGTAAAATGAAACCCTGCTCACACTGTTATTGCTAACTGTGGTTGAATCGTATACAGAGTGTTCAGGGCAGAGAGAAATTACAATGATTTCCTAAACTGGTGATTTTACATTTCTGGGCCTCTGAGAACAACAGAGTGTCACACACCTCTATACAAATGTAATTTTTCCTTGTCAGCTTCACATTCAACACGTTTGAACACTGCACGGTGTTTGATCGTTTTTCTTGTTCTGACTTGTTATTGTTTTGTTTGTCAAAAGATAGAGTGACTATATACAGGCTGTTCCATTTTAGGGTTTTTCTCACAGGTCTCATAACAAATAACGGCAGTTGTAAAATCAGTCAACATTTCAAACTAACAAAGCATTTTAAAAGATTAAATTATACAGAACACAGCAGCAATTTGTGCCCGCTGTCAGAAGTAAGTCAACAACCCACATATCATAAGCATCTCTCCTTTCTATCGGGTATTGTCCCTGGCAATGCTGCAGTTCTTTTGAATTATAATGTGCCTCTGGAAAGCTGCAATCTGTTGTAAATTACTGTCAACACATGGAATAGTACGTGCTTTAGAGACATGGGTGTTTAAATGAGGGAAACTGAAAAACGTTGTGGTGTGCAAAACGGTTCAATTTAACGGTTCTATGCAATCTTTTGCTATTGCTTTGTAGGAAACAGCGTGTGTTTTTTTCGCCGCTGATTTCTTGCTGGGACTGGGAGGCGGTGGTAGTAATATTTGCTAAGCAAGTACTTCAGCTAGACATGTTCGCAAGACAAGATCTGAGCTACTTCAACCCGTCATGTTGGACTGTGACTGGATGCCCACAAAATGGTAATTCGTAGAGGGGATGACTTGGGGTTAGCTGTTAGCAGGCTAATCAAAATAGGTTAGCCCAGCTTTTGACAGCTGGAGACAGCTCTTTGAGTTAAATGTAGAACTGTATCGCAAAATTTCTTATAAGTAAACATCTTTTGAAGCTAACTACAGACTGTATATAAAGATAAACCACACTCTCACTATAAAAAAAGGAAGACAAAACATCTCTCATATGAATGCTGCCATCTTGAGTCGAAGACATCATTTGTAGCCAAAGTCTGAGAGATATAAATCTGTTCTTTACTAAAATAACCCGGCGAACTGAACTGCAGAAGCCTCTTGGATGATGAAACGTTTCACTCAATCACATGATGTAGATTTTATAATGAGCTTTAGTTTGACACACGCTGTCTGCACTGACTCTGAATAAGGCCACACTGTAATGAAAATGTGTGCAATTAATAGTCAATAAAAACATATCGACCTATTTTGTGCTCTACAGTGCCGGGAACATGACTGTGTGCATTAGGTTCTGTTGTGACAGGATTTAGGTGCATCTGGAAGCATGGAGAGATTGAGATGTAGTGAGTTTATAAGCAGCAGAGATTGAATTTACCAACCAGACATTTCTTTATATTTCTCTTATCCTTCCTTTGCACAATAGTGTAGTTGTTCATTCGCATGCATCACCTGACCACCGGGAAAGTGTTTAAATATCTTCACAGTAAAGATGGAGAAAATCAGATCCATGACTGCCAGCAGCCAACCCCATATACTGGCTGCCCCTGACCCTAGGCCCGTTTACATGCGACCCCTTAGCTCATTTCACCACTGACTCTCAATGATATGGTGAGAGAAGCCATCGACGTTCCCACCAGACTACTGAAGGAGACTTTGCCTTCATTCTAGCAATTATAAATAGCTCCTTGATTTCTGGTGTCGTCCCTGTTAAATTCAAAACTGCTCTAGTTGAACCACTCCTCAAAAATCCAACCCGGACCCCTCCACTCGCAATTATTTGGCACCTGACAATAACTTATTTGAAACATCCCAATCCGGTTTTCGGTCCCTCCACTCTACAGAAACTGCTTTTCTGAGAGTCTGCAATTACCTTCTGTTGACTGAAGATGCTGGTCAATCCTCCATCCTTATTCTTTTGGATCTCAGCGCTGCTTTCCACACTGTAGACTGCCACATACCCAATGATGACTGGAGAAGTGGGCAGAAATCCCTCACATGCCATTCAGCTGATTCAGGTCATACCTTTGTCCAACCAAAGATTCCGGCTGAGTCTCATCCCCCCCAAACGTGTGGTATGGTGTACCACAGGGTTCAATCCTAGATCCAATTCTTTTTTCTATCCATATGCTGCCCCTTGTCAACATCCTCCACAAACACAATATCCATTTTCACTGCTACACTGATGGCACACAACTCTACATTACACTCAGTTCTAATGACCAATCAAACATTGCAATTATGTGCACCATCTACATTTATTCCAGCATTATGCTTGTATTTTAACACAATTAAAAAAATATAACCATATCCCCCTTTTTTGACATCCTAACACTGGCTGCCTTTTTATTTTAGTATTGATTTTATAATTATTTGAATTACTTTTAAAGCCAGGCGTGGGCTAGCCCCACCCTTTATTTAAGACCTTGTATCTCCTGACGAGCCAGGCGTCTGACATCCTCTGTTGAGGCGTTTCTAGCCATTCCAAATCTCGGCTGAAAGCCAAATGAGATAGAGCCTTTACCGTGATGGCCCCTACAATTTGGAACAATCTGCCAGAAGAGATTATAGCAGAACTGGTTACCTATTACATTTCTCTTCTTAAGACACAGCTCTGTAAAAAAGCTTTTATCGCATGATGTCTATGACTTTTATTATATGTATCTTTATTTATGTATTTCTTCTGGTTTTGTATTTCATATTGTTAGTCGTAAAGCACTTTGTTACTTTTATTGAAAAGTGCTAAAAATAAAGTTATTATAATTAGTGTCATTTTGGGGAGGGCTTACTGCGTAAGTCTCAGAGAGAGAGAGAGAGAGAGAGGAGGAAGAAAGAGGGGCTGTCAATAGATATGTGTGTAAACTGTCTATCTCCTGTTACAAAAATAAAATAAAATCATAGAATAAACCTACTTAAAGGGAAGGGCAAAAGTAATAAGACGATGTCTGGTTATCCTGCCTCCAACACCACCCCATACATCTCTCCCAGTTTTCAGATGCACCAGACACATCCTGTCACCAAACTGCCAAATACACAACGATCCCTTCACACTTGACATTTAACTGCACTCTGCATGGTGTGCTTTTGCACAAAAAGTTTGACTCCATCTGGCCTTGAAGCGCCTGGCTGCAGTGCCTGTTGCAGGACTGCACAAGATTCTCTTTGTTTCTCGTTTACATTTTAGAGAATGTAATAATATTTTACACATTAATGATGTATGATGCCTACCCCCCCCCCCCCCCCCCCCCGAACACATCCACTATTAATCATAAATGTAAATTTTTCCGACCCTAACCACCGACCCGTTGATAAACGTTTGACCACAGGTATAACTGCAAACCTTGCATCACTATGATGTAGCAATAACAAAAACTTTCTACAAGCAGCACCTTTAAATAAGACTTAGTAATAATCCATCTTAAACAACATTCACAGTAAATGTAAGACTTTGTGTCTGACAATCAGAAACCAAGAGTTTTCTCTTATCTTATACAAATGTTGAACACTTTCGGATAAATTTGATTAGAGATGAAGCAGAGCCACCACTTCTTTAGCATGAACAGTCTCAATGTTGCACCGTGCACTACAGCCGTTATATAGGCCAGACCACATCGCACAACCCAGCAACACAGTGCACACGATTATTTCTCAATCAGAGAAACTGATTTTGTTGCATTAAAAAAATTAATTTTCCTAAAATCAACATACATAAGTATATATATATATGTTTATATAGTTAATAGTAAATAAGTGTGTGTATGTACATGTACTTATCTTACCAAGACATGTAGTTGTCCGGTTTTCATTTTCAAGCACTCACATACACTTCTATGTATTTTACATTGAGCCTGAATAATTTACAGCTAAGTAGAGTCTACAGCAGGATTATTACTGGGAGAAGATCAAATGCAAACAGACTCTGCATTTGTACCGGGATGATAACAAGAATCTGGTGATGTTTTTGGGTTACATTCTATGAGACTGACACTTTATTTTCAACCCATTTGACAACATAAAAGGTTTGGTTTTTTGGCTCTCAATCGTGGAATGGAATGGGGTACTTCATGCCTGCACAGCGTGCCATAAATATAAATAACTGCATTAGCCTGTTAGCTGTATATTGTGTTTTATAAATGTAACATGAAAGTGAACTTCAGGCCTGCTGCGCATGTTTTACAACTCGCTCAATCGGATAATTTACAGCAAAAAAGCTCTCTGGTCTTCTTGTTTATGCAGCTGCCACTGGAACAATAATGTCTATACCTCCCTGCCTATTAATCAAGCTGTGATTTGGTCAGTTTGTTGCTTACTTCTCAGAAAAATTGATGACGCACAGTGAGTGATTATACAGTACAGTCAGCCTCCCATAGAGGCGATCACAACTGGCAGATAAATTAAGGGTTTTGACATGTAGGAGATGCAAATAAACTTATCAAAATTCAAACCTCCCCTCTCTCCACAACCCCCTCCCTGGAGTGGGTCTGAGTTGTGGGTGAAAAAGACAGTCGATCAGCATTTCTTACACAGCTTCAGAAAATGTATATGCAGGAGACCCACACAGCACAATTTAGAAAGTAACAGGAATTTTTGTGGCAGATATTATCGGAGCAGGAGCGCAGATGTGGGACAGCTGGAAAAGAGTCAGAAAAAGTGCTTTCATAGGTGAAAAGAAGTGAACTGTGGCAGCTGGCTTTGGCTGTTAGATGTAAAGCCCAAATGATATGTTTATCTGTCGCCGTGAGCACGATTTACGCTACCAAGATAGCAAGGCAAAGAACAGGTGTCAGTGTTTGTAGAATATGAAGTGCCCTGCTGCACAAATTTAAAGTGCACAACCATTTGCTAAGTTGCGGCTGCTGCTTTTGTCCCAGAGTCCTTGCGTACCCGTATTTAAAAACAGTGTGTGTTTGCCCTCGTTTACGTTTCGGGGATGCATGTCTACACAAGGTTGTATGCATATGGATACGATTGGGACGCAGTGTAACATCTCGAAATTCGCTTTGGAAAGCTAATTTATTTTTCCTTGTGGAGTCCAGTTTGTGTCTCCTCTTAACAGACGAGCAGAAGAGGAGAAGCGGAGGAGGAAGGTAGAACAGGGGTTTTTGGGGGCACGGGAATAAGAAAGCGGCAGGTAGCTGTACATTTCACAGTTGATTAATGAGTCAGTGGGATGATGTCTCTTATCAACACCGCACACATGGCGGAGAGAGAAGAAAGGTTTACTGGGGATAGGGATGCTCCAATCACTGACGGCTCCCATTGCCATCCCATCGTTCCTTTCTGTGTTCACCCACCTGTTTTTTCTGGGTCTCCCTTCTTCTCTTCTCCACAGAAGTTTGTAGCTGATGCAATTGGATCCTTCATTCTGTGTTGGGTAAGGTGCCAGTGAGTTTTTTCGCAGATAAAGTATGTGATACAGCTGCTACAGTTGGAGTTCAAAGTGTGTATCACGGCCTTTGTTTGAAGATTAGCACAGGAACTGATGTAAAAGCTTGTAATGAGTCGTAAATGTGGCTTATGTCATGACGCAGGGAGGGAAAAGAAGATCTGCCAGCACAATATTTGTTGGGAGATACAGATGTGCTTGAAAACAACTTTTTCATGCTTGACAGCACAAGATGTTTGATATAAACTCCTGTTTATCAAATTTGATACGCAGCCTGGACGTGCTGATTCCTGATAAATATGTATGGCATGCTCTAATGGTTCTCAAAAGCGCCGCGATATGAGCTGCGAATGAGAGTTCTTTTGATGCCCGGACAGAAAATTCCCATCCACAGCATGTATCCTCAGCATTGTAATGCACAATGAATATAATAACATAAATCGCGGGGGGGGGGGGGGGAGAAGACAGCGCAGCAGAGAAATAAATTCAGAGTAATGTACTATTCACAGTCCTGTGTTCTATACAGCAAATCCTTGTGAGATTAAATATTACCACAATGCCACCAAAATGCCAGCAGATGTTTTTTTGTTTTGTTTGGTCAGACAGATAATTTTCTCTGGGCTTCCGTTTGTTCCACTGAAGGTGTTAATATTTTACTATAATGGGAGAAATCCTCACTGGTTGATCGATCGGCAATACGATATTAATGGCAGGTGAAGGGAGTCAGAGTGATTAGAGAGAGACAAATGCAATATAGCCGAGAGTCCGGCTTCCTCTGAATGGACCGCACTGCCCACCTGTTGGGAGGAAGACATTAAATCAGAGATGACAAACGAAAGATGGATGCGAAAGCAGAAGAGTTGAGTCCAAACCAGGAGTGTCACAGTAGCCTGGTGGGGTGGGGGTCCTCAGAATGGCTGATTATTAGGTAAGTCCTCAGTCGAGACAATTATGTGAGAACCAACTCCTGAATTCTTAAACATACAGGAGACTACAAAGACACCCAGCCGAGGTCCCCCTGCCACAAGCTTTCTGCCACAACGTAATCGTAGAGGTTTGCTTGAAGACTAGAACGTCTAAATGTCTGTGTATCATGGTGATGGGGGGGGTTTGCACTTAAATTTGACTAGTTATGCAGAGTATGCACTGTGTTTATAGGTTTGACAATAAAAGAACCATTTATGGCACCACAGTGTTACAGTGGTTAGCACTGTCGCCTCACTGCAAGACGGTTCCCCAATGTCCACAGTCCAAAGACATGCAGACTGGGGTTGGGTTAATTGGAGACTCTAAATTTACTGTAATGAGTGGAAAAGGTTGTTTGTCTCTAAATGTTGGCTCTGCGATTCACTGGCGAAAGGTTCAGAGTGTTCCCCACCTCTCGCTCAATGTCAACTGGGATTGGCTCCAGCCCCCCTGAGACCCTCAAAGGATAAGCGGTGTAGATAATGGAAAGATAGATGGAAAACCTGTGAGGGAAAAAAAAGGAATCATGATACCTGATACCACAAATGAAATAAAAACAACTAATCCACTGAGACTTAATCAGGAAACATTAGATGCTCTTATCATTTTCACTTTGCGATTCTAGCTGCTAGTAGAGGTGTTTTTTTGAAATACTAAATCTTGCTTATAAGAAAATTCATGATGCATTTTGCACTTTAGGAATGTGTTTCCATCAAATGTATTTTATTTCTTAAATAAAAACAGATGGCAGTTTAATACCCTGCATCATCATGCAACCAAAGCACAATATCTCCTTATTCACTATTGGGTCTCTTACATGATGAAACACATTTGATCTTTATATCTTAACATTAAATAATAACAAGCATGACAAAAAACCTGTGTATGTGAAATATTGCCATGTGATGTACACCCTGTGCATGTCCGTCCTGAGAAATATTCTGAGTAGTGTCTAAATAAATTGTGCCTGTAGTTGAAGGTCATTAACGATGTGAATAGTATGATCTGATGAAAAGAGCTGCTTCGTGCAGTCTGGGTTTGAGGGTCAATAGCCATCTTCAGGTGTTCAGCAGGGCTTTTGAAACTACATCTTTTCTTCTGAAAGAAAAAGCTGGAATCCTTCACATATTTCACTGTGAAAGAGCAAATGTGTGATTCATTTGAAAAAAAGGGAATTGAATGAGTTCTTCAGACTTTTCTATTATTTCAACTGAAACAAAAAAAACGTTCGATTGGCACGACAAGTCTTCCTGCCAGACCCTGCCAGACATCCTCCTTGTTCTACGAAGTGGGTTTTACTTTTGCACACATGAGCTCAAGTAGATGATATTTGAACAGATTTGTATTATTAAGAAGCGAGCGAAATGAGTCTTGTATACAGTAAAGAGCTCATAAGGGATTTATCTTCTTTTATGGTGACACACAGGAAACGAGAACACATGCATATAGATTTTTTTCTAAACCTGGCATTCTTTTTCCATTAAATGTTGTTGTTCTTCTAATTTACTGTTAGCTGTTCCTGTAGTTTCTACATAAGGAATGGTGGTACTTATGACGCCCCAATTTGAGAAGGGAAAATTGTTTCAGTGAAGAGGAGAGATGCATGGAGACGCAGAGAGAGGGAGTGTAATTGAAAATCAAAACAAGGGCCATATATTTTTTTCCTCAAGCAAACATCTTCGTTGTCTGGTGGAGGAGAGTGGACAGCGGTATTGAACCAGACCACTTGACGGGTAATTCCTTGCTCCATTGAAGATAGACTGGACATTTCTATTGTCAAGATGGAAAAAAAAAACTGAAGGTGAAAGAAAGAGAAGGGGGACGGACAGAATAAAAGAGAGGCATCAGCAAGAACAAAGAGGCGTCGGAGGGAGAAGAGGACTCGAGCCAGTGGAACTGTGAAACAATCCGTTATAGATTCTGCCATGGCTGCGCGACTTTGACTGCGTCATGCTCAGTCCTCTGCCTCTCACATGTGGGGCGGTTATTGATGGAGCCGTCATATCCAGGCTGAACATCTGTAATGAAATTCTACTCCTCTTATTGGATTTGGCGATGGGATCTCTGTCTCTCTCACAGCTGTAGTCTGGCTTTTTATTGCACAGCCATCGTCGTCCTGTGGAGGGCACATACATATATATATATATATATATATATATATATATACACACACACACATAATACACAGCCCTGTATGGAGTGCTGCGTTCAGGGATTATACTGCTGCTGGCCACTGTAAGCTGTTGTTTACTCTCTCTGGGTTGGTCTGTCAACAGTGTGTGTTCTCTGGGTTTTATTACTGCTTCTCCTCAACAGAGGGAGAATGATGGGAATCAAATCAGGGGGCACGTTTTTGTTCAGTCAGTCTTGCAAAAGGTAGAAGAGCACAATGAGAACACAATGGACGTGTGCTCTCTGAGAGGAAACACAGGAGTGGAAAGGAGAGCTCGCATCAGCGCTGACTGCAGGTTGTATGCAACAAGAAGTGACTGTAGGAAAAGATCTCCGGATGGTTTCATGAGAGGAGAGCAGGGAAACGGGGGAATTAAATAAATTAGAAAATGAATGGAAGGTGTGGTAGATTGTTTCGGCCTATTTCTATAGCATTAAATAACTGATTGAAACCAAACTTACCAGAGACGTGAGCATGTGAAACCTTAAATGACCGAAATCATCTTTGAGAAAATGTATTTGACGTGACTTTTTAGTTTGGTCCATGTCCCATCCGCTAACATGTAGGAGGTGGGGTTTATGACCTGAACCGCAGCCAGCCACCAGGGAGCGATCAAATCGCTTTGGCTTCACTTTTGGGAAGTTGTCATTTTGTCCATCTTTATATACAGTGATGCTAACATTGACTCTGTAGTAATGACAAAAACCTGCGACAAATAGCACGTTTTAATCAATACAAGTAATCACGTTTCTTAAATATCTTCAACATTAAATCAGAAGGGCCTTTATCTTGTATCAATATTAATGCAACAATAAGTGATTGGTTAAAGTGTTCCAATGACATAATTTAACATAAAAGAATAGGGGCAGTATAATGCAAAGCAAATCCATTTATTTATCAGCCCTAGAATGAAATCTAAATATTGCAGCGGACTGTCCATGAAGAGCCACGGAAGAAGCTTTCATCCGAATTTCCCAAAACGAAAGGCAAGAGAGCGAGAAAGAGGGACAGCACAAACAGAGCGAGGAGACAGAGTATAAAATTCACATGACAGGTCTGGTTATCTTGAATGCAAATGCCGGCTGTGTGTTTGCTGGAGTGACACATTGGTTCTTTTATTGATAAATTGAGGGCCGCTATGCTATAATGCTACCAATATACTCTGCTAGGGCCCGGGTAAAGGACCCACTCTAAAGGCATCGATGATGACAGACTGTTTAGACTGCCTCTCATTACTCTTGCACCTCTCGGCCCAGCGCGTTTACATGTTTATGACGTACACATGGTGAAAGATTCATTATTCCTGCTGCCCGTGTGGGTGGATTTTGGGGGATTTCGGGAGCGCTTAAAAAAAATAAGCCTTGTTTTTTTCTCTTACTGGTGGAATATATGAATTTAGATGCAGATGACCCATCAAGAGACATCCTGCGGTTGAAATAAAGCACCGCCACCGATGATTTCTTTCGATTGCATTCAGCCTTTTCAATCTGCTCTTTTCAGAGTTTGATTACATGATTACCTTTCTCAAATGAGGTGGGAGGGAGGAATCATTCGACAATCAATCCTCATGAAATTCTATTCAATATATCGTCCACACCCCTTTGGTGATTTTTTTTCTTCCATCGTATAAAATGTCTACATATTCTTCATTTAATCTCACAACTTCAAACATCGGACTGAATTTATACAAGACACCGTAAGGTATGGAAATGAATTATGGAAATGTATTCAATCCATACCTCTGTGTTGAAGGGGCCAATATAGGAGCTTCTTTGTACATTCTCTCTATGGACTTGCAAACATTGGATATAACCTGATGCGAGTGTCTTCCAGGCTTGTAATCATGTTTACACAGACTGTACATATTCCAGCACGATTGCTGTATGAAACCCGGCCACTAGGGAAGGAATATGAAGGCCAACCTCAGTAAAACATCACGGTTATAAATCGAGGAAGGGCACGGAGAGCAGTCCGACAGCATGCATCAGTCAACAAGTATTCAGAAAATAATGATTTTCGTTAGAAATTCCGAGACACAGTTCATGCTGCATATCTCGAGGAGGCTCACAATTCATTGCATTCTTTCCTCTTTCCCTCGCTGAGTGTGCTGCAGGGCTGCACAACAACTTCGACCAATTAGAAAATTACTCAGCACATGAAATACTGTACAGCAGTGCTTCATCAATTACCGTAAAACGGTATATTTAGCTGCTCCAGTAAATCTGCCGCAACTGTGGCGGTAG
Organism: Pleuronectes platessa; assembly: GCF_947347685.1. Lineage (NCBI taxonomy): Eukaryota > Metazoa > Chordata > Actinopteri > Pleuronectiformes > Pleuronectidae > Pleuronectes > Pleuronectes platessa. The sequence continues at coordinate 14,257,432 of NC_070629.1, forward strand.
TCTTATTTATTTCTCGATGTCAACAGTCATGCCATATCCAACTCCAAATAATATTAATGAATTATAAATATTTAAGTGTGTTGCACAACCAGAAGCTGGAGGGAAATGTGTCTGTGTGGACTAGCTGGGGGACATCTCATCATGACTTTGATGACGTCAGAACATTGTTAAAAAAAACTTTGTTATAATGAACAATTCCTTTGTCTATATGAGCAACTAATACAGTCAGAAATTCCAAATAGCGATGCGGTGTTTACATATGGAGAAAAAAAGGGGAAGAAAAGAAAAAAGATAATTTTTAATAGATCTGAAACACCTTTATGTCTGAACTTACTAAAAGTAGAGTTCAGATGATAAACTACAAAAAAGTGAGAACAGATTTACTTAGTGGAAAAAAAGTCTGGGGGAAGGTGAACATCACACAGGACTCGGTGCAATGGTAGAGAGCAGCTCTGGGAATCTCAGTGTGATATCTGTGTGTGTGTGTGTGTGTGTGTGTGTGTGTGTGTGTGTGTGTGTGTGTGTGTGTGTGTGTGTGTGTGTGTGTGTGTGTGCGTGCGTGTGTGCGTGCGTGCGTGCGTGCGTGCGTGCGTGTGTGTGTGAGAGTGTGTGTGTTAGTGTGTGTGTGTGTGTTAGTGTGTGTGTGTGTGTGTGTGTGTGTGTAGCCTCACCTAAGGATGTGTTGAAGCTTGTATTTTTAGGTCTTTGCCCAGGGCCGTTGTACTGCTCTGAGTCTGTGTACTTTATGTATGCATTGAGGCAGAGAGAGAGAGAGAGAGAGAGAGAGAGAGAGAGGGCCGGGGAGAAAGAGAGGACCTGAAGGTGGATGAATGAATGGAGGAAGAAGAGGTGGTGAACCCCCCCCCCCCCCCCCCGCCTCACCTCACCCCTGTCCCTGTCTCTCCCCCCCCCCCCCTCCCTTCAGAGGTGAGTTCCAGGCTTGTATTCTGAATGAGAGTATTGGCTGGAGAACCGCGCTCCACAACCAACAAACCCCAACCCCAGCGGACCCCACAGGGCTTCCAGCAGGCAGCGGACAGACGTGCCGAACAAACCCAATGTCAGGTCAAAACACATCCTCTTACAAGCGCACATCAAGCAGGGCTGCAACAGAGAGGAAGGGAGAGAGTGGGAAGGGTGGGGGGGTGCAGTAAGGAGAGGTAGAGGAAGATATGCAGGCAGTGAGAAATAACAAGAGATTGGGGAAAGGGAGGAAAAGTGGAAGGGGGGGGGGGCGGACGGGAGGTGATGTCTTACAGATAGTAATGAGGAGGGGGAGGCCAGTGTGGATGTGTGTGTTTGGTGCATGTGTGTGTATGTAGTGCGAGCAAAGGAGAGGGGGAGCGAAAGGGGGATAGATATGAAGAGGGGGAGCAGGGGGAAAAGTGAGAAATCACAAACTAGGCTGGAGATTTTCTTTTTCACTATGTCAGTTTTCCGTGTTTTCTTTTTCCCACCATACAGCAGTTTCTGTGTGAATACTGGGACAGCACTGGCTTGGTGTATGAAGAGCTGCACTTTGATGCTACAACTGAATGTAAAGTTTATGAAGATGGAGCTAAATCATAACTCGAGATTACTCCTATAAGAGAAATGCTGCATTCTTAACTAAGGAGATATCCTTATTGAAAACCATCCTTACATTTAGGATTTATGTGCAAACTGGTAGAATTCTCAGTTGTGAAATATGTTAACTATAATATTCCAATAGACTGTTAAAATAATATTTCACCATCTTAGGGGAAGAGAGTAAGATAAGGAGATGATGCTACTTATCTGTCCTAGCTAATATCCATCCATCCTGGGTCACGGGCCGGAGCCGCTCCCAGCTGACATTGGATGAGCATCGGTTAAGCAGTATTAATTATGTCACTGTTCATTTAACGCTGATTACATTACACAATTTTTTGAATTATTGTTCCAGAACAATAATGCTAAGGATGCTCACCTTATAGTCTATGGTTATCTATTGCCTCTGCATGTAGTTTGCGAGATTAAATTGATTTTCGATAGTTATTCTCTTCTCTGCCACCTCATCATATCTTCAATTTGGGAGGAAGTGTAAGTAATATTCTTTCACATTTCCGGTACTTAGATTTTCATTAAGTTTAGTCTATCTTTAAAAGTAACTTGTTGAAACCTGCTGAAACTCTATCCTAGATACAGCAGGTCAGCTATCTTAGCACAAAGAAGACCTATGGATAAATAAAGATGTGACGTGTTGATAAGTGACCTTTAGAAGTGCTGGTGAACAATTTAATGACCATCGCATAGAGCCAGGCAAACTGTTTCCACCCAGTTTCAGTATTGTAAGCTCTCGCTGCCGTCTCACTGGTTGCAGCTTCATATTTAATGGGCAGAGAAAGAGAGAGAGAGAGAGTGGTATTGTTCTTTTCAAATACCTCTCAGAAATCCAATAAGTGTATTTCCTGAAACACTGAACTATTCCTTTAAGTGAAGACAGCACCCCTGAGATGCTGTATTCATAATGATGTCCGATTAGTGAGGTCTGGTCCAAGAAATCGGACCGCTGATCCTCTTGTCTTCAATGGAGACATCAGTGGAGACTCCGTGAGATGGAAAGATACGTTTGCAGAGAGTCATCGAGCTGAACGGAGAAGAGGAGGGTAAACATTTCATGGAAAAAGTAAGTACAGCAGAGGAGGAGGGTGATTAATTGAGGGGGTCAAGTACTCTGAAAGAGAACATGTCTGCCTGTTGATGCGTGCAGCTAATGGGGAAAGACAATAAGACGATAATGGACGTACACAAAGCCGATGATTCCTCCTCGTTCCTCCAAATGCTTCCTGTCAACACAAGTGCTGCTCTGCCCGTCTTTAACTCTGACTTTAAAGAGAGAGACTTTACATTTTTTTTTAGGCCAGACTTTTTCTGTTTAACTCCCGGGTATTTTCACATTGTAATACACCGCATCATTCAAGGCCATTGCATCCGCGATATTCTTCTCCTGATCTATATGATTCAGTTAAATGCCTTTAGAGATACAGGTACTTTCAAATATATTGCAAAGTGAAAGCACAACAAAGGTATTGAGAATGACAACTCTGTCATAAAGGCTGAAATATTTTATGATACTAACTATATGTCGCAAAACTCTTGGGTGGAATTACCTTTCTTGGGGGTATCTTCACTTTAATCGTCAAGCCAACTGGGACGTCGGCCGACAGTCGACTGACACGGGAATAATGACGCCTCTTCGGGAAAGGGATTGAAACTGTGAGGAGGTAAAGAGGAGGGAAAATCCCAACATCTAAAAAAAATAAACGTCAGTATTCAAGTGACAGTGGCAGGTTTACCGTGACAGAGCCTGGAATTTAGTATGATATTTATTCTTACTCACTGCCTCTTCTCATTTCTCACTCCCCCGGCTCTCACTCCTGCAAGTTACAATAACAAGGAGTTTGCAGAGTCGAGTCCACTCTGAAGTTTAATTCTGTTTTTCATTTAACATATTAAAGACGTAGAACTCGCGAGGCTGTCTTGAACAACTGCAGCTCTGTGGTTCCGAGCCCCCCCCCCCCCCCCGCAGCACTCAGGTCTAATGAGTTGAAACAAAAAAAGGAGGCCGACTGCTGATGTGAGTGGCTGAGCATTAGCTCCGGCCAGGCCCCATGCAGACCCACTTATCTGTAAATCACCTGTGTTCTGCCGACCGTATGGCCAATTACATTGAGCCAAACCAGCGCACCAGAAACAAATCAGGGCATGTGTTGTCATTCGCTTACTCCCGTTCCAGAGAGAATTCCTGTTATTTTATTTATCTGTTATCTGCTTGTGAGAGATAACCATATTAGGTTAGGATATATATTTCGAGATCTGATTCTCTCCTCACATGCCCACTGGGGTCAATCTCCACTGAGAGAACAGTGTGCAGTTGCTGTGTGAAGCTGCTCCCGGTCATTAATAATGTTGCTTCGGTCTGCTACGAGTTTATTTGGGTCTAACACACAGAGCAGCTGGGTGTGGATTCCATCTCTGCAGGATTTGTTTGAGATCCACACTAGAAAGAAAAAAAGGGCTTTTATTCAAATTCACAAAGCATTCAAGGGAACCGAGCATCTCCTGCACTGCGGGGTCAAACTGCCTCTGATCCAAGCTCTGTGGAGAACTTTCCACAGTGAACCGCTCCAACCATTACAATGGACTGCCCCTCAAATGCAAAGCAATCGACGGCCGTATTGATCTGCACGTGAGAGGGCGAGATAGCATTGATATGACATTATGTTAGAGTAATTCATCTTTTGACTTGAGATAAAATGATTGACATCAGAAGGGGATTCTTATCAGGGTCGAGTAGCCTTCATATGCATCAGAATTCACTGCACGAAAGTGAGAGCGCCTGTGCTGATAAATGGACTGTTTGATGTTGGGGATAAGCATGCTTTCTCACTAAAGGAAGAGACAATTTAACACAACACGCACACACACAAACACACTCTCACACACACACACGCACACAAAGCTACTTTTGAAACAAAGGAAAGTAATTGCTGATATCATCTCCACAAAGAGAGAAAGACGTCACACTCCAGCACAGCTTCAACTTTTTACTTTCTTAACTTTTGCCGCCCTGCTTGTGGACATGCACCTGGGCTGGCTGGCTCGTCTGTATTTGTGTTTGTGTCCACTCTCCTCCTCTGCCGAGCGGTCCACTCAAATTACACACTCTATTATCTGGTCTCTCCAGCCAGCAAGCTCATTTGGAAATGAGATTTAAAACAGAAATAAATTTAGAATTATGTGGAGGGGGGGGAGGTAGGGAAAAGGGAGTGATTTTAAAAATGGTTTTGTCAGGGGATGGTCCAAATCACAACTGGGCGTCTGGAGAAGAAGGCAGCTAGAAAGACGTCATGGCAGTGACTAACTGCGAGCCAGTGTTTTTGTGTATTCAGGCCCCCTAGCTGAAAGCAGTATTTTCTCCACAGTTTGAAATCCTTTTCCCAGGATAATTATCCATTGTAGATGCCCATCCTTAGATAATGACTGCCTCGCCACTGAGCTAGGAAATTAACAGGGACCCTGTGTGCTACAAGCACAATGGAGTTACCTGCCCCCTGTATCAGTATTCAGCTAATTTTACCAGAGAGAGAAACTGGAAATTGTTGTTAATAATCTTCTCCTGCTTATAAGGAATAACATAATTTAATTTCATGTATGATATCATCTAAAAGGAAGAGAAAATGGCAAATAATGCCTGGGTTCATGAAGTAAATGGCAACAGTGCCCCCTTGTGAAGCTGATAAGCAACTTCTCTGCACTCAGCTGAAGAGTTTCGCAGTATCTCCAGTTTTTTCACTCTTTTCTTTAAAACACCAAGAAGCCTGTTCGTAAAGTTCAACACACCTTAGCTACTGACACTTGAAGGAAACAACTCATGAGCTGCTGTGTGTTGCACAGTGTGAATCATGAGTATAAATCCCAGTATGGATAAAGATCAATCATAACCTGGTATTATTTCTACAGCTGGAATTGTCTAAGTGCATTAATGCAGAAGGGCCAGTTTTTTAATTAGTGCAGCAAGGATTAACACATTTGTTTAGTGCTGTACTGGTGCTCTCTCAGACTTAATTATATGATAGTGACGGCCATTTTACAATGGAATGCCCTTTATTTAGAGCGGTAACTACTGGTTTAAAGACCACTATTTTCATGATTGGACTGAGGTACTTGGTGAGAGCTGGCACGAGGTCACAAAGTCAGCTATAGTTACGCTATTACCACAATTTACATGCACCGTCTGTCTTTAGAAGACAACACAGAGACAAGTGCGTTTGCTGTCTCGGGCTTACACCCCCCGATCGTGCTCTATTAAAAATAGATTTCACAGTGAGGAGGTGTTTGGTGTGTGTGCTACTTCTCTGCTCAGGCTACCTGACCACGCACCTCACTGCAAAACATAACCCACATAATCCCTATTAGCAGACGATTCAAAGCAGCCAACTGTCATAAGCCCCTGAAAGTGTTAATGACACAGAGAAATTTATATTGACGTATGCAGCACCCGGGGTGTAGGGGTCAAATCTCATGGATCAGGGTGACTCGGGCAGTGATCCATCTGTGCTGCATAAGGATGCAGTCACCCTGCGCGTCTACGCCCCTGCACCAAAAAAAATTAAAAACATCAGCAACAGTTCCTCCCTACCCCTCGACTTAATAGGATTATGCGCAGATCTACTCTGAAAGGTAAACTGAGGGTGAAGCAGCAGCTGGTGCGGCTCCAGACAAAGATTCAGTGAGCGGCAGGCGCTGCGGTTAAGATTTCAGGTCCACATGTATCCAGGGGGGAAGATGTGTATCAACGAGCAGATCTGTTCATGTTTAGTCTATACACTTTTTTTTATCCGACATCAGCCAATCCCTCATCGTCTTTGAAGAGAATGCTTTGGCCCCGGCTCCCAGCCCAACACCTTCAACAAGGACAGTGTGTTGATGAATTAAAGACTCATCAAACTGTGGCTTAGTGGAGTTGAGCGAGGTCCATTAAATCAATACTAATAACCTCCCGGTGGGCTTGTGCCAGTGTTTTCGTGACAACCTCAGTATGTGGGTGCTGCGACGTGAACTACACTCCCAATGTGTGCCGCTCATCAGGTGTGTGGGACGGACAGGACAACTCCATTGTCCTCATCGAACCTGACAGACTGTTACTGTGCGCTCTGACCGCTCCGTGCCAGGCTTATTTATATGCTGCTGGTGAGAGAGATTTGGGGAAGAGCAAATTGCCTTTGCAGA